>NC_050181.1:15713116-16078116 GCF_008315115.2 Sander lucioperca | reverse complement strand
TTCGCAAGAAAATACAGTAAGAATGGAATGCATAAATACTAACCATAGACAAGTATGACGAAGATGTTAAGCGTTAATCATTTGATCGCGATAAAACAGTCGGGTATAACGTTTTCACCTCTGCAACACCCACAAGAATCAAAACGGGATATAGAATATGTATTGATGTCAAACCTAAAGCAAAACTACACAGCAACTCATGCTTCACATCACTTTTAGGTTGAATGTGTGTTGTCATGATCAAAGAGACACAGTATCCCCCTGAAATGCAGTTAGCAAGCTGGCATTGATGCTACCTTCTGATGTGTGAAATATAACGACCCCAGCCATTACAGTCGTATTACAAAGGTAGGCATCCAGCTACTGAAATTGCTGCTTAAAGCGCTCACCAGGCCGGATAAAGGTAATGTGATATTTTGCTGTTGAGCTGTTCTCAAACTCCAAATGCTTGCAGCAGCGTTTTTTGTTTGTTAGAGTCCAACTATGAATCCCAAGTTGCTTTGTGACACTAAAATGAGAAATCCCAAAGGATTTCCTTTCAGCACTGCACACTGTGCCAAGTCCGATATCTGATTTTTTTTTTTTGGTTTTAGCTGACCAAGCGGTACCAAGCAGTCTTATATCAGCATTTTACTTTTGATGCCAGCTGAGGTTAGCGTGGAACACTGCTGAGACACATTTGATCACTCACTTTTTATTCTGTGTCAACTTTTGGCCAGCGTTCTAGTTCCTTTTCCTGTGTTCATTCAACTGAAGAATGAGAAGGTCACTGTTGCATCAAGAGAAAACAAATAGCCCAGAAAGTAACAACAGTTATTTTTAAGCTAACAACAAGTATGGCAAGTGTTTACAGGTATGACCTGGACAAAGTCATTGTAAGGGTTGGGTATCGTATGGGTTTTTTCCGATACCGGTGCCTGAACTGATACTTTTTTTTAAAAAGTGGGAGGGGGGAGAGCACAAAACGACAGTCTGTGACATTAAAGAACGGCTTGGCCATATGGTCAAAATTAAATGATTTATTAATAGTGTAATAACAATAACTTATTTCACCAGTGAATTGCTGTTTAGCGACAAAAACTACCACCAGATGGGAAAAGGGTATTTTACAATAACTTTGAATGCACCACGAGGCTTAAGGTTGTGACGCACTAACCCGATAATCGGCCGTCGGACAGTCTGGCGAGGTCAGTGACTCGAGTCTATTCGGTGTGTTCGGTGCCGTCGGCCTTCATTTTGGCCGATTTGACATGTTGAATTGGAAGTCGGCCACTGCCGGCAGTCAGACTCAAATGACCCATCTGATTGGTAGAGTGCTAACCCGGAAATGGGGAGCGGGATGAGCGTGACTAGAGTCTCAAAATCTGACAAATCTTTTAAACTGACCTTTGTTGATCTGAAATGAAGACAGATTCAGCAACAGCATGGCCTATTTCTCGCTTAAAATGTTTTCAGAAACACGTTTCGGTGAACTATTTTAGTACAATATGAGATCGTATTCTGAACAAGCCGCCATGACAGTCGGTCTTTGAATTTCTAGAGAAACCAGACCCACGTGACGCGTTCGTCCAATCAGCTGCCGGTTTTCATTTTTGGGCGACAATACAGATTAGCGCCGCCTGCTGTTATGGAGACGTATTACGTCTCGTCACTTTGGTGTGTTCCGAGCCACTTTTTTGACCAACTCGGGGAGACTGATCAGCCCAACTGCCTTTTCTGCCGAGGGTCGGCGGTCTGGTCGGTGTGTCAGGGGCTTTAGGCTACCAGTTTCAAGTGAACTCATCGTCTGGGCAGCTGCAGGCCGTTGGACATCCCGCTGTTGGAATCCTCTACAGTGAAATACAGTCACACTACACCGTTTAGCTGTCAGCAATTTAACTGTTTTTAAGCCAGCTACTAGCTAACGGTAGGCTAACGTTACCTGCTGCCAAGTGTAGGGTTAACTAGCGTCACGTAGAGCGATGCCTCTGTTGCCATCAGACAGCAGCGCAGACATTTAAGTGACACCAAAAACAAACGTTGCTGTTCGGTCCCGTAGACACCACCCGTTAAGGCACTGTTGCCGTATTAGCACCGGGTTTCGGATCCCAACCCAAGTCATTGTCTCCAGAACTAAAATGACTAAAATAAAATATGTGAGGTCATAATGGCTACGTTGTGCACATCCTTCCAGGAGAAGCTGTCATTACACTTTTGTTTTAATTATCATAATTTGATTCAGGCTGAACAAACTGGCTAAGAAGTCCCTCAGCTCCTGGCTCTCAGTGCTCGGCACTCCTCCTGTTGTCAGCCACTAATCGTCCAGTTTGCCGTGGACCCCCCAGCCAGCGCGGACTCAGCCAACACTGCCATCTGGGCTGGAACAGAAAACCCAACAGACTTCTCACTGGCTCTAGAGCCTCAGATGCTCAGCTAACTGTGTGTGAAAGGGAGAATAAACTGTATACAGCAACGTGAAGACAGAAGTCAACTAAACTATTCATCAATGTGTTTGGACTCAATGTAGGCAGTGTAGGTGAAGAAAAGCACTTCAATAAAGTGCCAATAAATAAAGCATCCCTGCTCTGCTTTTCTATGCCTTTACCATGTGCATATGAGATGTTGGTGGGACTTCAACTTCAAAAAAGATCCAATCAAGTGTAGGGCTGGGCGATAGGGAGAAAATCAGATATCACGATATTCTTGACCAAATAGCTCAATATCGATATTGTGGCGATATTCTAGGGTTGACAATTGGTGCTCTAACAAAAATATCGTGACGATATCTAGTCTCATATCATGATATCGATATAATATCGATATATTGCCCAGCTCTAATCAAGTGTAGGGTTGGGCCTCGTGTTGATTTTAACAATTCTGATTCCAATTGCGATTCTTCCGTTCGATTCCGGTTCTTATTGATTTCTTGATTTTGATGATTTGAGGGGTGGAGTTGAAACAGGTCACATGCCTATTTCACAGATAAGAGGACATTTTTATTTTGATTCTATGGTGATTTACAGTTTTACCGGGTTTTTTTCCAACGTAAAATAAAGCCACACTAGAGCGCCACTTACTGTGCTCCACGGCTGCAACACAACAAGCGCCCTGGCCGCTACGGAAACCCAAACTTGCTCATGTTAATTGGGAACCGATGATCGGATTTGAAACTAAATCTTCCAAACGATTCCAATAAAGAAACGATTCCAGTGGAATCGTAATTTTTAAAAGGATTCCAAGTTGGAACCGGTTCTCGATGCCCAATCCTAATCAAGAGCTATAAATGAAAACGCCTGTGTAGGTGTACTAATAAGACATTTCTAAGAACTTTACACGTCACAGTAAAAAATTACAGATTGTTGAATTCCATTGAGCTGCTGCAGATTGAGGGTCCTGACATTGTGCATGCCCCCGCCGCTGCTGAAAGAAATTCTAAAGTAAAATGTACCTGAATTGAGGAATATGTAGGATGTTACTACAGACCTTCCTGTAATCTTACGTTGCAACGTCTGCTGTAATCTGCTGTAATTAGTGTACTATTATCAGCTGGAGTGTGCAGTGCGTGCTTGACGCCACTCTTTGCAAAGCGTTACTGTTCAGCAGTGTGGATGCTCACATCGTTCTAGGTATGTTTATTGTTGTTGTTATTGTTCTTGGTGGATGGCCCTTTAACGTTATTAGTGACACCTGTGCTTTTTTCCAACAATGATGAGGCAAAATATCTGCTGTGAAAAGGGCCTATGACTCGGGGCTATCATTTTAGCCATAATTGTGTACCCACTTGCACAAGGAGCCTTTTCAGTCCCACAATTTGGCAAAGCAGGATTAATCAATCTCAGCTGTTAGAACGGCTTATCTCTCCAAGCTTAAAGTGTTTTAACAGTTAAGCCACCAGTGTTCAGTGTTCACCGAGACTAATGTCCTCCAGTCAGAATTCTGTTCAAATATTTTTATTCGTTGCCGGCCGTCCTCGATCCCCTCCTGTTTATTATTTATTACTTTCAGGAAATTAGTTATGTGTGTGTGTGTGTATTCGACCATGGCCGTGTCACAATAAAACACCATGCGAAATCACTGTCTGCTCCGAGTTCCTGTTTTGCCCCCCGACTGCCCCTCCGCCTGTCTCTTCATCTGTCTGTCTGTGAGAATTGAAAAGTGCGTGTTTCGAACCGCGCTGCTTTATGACCCCGCACACTTCCCGCTCACGTTTCACTTTTTATACTCACATCCTGTCAGCGGGACAACAGCTCTCTGTAAGTCTGTTTGCCGTGCACTTTCAGTAGGCTCTCACTGGCCGCTATTGTGCAGAGGCCGTGCTTGTAATTGCCGGTCCTGTTAAGTTTATTGCCCCTCAAGTGCTCCAGTATTACTGTTACTATGTTTTTTTTTTTTCTTTGGTTTGTCGTAATGTTTGCTCATGTAACAACATAGACTCTCCACGGAAATCATTTAAGCTGGTTTTACGGTCGGAAACTGAATTCTTTTGGTTCACTAAGAGGCTTTCAAACCCTCCATCTTTCAAAACACAGCCCACGTGTGCTAACGCACAGCTATGTTTAATGGAGTTTATTTATTTCACAGTTAACTTATCTGCTTTGAATATTGTTGTGATGATATTCAATGCGATGCCGCCTCATGTCAGATAAGTAACCTGTTGTTTTTGAAACCTGAGTGGTGATATGACTGGCTCATTTAAAATGCACACCATCTGTCCTATTGATTTTTTTCTTTTTTTTGCAAACTACTTTCAGTAACTGGCTTCTTTGCTTTGGCAGTTTATTTATGCACAAATGCCCAAAGCTCATGCTTTCTAGGCCACTGGAAAATTGGAAAGCTTTGGAAAATGTGTTGCAGTACAAAAGCTAAGTTGAAAGTTCTAAAACTACAAGATAAACAGACTGAATTAGTCTCACCCTTTCAGTCCTTGTCACCTGTCCTATTTTATGTCATGTTTTTACAGAGTTGATTGCCATTTAACAAAACGTTGTCACACTTCTGCTCTGTGAATCACACTTTCTGGTTAATGAAGTGAAATTACCTGCAAAGCCACTTCTCTTTTGCTGGCACAATGCTACTGCCAGATCTGTGTTTTGAAAGCATATTCAGTTGGAATGTAAAAAGGTTTTTGATACAAATATGCAACAGTATGCATCACCGAGTGGACCACTAGCTGAATTTATAAAGCATCATATTTGGCCTTGGCAATGATTAGAGAGCTGACCGTGTGCTGCCGCCCCACCTGTTTTTCTGCAGTTCCACAGCTGGCAGAAGGATCTTGGCCTCTGCCTCTGGCTGGCTTTTTGCAATTCAGCAGCACTCTCACTGATCTCAGCGGCTGCAGGAATCCAGAGATTTGGCGTTTCTGCGCACCGCCTTGGTTGTCTTCTGCACACGTGCTGCATGATGGTTTGCATACACGGTGTCACAGCCAGCCACACACACACACACACACACACACACACACACACACTATCTTTGTGGGGACCAGTCATTGACATAATGCATTCCCTAGCCCCTTACCCTAACCTTAACCATCACAACTAAATGCCTAACCTTAACCCTTACCCTCACCATAACCTAATTCTATCCCTAATCCTACAACCAAGTTTTAACCCTCAAACAGCCTTGTGCGGTCCAGCATTTTGGGCCCTACAAGGCTGTGCAGACCCCACAAGTATACTGTATTCCCCGGTTTTTGGACCCCACGAATATAGTAAAACAAGCACACACACACACACACACACACACACACACACACACACACACACACACACACACACACACACACACACACACACACACACACACACACACACAGGGGTTAGCCCCGAAGAGAGCGACAACTTCAGCACAAGCTCACTACCTTAAAGGGGTCATATTATGCTTTTCTGTATTTTCTGTCATATCTACAATGTTATAATGATGGAGTTTCATGTTAAACATGGCCAAAACTTCAAATAATGAGTTAAATGTATTATAGAGAAATCCCTGTGAGCTAAAATGCTCCGATTTCAACAGTTTTTTTTTTTTTTTTTTTAACTCTCGGCTAAGTGTTACGCAACTCTAAGCCGGCCTTCTATGATTGGTCATCTGCTCCAGGTAGGCAGGACTGGAGTGTTTTTTTTAAATTTTTTTATTTTATTTTATTTTTTTTTTATTAAGCTACTGATGTGATAACATTGTCATAATGTAACAGCATTCTAACGGCAGTAAAATATGTCATCTTGGCTGCTAGTGTTGTTAAATTCCCAATTCCGGGTCACATTACTCCTGAAACATTACCGGTTATGTCTTATTTGGTTTAACTGTGATTTTTGACTGTAGAAAGTGCTGCTATATTCTATCAGTGTCCACTGCTAAACTATAGTAGGAAAAGGACATTTGGCCCAGATATGTTGCGTGATTACTGAGTGAGTGCACTTGATCTCGGCCCAGGTCACGCCAGCAGACCTGTCTGATGACAGAAACCAACGGCGTGCTCTGTAAAGGTCAGGTATCGTCTGCTAGACCAATCTGAAGTGATTCGCTCTAATCCTTCACAGCAGAGCCAGCGTTTACGGAAAGCCATAAATAGGTTTGCTATCGTAAGGAACACCCCTGTCCACCGCTCCCTGCGTTGGTATAGCCAGTTTTTGCAGACATTACCCAGAGACCATTTCTCTGAGCTGTGAACAACAATCTCAGCCTCTTTTATATCCTCTGTCTCAGTGTTGACGGATTCCTGTAACAGTTAGTGGCTCACTTTAAGGCTGGATAGTATTAGCAAAATTAAATATCACAATATTGGAAATATGAAAAAAATAATTAGAAAAGATCACTATCAATCATGCAGATGATGATGATAATGCAGGTCAATTCACTGATCCTTTTTTTTATTTAGCCTATTAAAAGAATAGCTCAACATTTTGGGAAATATGCTTCTTAGCTTTCTTGCTTTCTTAGTTTGATAAACTAACTAACTGTGCTTTTGCCGGGTGCAGTGACTTGTTTTTGTATGGATCAACAAATAAGAATTAACATGTAAGTTAGTGAGCTTTAGAGGTGCTGGTAGGTGCAGTGTGTTACCTTCAGAGAGGGCCAGGTTGGCTGTTTCCATTTTGCTAAGCATACCAGATTCATATTTAGCTGAAAGAGATGAGAGAGTTACCGACTTTTCTCATCTAATTGGCAAGAAAGCTTTACTGCTTCGTGGGGCTGGGTATCGGTACTCAATACTTTTAATGTATCAACCGAAATGACCCAGTACCCAACCAGTCTAACGATACCTGCATTCGATTCTTTTTGTACCCAGATCTAGAAAAGAATGACTATTTGAATGGTTTCGCTCGCTATGGTTCTACCGCAGCCGCTAGTGGTGGTGGCATTTTACGCAACTAAATGCTTCCATTCACATGATGGGAATGAAGTAGAAAAAAGGCCCTAGACGTTATCCAGTCACGATATCACAATACCGATAACTGACAATATATTGCACAGCTCTAGTTCACTTCCCCACTAATGCAAGAAACGTATGTGTCCACCTGGAGTTTTGCAAGTGGCTTTGGATAAATGCATTTATCAAATTACTTTTTGTCTGAAAACATCAAAGCAGACTTTAAGTATCTGCAAACAAGTCAGAATTAGTTAATTTCATAATGTTTAGGTCATATTTATGGCAGTAGCACACCTGTTTGAGTATATCAGTTAGGGTGATCTTCTCTTACTACCAGGGTCAAGGGAGCTTCTGTTAGCCTAGCTTGGGTGCCTCCACCCAGCAGAGAAGGAGCCTGTAGTGGTGGAGATTTTGCTCGATGCTCTCACATACACACTCAGTAACACTGGTTTCACACAAGGCTCAGTCACACACAGACATGGTTCCCTTTGTATCTGCAGTGCTGTTGACATGCAGGGCTTGGCAGAACAGAAGTGGCATTGAGCAGAGACGTAGGAGGAATTTCTACGCCTGGAGTCCCACTCTACGCTGCAATGGCTGCTAACAGCCAGGCAGCCAGTCTGCCTCCTCCTCCTCTCCAAATACCAAACGCCCTCCTTAACTTTCCTACTTGCTTTTTGCCTTGATTTCTTTTCCTCCTTGCATTGTTCTCTTCATGCATGCACTCCTATGTGCCTTGGCAGTCTGTCTCTCTCTATCCCACTTTCTCTTTCTCAGCATTGACAGAAGCCGCCCCCCCCCGCCCCCCCCCTCTGAAGAGAATGATGAAACGATCACTGTGTGTTTTGTCACTGTTGCCATTATCAGCATCCCTTTCCCTCTCTCTACACCAGAGGCCAGATGTTGAGCAGGGATAGTGCTGAGTTTGTAATGTGCAAGTGTAAAAATGAGGCAGCAGGCCCAGCTGACTGAAGCAGCAGGCACACAGAGCCAGCAGCTGAACACAGCCGAGTACTGCAGTAGTGTGCTGCAGTGTCACTCGCTCAAGTGTAGGGTTGGGCATCGTTTTGATTTGAACAATTCTGATTCCAATTCCGATTCTTCCGTTTTGATGCCGGTTCTTATCGATTCTTTGAGGGGTGGAGTTGAAACGGGTCACAGTCATGCTTGTGTCACAGATAAGAGGAATATTTTATTTAGATTCAATAGTGATTTACAGTTTTACTGGGCTTTTTTTAGCCACACTTTATTTACATTTTTATTGGAATCATAATTTTTGAAGTTGGAACCGGTTCTCGATGCCCAATCCTAATCAAGAGTGTGTGCACGTGTGGCTGTGTGACATGCTATGTATGGTTTCTGAGTGAGAGCATTTCAGAGAGCAACACGAGTACTTAAAAATGAGCTGTGCTTGATGTACGAGTCCTAACTGCTGAAGAGTTCTTCAGTGTGTGTATAAAGTGTTTAGAGCACAGTTAGTAGAGCGAAACAGTTGAATCCTGTGCTGGTATGTGAAGTAGACTGTAAGAGGGAAGGATAACGAGTGTCTATGATACAGCAGAGAGAAGCAAGGCTGCCATTGTGGTGGTGCTGGCCAGGGTTCCCCGTCTCCACCCAGCCCACCCTCTACCCTTCCTTCCAGCAGCCCCCCAGCCTGTGTCCATATTAGGGCAAAACTCAGCCAACCTCCCCTGGAGCTGAGCTCAACCCCCCAACATGCCCTGCTGTCACATTCGCTCCAGCAAAGGGAGCCTAAGGGAGACGCAGCTCCCCTAACCCAATTTGAAGGCCTGTTTTCCTGGCCAGTCAAAATGGCACAAGGATTCAAAAAACGGATGCAGAAGGCCAAGGCCAATCTTGTGTAGTTTTTTTTAGTGGATGGTGTGTTTTAATGGGTTTTTTTTGTACTTTTTAAGGATGTGTAGTTAATGGGCTTAACTTGAGCAGAGCTTGACCATATGCCACTTGGTGATCACTTTGCTCCAAAATGCCACGTAGTTTCATATGTGCATACAGCCTTAGTTAAGATAATGGAATCGATAATCCTGGCTGCGTTGGTGCCAAGCTCTACTTATTCTGCAATCATTAAAGCTATCAATTTCGATCACAGACTACCCAACTCTACTTAGTTCTTAAAGGAACACGCCGACTTATTGGGACTTTAGCTTACAAACTGGGAACTATTAATTTGGAATTTATTTATGCTCGCAGCACCTGAAAAGCCCTGTGACGGTGCTTTTCAGGTGCTGCGAGCAAATCACTCCGCCCAAGTAGCAGAAGTAGCAGTGCTTCGCCTTCTGAGAATATAGTTCCCAGTTTGTATACGGTTAGAAGATGGCTGTATCTCATGTGACCTTGTTATTTGTACATGCTGTGTATACAAATCACAACATGTAAATAGGAAAATGTTGGCGTTATTTTGTCACTTATTGGGAGCAGTAGGCTAGATGGAGCCGGTTACCTCCAGGATCTGAGGCTAGCGGTGGGCGCGTCAGACAGAGTTACGACATGCACGGAGACGAGAAGGGTACGAATGGACTTATCTAACTCTGGGGGATACGGTGAATATAAGTCCCAATAAGTCGGCGTGTTCCTTTTTAATAGTTTGAAATACTTCTTCCATGATTGTTTTGCCTCAGTAGCCACAGAGGTAGTGAGTATGCACAGATTATACCAGACCAAAGGTCAAAACCACATAAGTAGATGTTTACTCATTAGGAGGCAAGGGCTCCTGTGCTTCGTTACCAACTTTATTAGAGTATTTTACTGGTAAATGCTCACCAATAAGACCAAGTAATAGGATTGGGCATCGAGAACCGGTTCCAACTTGGAATCGTTTTCAGAAATTCCAATTCCAATGGAATCGTTTCTCTATTGGAATCGTTTCGAATCTGATCATCGGTTCCAAATTTAACACACGCACGTTTTGGTTTCCGTGGCGGCCACCGTACTTCTAGGCGGTTGTTGTGTTGCAGCCATGGAGCACAGTAAGCGGCGCTCTAAAGTGTACGTTGGAAAAAGCCCGGTAAAACTGTGAATCACCATTGAATAAAACTAAAATGTTCTCTTATCTGTGAAATAAGCATGTGACCTGTTTCAACTCCACCCCTCAAAGAATCGGAATCCGGAATCGAACGGAAGAATCGGAACTGGAATCAGAATTGTTCAAATCAACACGATGCCCAGCCCTACCAAGTAACTTAGGAAAAACATAAGCAGTCTGTACAAAAGGCATGCTGTTATGGTACTGTAATGGGACTTTGGATAACACTGGTAGTGAGAGACACACTCATTAAACAATTGGTTTGTACTTTCTGCCAGTCACTTTCCTACAGAATCCCAAACAGAAGTTATTTTGGGTCATTGGTGTTGATTTTGGTTTCCTTTGGTTTATACAAAGTCCCTCTTAGAGGAACTGGGTCGACTTAACAGACATAAGAACTACTGGGTTAGCACACAGACATTTTAGACACGGATTTAACTGTCATCTTCCGTCTTATCACGTGGAGACGCGCACATAGACAGGTTTGGATGAGTACACGCTGGCCAAAGAACTGTTGGAGTGTTAAAACGGTGTATTGAAAAGCCCAGGTCTCCATTATATTTTGAATTTCTGACAGTCAAGCGTCAATGTTAAAACAAAAAAATAGAGAGAGTAATGGCGTATCCGTGCGTAACAGTCATGGTTCAATACGTACCGCGCTTTTGGGGTCACGGTTCGATGTGTTTTGGCACAGTTAGGAAAATGAAAGATACATTTGTTTTTCATTTAAAAACAAAAGTCAACAATAAATAAAGGGTAATGGGCCTTCTTTCTGTAATAAAAGTAGAGGCAGAAGGCACTCAAAACATTGCATTATGGCCAATAAATGAACTTAAATAGAACTCAATGCACTATGTCAGTAGGTCATTGTAAGTACACTGTGCTCTTCATGGTTGTGAAAAAAAAAAAGTCTGAATTAGCACTACTGAATATGCTAGGCTAACAGGTAGGGGTAATCTTGAGTGGCACGTTTTAGATAATAGTCAACAACTCAAACTGCTAAAGGTCCTTAAGAGGACGAACAGAGTCTGTATTTATGTTCTGCACAAGCCATGCTGTAGCCTCTAATTAGATTGTATTCAGTTGTAATTACTTGGTTTAATAAGGCATACCACACAGGACGCTGCGTCCCAAACCGAATATGTGTACCCTTACACCCATGATAAGGAGAGGAGGAGGAGGAGGAGTAGGAGGAAAATGCTGACACTTGTTGCTTGTATGACAGATGTATCAGCCTATCGCAGTCGGTTGCTTTCAAACTGTAGCTTCACTGAAGCTTTTTGCTCAGATTTGGATTTTGCTGCTCCATTATTGTGGCAAGCAGTCAAATCCAGGCTTTAAAAAGGTATGCGTTAGCATAACTTGTTGAGTGTGAATTGGATACTGCATCTGCTTCATTCCATAATGATACTGAGCTACAGCCCCTGTCACAAGATCTCCATGTCTGATTCCATGCCAAAATGGCTGGTAGATAAACTCCCAGGCACAGCCAACACGTAGAAGGCATTTGGCTAGTGGTCCTTTTCCACCGTCTGGGTTTTTACTGTGTTTGACTAGCAACCACCGGCCTTTTTAAAATGTATTTCTTTTTTATTGGCTGTTCTTTGTTCCTTAACGTGGAGAGCACAGCGGGCTCTGACTCAGCTGGGAATGTGCTATTCAGGATCAAAACTGAGAAGACTTGTCTTTTTCTGTTTAATCCTGTTCCACGTTTTAATGTTTTATAAGCACGGCTGTTTGAAACATGTGCACCAATACACAGGAGAGGACATTGGTTGGCCTCGTTACATTTGAACTTGCACAAGGCTTGTTTGACAGTGTTGTGTTGCTGTAGATCAGTGCTGGGTATCGCCCCCAAAAATGTCCAGTACCAATACTGTGAATTCAATACGAGTTCCTGGAAAAATCCATTTTGACAAAAATAAATTCCAACGTAACACATTACAATTTTTCCAGCTCCTGTACACCTTTGTGACACACACTGTAGTCAAGCCTCTCTTACAAAAAAAAAATTGTTCCTATACTCGATACTATGAAGGCAATTCTGTCACTGCCTAAAAGTACGGTAGTTCAGTACCCAGCCCTGCTGAAGATTCATAATCAGATTCATAATCATCCTAGTGAGAGGAAGCAAACTGGAACCAGATTCCTTACACTGCAGGTCAGGTTCAGCCAGCTTGCAGTTTTCTGCTTGGAGTGAAAAAGCAACAGCATTTCCTGTTCATATGTAATAATTGTTTTTGTGTTTTCCTGCCTAGTGTGTGTGTGTGTGTGTGTGTGTATATATGTATGTATGTATGTATGTATATATGTATGTGTATATGTGTATATATATATATTAGAGATGGCCCGATACCATTTTTTGCTTCCCGATACCGATTCTGATACCTGAACTTGCGTATCGGCTGATACCGAGTACTGATCTGATACCAGTGTGTCATATATTTTATTATGTTTTAACAACTGTATACTACTATCCCTGTATAGATGTGATATTATTTATATCTTTGTTGTCTGTCTGGCTCAGGTTAAACTCTTTGTGAAACATGAACAATGAATGCCACAGAACTCTCTTTTATTATGCAGTTTGACAGTCAGTTATAACGGATAAAGAACATAAATAAACTACTTTAACGTAGATTTTCTTCAGGGCTTTATTATGTGGGATCGGATCGGTGCATTAACTCCAGTACTTCCCGATACCGATACCAGCATTTTAGTCAGTATCGGAACATCTCTAATAGATAGATAGAGAATTATTGAATGTATCTTACCCTAGGAGTGTATATTAAATGAATAGTGGTGATTATGTTGCTAGATATTGTGTTTTGAAATTATTAATCAGGGTTATTTTTGATTTGAGGGGACAAAACGCCTTGACCTTCATCATGTTATACCAGGAACCTTAACTCAACTACAGCAGACATTCTAGAACCATGTAGTGGAGCGGAACTGTACTGTTTACAAGCATAGTAATACTGCAGTGCTAATGTGATTGCAGTTGCGCACATGAAGCTGTGCAGCTCTGTACCTGTGTGAGAGAAAAAAACGGAACTTAGCACAGTTCCCACACTTTCTCAGCGCGTGTTTGGGTTTTTTCTTTTCTGTCTTTTTGACGTGGATGAATAGACACATTTCCTGTTCAACTGGGTATCAGTTGATGAATGAAAGGTGGCACTCGTGGGGTAGTGTGAATTCTAACATGTTCCTGTTTTTCATTTGTTGTTGTTCCTCTGAAGGCTAGGTTGCCGCAAACACGTTTTGATGTTAAAATGAATACAAATTGAATGTAGGCACTCGCTCTCATAGAACACTGTCAAATGACTGAATCTTAATGGTTAGTGATGTCCCCGTTTCCCCTTCACCCCACCCTCCACCTCCTCCACTGAAAATCCCCAAATTCAGAGCTCACTGGCCTGTTATGAATCCATCATCCATTCATCAGCTGTTGCCATGCAGAATGGAAGACATGTTCATCTACCCATGGGAGGCCAGTCTTCCAGCCGATTGCACCTCCATGGAGGGTTAACCCTTCTTTGAACCCTTAGAGGGTCTGCAGAAGGCAGAGAGTCCTAAGCCAGATGTGCCCCCCCCGAGTCACTCCCTCCTTTGCTTTTCACACTGCAGTAAGAGACAGACCTTTGCCATCAAAGACACGTGCAGTCACCACATTGAAACACACACACACACACACACACACACACACACACACACACACACCCACCCCTACTTTCCTTAAAATGAGAGCAAGAGGTGGTCTCACCTGGGACTTGTGCTTACTCTTTACCCACTCATTAATCTGCACCAACAACCCCCCCTCGCGTGACCTGGAGCAATGCTGGAAATATGCATTTTCCAGTGGTGGAGATAATGCTCATCCATGTAAATAATGAATGCACAGGTTCAATCTTTGATGTCGTTGAACATCAAAGAGCACAGCTGACATGCTATCAGGGTTGGGTACCGTTTGGATTTTTATGATTCCGATGCCGAACTGGTACTTTTTAAAACGATTCCGATTCCTAAACCGATTCTTGAAAAACTGAAAAATGACATCAAAGACTTTTATAGTTTTTTTTTTTTTTTTTTTTTTTATTGAAAATGATTTAAATGTAACGATATATTAACGTTTTAAAATACTAAAATATATAATAATTAAACCTAAGTCACCTAACACACAACTACAATAATTTAACAATAAATAACAGTTACACTATTAACAAGTAACAACAAAATAAATGTTGAGTTGGTATGCTAACTAAACCAGCTTCAAACAAATGACCATATTTGCCTTCTCTGGCAAGACACCACACCTCTCCTGACTTAGGCCGGTTACACACCGGCTGTGTCGCGTGAGCGTGGCGTTTCTGTTGCATGGCGGCTGCGTGGATTTTTCTATGTCTTTACACACCAGAAACGTGTCTGACGCGGCGCTGCTACTGCTATCCTTGTCTGTACACATGTATGTTTCCCATTGATAAAATAAAATACCATGTTAAACATAAATATATACTGATTTGATTACAGCAAAGACAACGTCGGCAGTATTGACGGCAAAATAGGCTACAGAATATTTCGTTCTGTATTGACAGGTGCAATATTAGAAAATTGATTTTTTTTTTTTCTTTTTTACATTTATATCTGCATTTAAATCAAAACCTAGAGACTTTCAAACATCGTGTCATTTATGAATATGTATTCGTGTCAAAATGACATATAAACATCTTTTCCTTTTCTATTTTGCCTGGAAACCCTTCCAACACGCTTGTGTGTCGCGTGAAAAATAGGCGTCGGTTCTGTTTCTAGCATGCACGCGTTTTCGACGCGGCTCGAGCCGCGCCTGAGACGTGCGTGTCACGCAGGCAGTGTGCAAGCTCTAACCTGTTACCATGGGAGCCAAAATATAAACGGACACGCCACGCAGCTGACACGCTCACGCCACGCAGCCGGTGTGTAGCCGGCCTTATGGCATGTCCTGCACAGGAGAAAACTCTTTCAGATGGTGTCGAAGGGGCCTGTACACACCCAGGTATGAGTTTAAAAGGGCAGACAATTTGGGGAGGCTGTCCCGCTTCCCCCACCACCATCATCTCGCTGTCACTGGGACCAGGGACTGATGTCTGCAAGGTGTCGAACACCGTGCTTCCCTCTGCTTTAAGAGGTATCCCGCGTACCGCCGCATGTTTCAATAATTTCGACGTGCTTCCCCCTTTGCACGTAATCGTTTTGAAAAATGTGTTGCATTTTGCGATGTCGGAATCCTTGGCTGTGAAATATAGCCACACTTTCGACCGCTTCGCTTTAGGCATGTTAAATGCACTAAACGCTAGCTACCTAACGATAGACTAGCAGAGCAAGTGTAATACAGTATGTTTACTAGCGATCACGTGCAGTGAATGGTTAATATACTCTTTACGTCCATTTTGGTGAGCCCAAAGGGGAAAATATGGCATTTTAAAAGTAGCCTACATTTACGGTAGCTATCTAACGAAAGACTACAGAGAGAGTGTGATATTTTTACGTCCGTTTTGGAGCGACGGAGGGAAAATATTTCAGTCGACACATTAAGTGGAACCGAAATTTGCGTTCTAATCCGGTCCGATCCCTACCGGTTGCGTAGGAACTGGTTCCATAGTGGAACTGGGTTTCGGTACCCAACCCTAGTTTGTGTCAAGGTCTGCTTTCGTCAGTTTCATGGAGTATGTAATGGAGCAGAAGTCTGGCTCAACAGATGTCTATCGCTGGGATAAAGCCTGACCTGTGCCAGATGTCCCTCCCCTCTCGCTATCTCCGCCATCAAGGCTTAGCGCCGCCCAGAACCTTCGTGGTTTAAAGAAATACAAACAATCAGTGTTTTTTTACCCTATCTCAGGATAGATGGGCGGCACTATACTCCATCGCTGACCCCGTGCTGTGCAGATAGGTCGAGCAATGCGAGCCTAATGGAGCAGTAACAGCTGGTTTGACTCGGAATGGTTATAGTGTCCTTTTACACAGACCACACGGATTAACATTTTCACAAAATGACAACATGTTAAAACCTCTCTGTAATGTTACCATCATGATGTGAACTATACAAGACCAAAAGGCTATGTTTTTCTCTCTAACCCTCAGCACTAAAAGATGCTTATCTTATTTGTAGCCCAGGCTAAATTTATATTGTGACTCATTTTGAATGCGGAAACTTAAATGTAGCATTAAGAAAACAATGGGTCTTCTTGATCCAAAGTGGGTCACGGCCTGTTCCTCCCCTCAGGACAAGAAACAGTTTTGGATGACTACAGACGAGAGAGCGTTCAGCAGTATGCATCTCACTGTGAAAGTCAAGAACCATTGTTGTTCTGTTTGGAAATGCAATGCTTCCTTGAAAACTCAAACAAATCTGGTGTGACAGTCTTGACTCTTGTCTTTTCTTGGAGCTAGTTGAGTAGAGTTGTGTGGGCAAAGTCACTTCTGCTGTCGGCCTTGACAAATGCTCTCTGACTCGCTCTGTCTCTTTGTATCTCTGTACTCATCACTCTCCCATCGCTGCAAGGGAAAATCCACTGGATGTTACTTTACTGAAAAGGTCCTTTTTACATTTACAGATGAAGACTAGTGAAAATATGTGAAACTATCATCCAGTTCAATAGCCCTGCAGTAATTTCCAGTTTGTTGAAGCGTACACTGTGGGGCTGGATCCGAATACTCAAATATTTGTTTGATGGGCAGGTATTTGATTTTCAATTTTGGGATTCGAATATACGTTTTTTTTTAAAAAAAAACATGCATGCAGGCTAATATTCACTGCGGTGTTTTGTCAGGATTAGGCTGCTTGCTGCTTGCTAATTTATGCAGCGCTATGTCGTCCATCGCAGCCAAATATGGAGAAATGTTGGGTTAAAAGCGAGCAATCTGATGTGTGTGTAGAGGGCTGTATGGTTGTACTGTAGCAGCCTGGTGTCATTTTCAGGCAATTTGGTAAAGGTAAAAACTCGTACAGTCGTGCATAATGCCAATACAGCGAGGCACCGGCTGGCTCAGCATGCATTCACACACACTGCGTCGGTCGTCATTCATCAGACAGTCCGGCAAAAACACAGGTCTTTCCGTTTGTTTTGAATGCCTGCAAGCAAAAAGTTGAGTCCGGTTCAACTTTTCGAGAAAAGCAACCCGACGTTACATGATTGTTCAACCTACGCTGAACAATCATGTAATGTTAAAGGGTAACTACTGTTTTTTTTTTAACCTGGACCCTGTTTTCCTATGTTTTTGTGTCTAAGTGACTGATGGGAACAACAATCTTTGACATTGGTACAGTATTAACCCAGATAGCTGCAGTGGGCAGCGGCGAAACAAGCTACAATGTAAGTTAACAGGGCAATTGTCCAGCTTGTATTTACCTTACGTTCACAAAAGTGCTCGTTTTGCCGCTGACAGGCTCAGATTATTATTCTAAGTGTCTGACAACATTATGGAAAGGAGTTCTAAGGAGGTTGACCTTTCTGTTAAACACCTTTTTTTTTAAACATAAAATATGCGAAATTGCGTTCGCTAAAGCCACCAGACTCCATGTAAATAAACAGTAATTTTAGCATCGTAAAATACACTTCATTCAAAGTCGACGGAAACAAACTAATTACGACTATGAAAAGCCGCTTTGCGTCGTCTTTCCACTTTTCCAACCATCACAACTCTAGTTTTGGTTGAAATAAACACATAGTTTACCGATTTACCTGTAAAAAATATGTTGGCTCTATACACGCGTGGCTGCCGGTTACAGTGTTCAGTGTTGAGACGGCAAGACGAGTGCTTCGGGACCGTCTACAAACTACAACACCGAAAAGAGATACAAAAATGTTTTCAAAAATAGATAGATAATAGATAAATTTTTTTAAAGTAAGTGCTGTAGTACAACTAGCAGGAGACAAGTTATAATTGAGGTAAGTTTGGAGACACTACCTTATTTAATCATTAAATTAATAAATATTTTTGTTGTATCTCTTTTCGGTGTTGTAGTTTGTAGACGGTCCCTAAGTCTTGCCGTCTCAACACTGGAACTAAACGGAGTTGAATTAGCACAACTTTTATGCATTTCTTTCACATCTACTGCAGTCAGATTCACTGTGTTCACTCAGAAGGAATCACTTCACATGGGTAGACACTTGTAATGACATTTCGAACACGTTAAGAGGCTAAAAGCACGTTTAAAACCTGCCCTGTTTCAGCCTCCTGGGTGCAAACTGTAGCAGGAGGATAACACGGTGTAGACACCAACACCAATTGTTTTCGTTTTTCTCGCTACTGACAGCACTCCAAATTTACAAACAACAGAGCTACGTGTTGAAATCGACCGGAATTCTCCTTTAAGCACATATCCTGTTAGGTGCACTCAGTGTTAATATAGCCTAGTAGTAATCCCTGTTTGTCAAGGCAATTTCTTGTGCCTGGGTGTACATCGGCATGCTTTTTGAAACTTTTCCGGTTGTGACATTGCGTTATGTTTATGACTCATTCACCAGTCATGTCGGCGGCTACTGTAAATCACAGCTACCAAGGCATCTACGTAGGTTAGTCATTTCAGTTTGAATGGCAGGTAACCTACTGTAAAATGTGCCTGGCACTCAGCATATTAATCAGAATCAAAATCACAAAGGGGTTTATTGCCAAGTAAGTTACACTTAGAAGGAATTTGCCTTGGTTGTTGGTGCATACATAAGCATATTGAACATCAATATGAAATAATCAAACAATAAACACAGAAATAAATACGTACATATAGCTGTTTAACATTAAGAAAGAAAAAAGAGGCTGTATGGATTAGTTTATAGTAAGTACAGTAAGTAAAATGAATATAAATAGTAATGTCATAATATAATATCAATTAAATATAAGTACAATTTACATAAAACACTTAAAACATAAAGAAAGATATGTCATGTGTACATACTGTAGTTTTGGCTTCATTGGTTAGAAAATCACACTTCAAACTGTGTTGGACAAATTTGCATTAGAGTATATGTTCTTTCAGATGTATTAAGTACTCAGTGGTTTGAGGCTAATGTTGGGTAAGTAAACACTCTAAAGACACAGCTGATATGAGAGCCAGATAAGAGGGACTCATGAATGTTCACTGTTATGGTCCATTTAACTCAGTGATCTGTTGGATATAGACTCTTTGGTCTTCTTGTGTAAACTTTGGCTGCAGGCCATTGGAGTAGGACATTTGCTGGGTGTCTTTCCACATTACACATTAATGCACCTCAAATAGATCTACAACTGTTACGCTTTTCATTCACAAAGGTGGGATATGTTGTTCCCTGTTTACTTGTGGATCGCATTTAAAAAGATGTTGTGTGCTTTTGTAGTTTTGCTCTACTTTGGTTGTTCTACTTTTATTTTAGTCACAGTTCATTCCCCTAAGCAACATGGAGGCACTGTCACAAAAAGGATGCTCTCTTTCTTTAGGTTTGCACAACTCTTTTCTCTTTTTTTTTTTTTTTCCTGCGATTTTCCCTCTCGCATTTTCTTCTCGTCTTCATCACACGCCTGCAGTCTGTCACTCTCCCTCTCTCTGACCCAGTAGGTTTGGCATCCTCCTTACCAGGCGTTCAGCCAGAAGTGACAACAGCTTTCATCACACACCTTCCCTTTTTCTAAACGGTAAACCATTGTGTGTGTGTGTGTGTGTGTGTGTGTGTGTGTGTGTGTCCTCCCTCCAGGGCTCCACTCTGTCATATTAATGTGCTTTCCCTGTTTTAACGGATGCTGTCACCTTGGAAACGGATAACTTTTAGAAACAGCCTTGCAGGTGGGTTGTGCATGAAATAGACTAGGGCCGGGACGATATGCATGCTTGCCGATTCGATTTGTATTGCAAATTTAATTTATTGCGATTCTAGAAGTATTGCGATGCGATAGTATTTATTATTGCAATTTTCTTTTGGAGAATACACTTCTAGAGACATGACACATTTCTAAAAACTACTTGTTTTCTGAGAAGAATGCACATCACGTCAGTCAGTCTGACATTTATTTCCTTTGTTAAGAAGTACATAACATGGGGCGCCCGGATAGCTCATCTGGTAGAGCGAGCGCCCATATATAGAGGTTTACTCCTCGATGCAGCGGGCCCGGGTTCGGCCTCGACCTGCGGCCCTTTGGTGCATGTCATTCCCCCCTCTCTCTCCCCTTTCATTTCTTCAGCTGTCCTGTCAATAAAGGCCTAAAAATGCCCAAAAAATAATGTTGCTTAAAAAAATAAATCAGATTAGTATTTTTGGGTGCAAGCCAAGGTCAGGTTGTCAATAAGATTAGGTAAAGATACCACGCTTCGATCCTTCAGAGCCTGGCTGCCAAATGGAGGAACAGACTGAAATGTAATAGAAAAAAAACAGACATACCTCATAGACAACCACGACAGTGAAATCATTCTGAAATTACAGCAACAGCTAAATATCTGAAGTAAATAGTGTGGATGGCTATAGCTGAAACCGTAAAGTAATATCCTGTAATGAAAACACTGAAGTCCATATTTTCCTTGAGGGCAAATAACAGTTGAGGCTGAGAGTAGGTGAGAACAGACTTGATATGTGTGAGGTGATGAAAGCTCCCGCTCCTTTTTGTCAGAACAAATTAAGAGTTTGATTCCAACATGCTATTATTCAGTGAGAGCAAAAAGTGACCCAAACTGCCTGAGATACGTCCGTTTCTCCTTTTTAAAATGTAGGCAGTGGAGAACTTGGTTTGATTCTGGTTGGCAAAACCGATGAAGAGATTTCATCATTGAACATTTCTGTCCAAAGGTAGTCAAATGAACTCAATATTCAAATGCATTACCCCCTCCTAACAACAGGTTGACAGGGAATAATCAACCTTACTACAATCATATTGTTAAATAACTCAGAATGGGACATAATGGGCCTGTACTGTTATGTGTGTTATTCTTGTGGGGTCACTGGAAAATTCCATGCTGGTTCTCGATTGATGTTTCCTGAAAAACATGTTTATTTTTTAGGTGTCTGCACGCATCTCCCTCCTCTCTGTCTGGCTCCACCAGTGATTGACAGATTTACTGACTGACTGACTGACTGACTGCTAAACCGACCGACTCATCTGCTTACTGTCTGGCTAAATGTGTGGCTAGTTTACTGAACGGTTGGCTCATTGGGATAACTGACTGACTGAAGGGCTGGATGGAAGACCGTCTGTCTGGCTAGCGAATGGCTGTTTCTGTAATCTGGAACACTGTTTGCTGGCTGATGGTGTAAGTGGACTTCCTGGTTAATTAAAAAAAATGAAATTCAGTGCCATCGTGTGTAAATGAGTCGACGGCCTGGTGACGCCGAGTTGTCTTGGCCTTGTTTTTGTGTTGTTTGTCTTGTCCTGGCGAGGGGGACGGGGACGGGGAAAGTCCAGCTGTGTCACTGTGACAGAAAGAGGAACCAGAGAATCGAAAGGGAGAAAGAAAGCGAGAGGGGAAGAGAAGGGAAGGAAAGGAGAGTACGTGGATAAAGAAGTTGTCCCGCAGAGAAAGAGAGGAAGTTGGATGTGCAATGAGTGAACTGGGTGTGATGGTGAAGTGTCTGCTCTCATCAGCGCTCAGTCTGTGCTGTCCACATGGCGATTTGGAGTGTGTGTGTGTGTGTGTGTGTGTGTGTGTGTGTGTGTGTGTGTGTGCGTGTGTGTGTGCGTGTGTGTGCGTGTGCGTGTGCGTGTGCGTGGCATAATGTTGAGGTGAAATCTGCTCATGGGTCAGACCACAGGGAGTCACCACACACCACCATGCCCTTATAAGGAGTGTCTAGTGTCCCTGTGAGCCATCCATCCATCCATCCATCCATCCATTCACAGCATCCCACCTATTTTTCCCTAACTCTGTTGCCGTAGAGGTTCTCCAGAGGCGAGGTGGGGTTAACACAGCCGGATGACGACTATTTACTGTGACAGATGGGATTGTCTGTTACGGCTGGGTTAAAAAAAAATTGATTTTCCGATTCAAATAGATTTTTCATATGAATGATCCAATATCAGTTCATATCCAGAAACCAGAATAGATCTCTGTCTGTTTCATATCGAACAAGAAGACCTAAGGAATTTTGACATGCTTAGCTCGAAAAACACTCCATATCCAAAAAAAAAAACTGGAAAGGCCATTTTAAAAGGGGTCCTTCTGTCACCTCAAGAATTCAGAATGAAATGTCTCTCAATACTCACCGGCTGTAGAGTCTGTAGAGTTGCACGTTATTGTGTTTGACTGCTGTCTTGTGTTCTTGTCAAATAAAAAAAGTATGTAAATAAATGAACAAACTGCCTTGGGTAAACATTGATACTTTTAATAAGGCGCCAGGTTAGAGGGGACCTTGTACATTTGTAGAATCTCTTTCATATCCAAGCAAAATGAGTTTTGCCACTGAAATATCCCAAATTGGCATTGAATTCGGGAATCGAATCAAATCGGGACCTTGTGAATCGGGAATCGATTCGGGAAATCAGTGGTGCGATACCCAGCCCCAGTCTTCTCACTCTCGCATGCTAGTTTGTGCTTCTGTATTTTTGCATCTGAAGATGGAAGATTAAACACGTTGTAATTCTAATCTCAGTTTGTTGAGAATAACACACAGTAAGATGTCTAAATAATGCTTCCTGTTGCAGTGCATGTAGTATTGATGCATGCATACAAGCTCTATCTCGGAGTCTGTCTTGAGTTCAGATGTCCAACCAGAAATCAACTGGTCCGACCTAAATACGCCACAGCATTTTGACATTTCAAGTCACAACACAACATGTAATGAAATGTGGTAATCATACACAACACTAAGGGAAGGGAATCCTTGGTAATCTCATGATTGATATTTCATAATTCAGAACTGATTCTCAATTGAATAAATAGAAAAGGGGGCACCATTATCAGGCTCTTACTCCAC
Source organism: Sander lucioperca (assembly GCF_008315115.2). Classification (NCBI taxonomy): domain Eukaryota; kingdom Metazoa; phylum Chordata; class Actinopteri; order Perciformes; family Percidae; genus Sander; species Sander lucioperca. Next base: position 16,054,817 of record NC_050181.1, on the reverse strand, counting down.
TGGAATGCAATATGAAACGTAGCTGGTCATGATGGGAGGTCACTATCTGACTGAAAAGGAACATCAAAATAAAAGAGTGTACGCATTTTATTTAACTGGTTATGAATTAGTTAACTGCATTCATTTGAAAACATTCTAGTCTTTCTGGCCGTATAAGAATAGTAAAATGAAAAAGGCCTTTATTTGAGAGGACAGCTAAGTATATGAAAGGGGGGAGAGACGGGGGATGAAAGGCAGCAAAGGGCCTCAGGGTGGAATCGAACCATGGGCCGCTGCAGTAAGCACTGAGCCTTTGTACATGGGGCGCACGCTCAACCAGGTGAGCTACTAGGGCTCCCCTTACCCACATTCTTGAGAGAATGCGACCGTGCCATCCATTTATTTTCTGCTCTCACCCTGCAGGGAGTTCTAGTACAGTGCATCCTAGTGACTATTAGCAGCCGCAGCTTGTCAAAGGATATTTAATACTCCAGTGAACATGCAGCAGACAGCCTTAATCAGCTTTATTTTGGCTACATTGGTGTAGATTTCACTGTTGAATAATTCAGTGTGTGTTTTTTTTGTGATGGGGAGGGCTGTATTTGTTTGCTGAATGCTTGTATGTGTCAGCCTGTCAGGAGGAAAGGTGAAGTTGGTTAATGTGGAAAGTCGATACCTCTCTGTACCTCTCCGGTGCACAGATGGTATGTGCACGTGGGTGCAGACACGCATGTTTTTAACGTGCTGTGTGCCATTGTTTGTCTTTCCAATATCGTTTTATTTCTGCTCAGTCTATGTTGATTTTAACACAAATTCCTTCTTTTGTCTTGTTTCAGAGACAAAGAGAAAGCGGATGATATAGACAGCAAGCCGGCGTCCTCCACCAGAGAAGGTATACCACACACACACACACACACACACACACACACACACACACACACACACACACACACACACACACACACACACACTTAAACAGTTAGCTAGCTAGTGCAGGCAGTCATGTTTGAGTAAGACCACAGTCTAAACTGCCACTGAGGCGCATCAGCCCAGTAACAATGCTGTGGTTTAGATGATTACAGTACAGCGGGGATTAGCCTGCACTTGTTGTATTAAACTTTCTCTCTCCGAGGCAGTTGAACGGTTTGTCCTTGGGGCTGTTAAAGAGAAACACTGAACCTTCAGTCAATATTTCTCGGATATGGGCAGGGGGAAGGGCTTCCCAAACTTTTGACATCAGAAGCCCAGAAGATATCCACATCCCACTGCTTAAGTTTGATGCAAGTTTGCACTAACAGATGCCAACTGAAAAGACTGTTAGATTGCCTGTATTATATACAGAAAGAGCAAAACTTGTAATGATCGTCGCATTCTTCAAATGTCTTAATGTCTACTAAGTGAAATGACTGTGACTTTAAGCAACATTTGAGCAATTTTCATAATGTGTACCTGATGAAACTACTGATGCCACTCAAAGGCTTCTGCTTACCAACCCATGAGTTAGACATGGCCACATGTTTTAGAAGATTAAACATGATTCGGCAATTGTACAGGCTTTTCTTGAGGACATGAATCTGACTCTGGGGAAAAAAGCATGTTTATGTAATCGGAAAGGGCTGTGGACTACAAATGCCTTGTCGTACCGGAAAATTTAAATGTTTGGAACATGAGCATAATAAAGGAAGCATAAATAAGGCAAAGTTGTCCAGGTGGGTTGAAAAAAAACAAATTACACGTTTAGATCTGCAAATTAAAATGTGCTTTAAAAAGCTATAGTGCACAACTATTCATAATGAATGAACTTCCGTCACATTCAAGCCGTTGCCAAATGAGTTGCTACAAAGCTAACTAAGACTATCAGCTCCACACAACTCTCTCTGTATTTCTCAGTACGGCTAGCTTTACAAAATGGTGTATTCCAGCGACTTTCGCGCACAGAAACTTGAGCGAAGATAAATACCTCTTCTAAAGAGCCCGTAATGTATTTTTAATCCTCCGTGTCCTCCTTGGCCACGAGCAACTATCATACAACTATCATGTGGATGCACCGACAGTGTTGTTGTCATTACTTTTTCAATTCCTCATGGGGGCAACAGAAACTACGCACTGTAGCTTTAAGAGAACAGCTGCAGTTATTTTCTGTTGGCATGACAATTTTCGCCCTGCTTTGTCTTTTGCAAAAAATATGTTCATTAAAGGTGCCCTGGGCCTGTGGAGTTTTCTTGTGAACAAACAAAAATCCTATTTACCTTCAGTGTTACTCACTAAAACGTCTTGTGTATAGGCCCAAACAGACAGACGTGTAATTTAGGTAACTTCTCCGTCCTCATTAAGCATTTGCGAGGCTAATAATCACCTAAATCATGATTTCTTTCACATCCATGTTTGCTAATTTGCAGTCTTCTTCTTTAGCGCTTCTTCACCTTTTGTTTGCGGGTTGCTGCTTTTCTCTGCGTCATCACTACCAACCGTCGATAAGCGGAAAACATGTGAAACCAACAGCAGGATGTGAACTACACACACTCATTTGTGCTTTCTTTTCACAAACGAGCACCCATTCATAAAACAGCGCTGCTCCATAGTGATACCAGCAGTCCAAAACTCCACAGGGTACCTTTTTAATCAAGAACTTGCATTAAAAATGGATCTCACTGATTGACATAAATCCTACTTTTTGCCATTTGTTCATGCTTCTCTGTCCGTGTTGTTGGTTATAGGTTAACACGCTGATATTAGACGTGAAAGTGCTATTGACATCTGATAATTGTACTTCTCAAACCTTTTCCCACTTTCCATATACGAGACAAATATTAAACCTTGTAGTAATACAAAATGCTGACTCACATTCATTCGCTTGGCGTTTGCTCTGAGCACGATTTCTCTCTGAACAGAGGTTGTTTCAGAGAGCAGGGGAGGCAATTTAAACGTGGCACTCATTTTGGTGCTTGGAGTTTGCTTTAATTATACAGCACAATGCTGCACAGTTTCACAAGCACATTTTTTGGAAGCAAGTGGAATGTTTAAATTGAGGATAAAGGAGGACAGTTTTCTCTTTCAGGTTGTGTCACTGAGAACAACCATAATGGAAACTAAAGGCAGGTCGCTGATCAGGACCGACAAGTTGACTCACAGAATATAATGTTCCCCAGTCACACAAATCTGACGTTTCCTTAAACAGCATTTGGGCAATTTTTTATTTATTTTTTTTTTTTATTAAAAAATGGATTTGGTCATTCTTGTTCCAGGGTCCGTTTTTTCACAATAGCTCTTTTTTGTCTTTTCTTTCTTTCTTTCTTTCTTTTAAATTGGGAGCTTCTTGTAAAGGGCATTATTACAAAGAGAAATCTATTGTTGTCTCAGATTTGTACTTTTTAAATGGTTTGTGGTTTGCACCCTAAGCATATTCTTCACAAAATTGAAATATCCCTTTTACATGGTATACTGTTATTAATACTATATGTGCTATTCCGCTTTATTCGAACCCACGTCAGCTAATGGTAAATACTATGGAAAAGAGGAAAATCAAAGTTTCCACACTTTCGGTCCAGGCCATAGAGATAAGTGGCTGAGAAAGAGGAACCAAGCAGACGAGAAAATTCCCTGCGTCGTTTTTCCTTCCCTGTGTAGGAATCAGACTGACTCGTAGCAACGGGAAAGTCTCATGTGACAGAGAGCAGCGTATGCTTCTGTAAAGCTCGGTAGGTGCAACAATTTAATTTCTAGTGTGCCAGTCAAGAATAATGCTTACCCATTGTGCTGATAATCACCTTGGGTAAACGTGTTTATGATATGGAGTGGCTCACCCTCTGCATGAACGAGATGTATGTATGATGATGCAGGTGGACTCAACATGTATTCAACCTGCGGTTGTCTTGTCACAGGTTAATGCCTGACACTGTAGATACCATCTGAAGACTCGAGTCTGCAACTGTAGTCCCATTCTGGACACATCACTGCTAAACCATTGTATTACCAGTGTTGGGCAAGTTACTTCCAAAATGTAATACATTATAGATTATTAGTTACTGTCATTTGAGAGTAATTAGTTATATTGCAATATTACGGTCTCTGAATTGTAATGCTTTACACTACTTTTGAGTTACTTTCACCAAAATTAACAGCGGAAGTTAAGTTAACAGGTAGCTTGTGAATTTCACCACTGGATCAATAAAGTCTCCTCTTTATCCGCTTTAATACATCATAGATTATTACTAATATTTTGTATAATGAATATGAATATGCAAAGTAACTAAAGCTATAAAAATAGAGAAGTAAAACGTACAGTAGGCAAGTAGGAGAAAATGAAAATACTCAATTAAAAGTACCTTACAGTTGTATTGAAGTACGGCATAGTTACTTTCCACGACTGAAAAAAAGCAATAATATGCATTATATGCATAATATTACCGAAATTTAATTAGTAATGTGTTATAGTACTGCGTTACAGCAAAAAGGAATACATTACTGTAATTGCGTTACTTAAACGCGTTACTCCCAACACTGTGTATTACACAGAATTACAATACATAAGTGCCAAATGAAGTTAACTTCTAGGTAGTCTCGCCTTGCCAGACCTGGCTAGTCCACACAGCAGAAGCATGCACTTAACTGCTAGTAAAGTTAACTGTGACAGGATATTTTGTGAGGCTTGGACATGCATAAACATACACACTGGCATGTTTTATTGGCTTAGCAGTGCAGAAACCTGACTTTACAAACACCCAGTCTTTGTTCTTTTTGTCTAATGCTTTGCACTCATACCTCTCCTCGTCATATACAATCAATCATTGTGTTAGGTTGATACACGTCAGGATATTGGCTTGATGCATCTTGCAAGCGTTTGAAACTTCATTTTTTTTTTCTATCGCTTACTCTTTACTGGATCTGGAGACGGCTCCGTTTTGTTCGAGTCCAAGTGTTGCTCTGAATTATTGCTTTCTCCGTGAACTGTAACCTTTAGCATACCAGAATGCAATGCAGCTACAGCTTGAGTGACATCACTCCCCAGTGTTCACAAAGTAATCAGCTCGCTAGCTATGTTAAAACACACACACACACACACACACACACACACACACACACACACACACACACACACACACACACCTACCTACCTATGACTCAAAATCATAAATTTGCTCTCTGGAGGTTGTTAAAAACAATTCTGGTGCTGTGTAGGAAATTATACATTAATGATTTCCAACAGTGTAACAGTATGTGAATACTTTTCCTTAAGGCATCTCTTAAAAGCTTGAATAGGACTTTTTTTTTTTTTCCTACTCTTTGCTTTGAATGAAAAGGCATGTCAAATCAAGAATTGTATTGGTTGTCACTGGACCTTTTTAATTGTCACATGGTGTGAAGAAACACTCCGTTTTTTGATGTTGCTGAGAAGTCTTTGGAAACTTCCTCTGATAGAACTGGTTTGTTTTAGTGGTGAAGTGATACCTGAGGGTAGCAGAAGCAGAGTTTGGCTGCGGATAAAGGCAAGGGAGTCTGCTGAGGAACTTAGCCGTCGGTCTAGATAATGAATGCTGTAGACTACTGCAGCACATGCACCGACACGATATCACGCCAACTTGAATCCCCGGTAGTGAACTGTAACGTAAAGCAGCACTGCCCCCTTCTGGTACAACCTTGTGTTTAAACCCCAGATTCAATCACGACTGCATGGAAGTCATCATCAGACGGAGACATTATAAGATTTCTAATTTCTCCGGAATCAAATCTGTCATTGTAGATGAGGAGTGCAACAGGAGGAATGAATGCCACTATTAGAAATAGTCGACAGCTTGCTGGAGGCTGTGCAGAGAAATGCAGTGTGATTATCATGCGCACGCTACAGCACAGAGTCTCTTCTGTTGTCGCTTCACACTTTGGCTTGTTAAGTCCAAGAGAGGTTGATCTCAGCGTGTGTAAAAAGAAACAACTGTGTGCTCTTTATAGTTTCTTCTCACAGTATGAATCTGCAACAACATGTCCTTTTAATAGACCGACTCTAAACGACAGATGTGTGTAAAGACTAGGGCTGCACAATATATAGTTTTTATCGTCACTGCAGTATCAACTGGCGCAATAAACGCATCACGAAAAGGCTGCCACGTATCGCGAAAGACACAAGATTTGTTAGTTAAAAGAAAATATTAGTAGAAAACTGCACCTTAAAATGTAAACGCCAATCCATTTTTTAGTGGTGCCAATTCAATGTTCAGTTGGGTCCATAAAAGAATATTGGAAAATGATTCCCTTTCATTTGTTTTAAATTCAACAAGCAGTTTGTTGTATTTTAGCAGAACACTGACAGCAGGGCGCCTGGGTAGCTCACCTGGTAGAGCAGGCGCCCATATATAGAGGTTTACTCCTCGACGCAGCGGGCCGCAGTTTCGACTCTGCCCTGCGGCCCTTTGCTGCATGTCATTCCCCCTCTCTTCCCTTTCATGTCTTCAGCTGTCCTAAAAGCCTGGCCCAAAACGCCCAAAAAAATAATCTTAAAAAAAAAAAAGAATACGGAGAGCAGCAGAACTGAATACACTTTAATATCTGTTTATCGCAAGTAATATCATTATTGCAATATTCAACAGCTTTAATGCACATTTCCCTCATTGTGCAGCCCTGTTAAAGACTTTAAGTCCGTTTTTAGAGTGCGTCTTTATTTAAATTTAAATTTTCAAATGGCCATCAGAATACTTTTGTTTCCCACCCGACATGAACATAACAAAAATCGTTGGAACCCAGCCGGGTTGTACTATTCCCATTAGCATCCCCATGATGTGCTGTGGCGTTTTACTGCGACCATGGCCATATATTCTGCTGCTGTAAGTTAAGGCCTGCTGTGATTACAGAGTGTGTGACCACCCTCCATGGCGGAGGAGGTAGGCTTTTCTCCTGGAAATTGCTACCTACCTACTGCCTCTTGCGTCCAATAAAACCTTTTATAGAGTGTAACTGCCATTTAGGGCTACATCCCTGTGTTTGGCCACGTTTAGAAAGGCCTGAATCCTAAAGAGAGAGAGAGAGAAATGAGTTCAGAACCTCAGCAGTTTTGTCCACCACATTTTTGCTTTCTCAAACTCTTTACTGACCAGGAGACACACACACACACACACACATATACACATACATGAACACACGTGCACAATGTGAAGGCAAAGTAGTTTTTGACTAAATTCTTGCAGTCTGTACATGCATGCTTTATAAACACACACAAAATGTTCTTTATGTCACAAATGTGAAATGTGGCAGTGATGGCCTAGAGGTTAAAGAAGCGAGCCTGTGACCGGTAGGTCGCTGGTACAATCCCCAGACCGACAGGATAAAGTCTGGGTGGGGAAAGTGAAAGAGCAGCGCTTGTGCCTCCCCTCATTACTACCACTGAAGTGCCCTTGAGCAAGGCCCAAACGTGAAGGCCCCTGACATTTGTTGCCTTGATTCAGGTAGCCAAAAAGAAAAAAAAAAAACTTGAAATACTAGTGAAGAATTTGGTGCCAGTCCAATGCGCTGGCTTGTAGTTTGCTTTGCTACAAATGTCTGCACTCAGAAACATACACACACACACACACACACACACACTTCCAGATTAGCTCCAATAAACTGAGCTACAATAGCAACTATTCAATTAGAAAATGTTATCAGTCGGAACAAATGGAAACAACCTGTGTTGGATAGGAGTCCTACTTGGATAAATGTCTCTGTTTATATCAAGTACACAGTTAACTGCACATGGAATGTATCTTCTATAAACATATATGTATTCATGTCTGTTTTTTTTATGTCTGTTTTTCACTACTGTATTCTGACCATCAGGTTTGCTGGAATGGGTAACCTGCTAAAAGTCCTAACAAGGGATATAGAGAACTATCCACACTTTTTCCTGGACTTTGAAAGTAAGTCTGGCGGAGGAGTGGAACAAGGGGAGAAAAGGTGGATGGAGAAAGAGAGGGAGGGAGAGGGGGGGGGGGTGGGAGTTGTAACCAGCTCAGCCGTTTCCTTTCTGTCAGCAGGTCTCTGCTCCGAATCACCGAGCCCCGACCGAGTCTGCTTATGCTCCTCTCTTCCTTTCCTTTTTTTCACTCGGTCATGACCTCCTGCTCTTTCAGCTTCGATCTGCCATTTCTCACGTCTTTGGTCAAATAACTTCTTGATGACTTCTTAACAACACACTTTTTCTTTCTTTCTTCCTTCCTTCCTTCCTTCCTTTCTTTCTTCTTTCTCTTCTCTTGCAGAAACCAAATGGGGAATCTGTTAAAAGTGCTCACTTGCACAGAGCTTGAACAGGGGCCAAACTTTTTCCTTGATTTTGAAAGTGAGCACAGCTTATATCTGTCTTCCCCTTATCCCTAATTCATTTCTCCTTTAACCTCTCTGGTCAGGGTTCGGCCTATTCAACTAATGAATTGTCAACCTTTCTCCTTTGTAATGCATTTATTATAATTCATGATTGATTTCAGTCTGCTTCTGAAATCCATTCAATCCATGCCAAGTTGAAGAAGAATGGAGCTGACCCTTGACCTTTTTTTTTCTGCTTTTGTCTGCTTTTACTAACTTATCTGCATGCATGCCCCCGTATGTGCACTTATAGTGAGACACATTTCATTCATGCGTATATGTGACATAATGTAATCACTAACACAATATTATCAGGTCCATTTTTATACTGTATTAAACCGTGTTTAGCCTTGTTTCTCTTCCTGCATAGTCCTGTTATCTGTAGTCACCCTTTTTCATTACACAATCAGTGTTAGTGCTTCCTCGTGTTTGCATAAAATAGACAAATTAGTTCATTCTAAAACAGATAATAAATCTGCTTTGGCTATTTTTTTTTTTTTTTTTCTAAAACCTCCTACAGAAAAAAAACACAATAAGCCTCCACAGTTGCATTTCAGCCAACCTCAGGCTGTGTTTATTCAGCAAAGAGGAAATAATGGGAGTGGAGGGGTTTTAAAATGCAAAACAGAGCCCAGACTGAGTTTTGATGTCACCGACGCTCTATATTTATATTTAGAGCTGTTCTTCTTTCTGTGGGCATGATAGCTAAAGCGTGTTACTTAAGAATCTGTACTTTCCTGTAGAAACCCTGTGATTGTATTTTTAGACCTTACATGGACTCCCACAATATTAAAATATAAAACAGCATGCTTGTCTGTAGGTTGCAGGCATGGCAGAGTGCAGTAGAATTCAGTTTATTTCAATTATAGACTTCCTATATTCAGACACAATGAATTCAATCTTTTTTTTTTTTTTTGTTGTTTTTGCCGTAAAAATTCCATGAGAATTGTGATCCAGACTTACATTTTTTTGCACGTCTCATTAACCAGGTTCTACTGTAGCTCCCATGTCTATCCAAGAGCTTGCTTTAGAATGCTTTTGGATCAGACTGCCCTGTAAACATTTCACTGTAGTAGAACACTTAACAGTTTTCAGCACATACTGTATAACTCCATGCTAGTTCTTTTACAGTCAAACTCCAGATATGGCTGCTTTGAAATATACTCCGAAATCCAGATTTCTTTTGTTTTAATTTTTTGGTGTCAACAGAGAAGCGTGACTTCTTTGAGCGTGAGGCAGGATGCAGTAAATGCACCCGGCTCCAGTGTAGCAGATCCATTATGGATACTTGATTATGAAACTGGTGGGGAGCCATTCGGTCTACAGTTGAGTGCTTTCACTCTTTTATGGACAACTCCAGTCTTATGAGTGTAGTAAGTAAACGCATAATGTTTGGAGTTTGTATTTCAAATTAAAGGCATCAGTCATACTGACTGTGTGTGGACTCGTGTATAGTCTGTATGTGCTAAAAGCTACAACTGTTTACTGAAGTGAAATAGTGCTTTTAGCTTTGACACAGTTCATTGTGCTGATTGCTTTTGTACTCCTCAGCACAATGAACAAACTTTGAGTTGCTCTTTAGAGACAAAACCACTCAGCACACATGCCCATCTTCCTCCAGAGTGTTCCATCAGGATCAAAAACACTGTTGTTTTTGCTTATTTAACTAAAGCCCTTTCACATCAAGTTACCGTGCCAAATTAAAGATGCATTATAAATCTCCTAACCTTACAAAACAGTCGCAAATTGACTCTTGATGTGAAAAGGCAAGAATGATCAGTTTTGAAATGTGTCTGTATTGTATTGCCTGCTACAGTAACTCAGCTAAGTGTGTGTGTGTGTGTGTGTGTGTGTGTGTTAGATGCCCAGCCGACAGAAGGAGAGCGTGAGGTGTGGAACCAGGTGAACTCAGTCCTCCAGGACTCTGAGAACATCCTGACTGGCCTGCAGGCGTACAAAGGAGCAGGCCAGGAGATCAGAGATGTAGGGAACACACACGCACACGCACACAAAACTAACTACTACAACCCGCAGACTGTATATAAAGATGGACGATTGCGTCTCCACTTCCTCCCACTGTAATTTTGAAACCAGAGTCTGCACAGTAGTGACCAAAGTGATCTGTTCAAAGAAAAAGGTTAAAGGAATGGCAATTCAGTGTGTTTTCAACCCTTTGTTGAACAGAGAGCGCCATCTAGTGAGCTCAGAAAATAAAGCTGTACTGCAGCCAGCCACCGGGGGGGGGGGGGGCAAATCAATAAGTTTTGGCTTCACTTATACAGTCTATGCATCAACCCCACACACAAAGACTTTACATGTCTTGTCCTACGTGAATAATATAAGAAAAGTGTTCTGTTCTTTCTCGTCAACAACACCCGGGACCATACAATACACACGTGAAATGTGATGAAAAGCTGAATTGACATTAAGTTTTGCTGAAACACAGAACAGAACTAGTTCAATCTTCTCCACAGCATACACTGTTTGTGGTGCCCCTGGTGCAAGATGTCTGTGATCACGACAGCCCTAATGGACTGTATTTAGTAATCATGGAGTTTTTCTGATGTTTTGTGCTGTTTTTTTTTTTTGTTGTTGTTTTTCCTTCCAGGCCATTCAAAACCCCAGTGACTTCACGCTGCAGGAGCGAGCCTGGAACTCGGTCTGCCCGCTGGTCATCAAACTCAAGAAGTTCTACAGTTTCTCTCTCAGACTAGGTATGGTCACAGTGTAGAACAAAATGTCCTCCTCTTCTCTCATCTTTCGTCTTTTAAAAAAAATAAAAAATCAAAGCTTGTAATCTCTTCTGTGTGTATGTGTGTGTGTGTGTAGAGGAGGCTCTGCAGAACTTGTTGGAGTGCCTGACCTGTGCGCCCTTCACGCCCACTCAGCACCTGGAGAGAGAGCAGGCGCTGGCCAAACAGTTTGCTGAGATCCTCCACTTCACTCTGCGCTTCGATGAGCTCAAGGTCTGCTGGAAACACTGTGCTTCAGTCACTCTTCCCTCATTAGTCCACTCAGTGCCACACCCTTACACTTTATTTTATTTTTTATTTTTTTTACTGTTTATTAAGTGGTGCTAAATGCGTTTTTGTCCGAGCTCTGACTGTTTTCTTGTGTCCCTTCAGATGAGAATTCCTGCAATCCAGAATGACTTCAGCTACTACAGAAGAACCATCAGTCGGAACCGGATAAACAACATGAATGTGAGTTGTCCAGAAGCTGTTATCGATTTAGATCTACCTTAGCTGGCACTAGGCTGACAGCCATTTTTATTCTGGGGGTTTTCAAATCCACATACAAGAGGAGACCATCTTAAGGGATCGTTGATCGTAGTTTTAGCGGCGTGTCCCACACCGTCGCCACCGTTTCTTTGCTGTCTGCCTAGTGTGTCTAGACGGGGTAAACCTATCCCAATCTGGCGGCGATTTGATTTCGCCCTGCAGCTCAGGCTGGAAACCTGTACGTCTATCTATCCTGCTTCCGTTACAAATTTGCGGGAACCAATCACAAACTGGCTTATCCACCTGGCGCGCTATTGGCGGGTTTAACACGATGACGATAGAGAAGCGAAAGCAAGCCGAAAAAGAGAGGGTTCTCTGCACTTCTGCAATCCACAACAATCCGGTGCAACCAGGGCAGGACTAAACAGTGTAGAGTAAAAAAAGAATCTGTGCAACACAGATGTCTTCTTACTTTATAGTTTTTTTTTTTTATTTAGTTTTTTTTTTTTTTTAAGGTGCATAACAGTGACGTTTCAACGTAAAATTACATCGTCATCAGAGTCCTTTAGCGTTTTTGTTTACATTCAACAAGCCGGCCACCGAAGCGCAGCAACCCGTTGCTGTCGCTGCTGTTTTTAAAAGATTTCAAAGACAAGATTGAGCTTGGTCTGGTGATAGCCAGACTATAGCGTGTCAGCACCTCTGGCTTGAAAGCGCTGTGTTTTCTACTTTCTCGGTAGTTTCCGCACACATCATTGCAAGTTGTATGATAAAGTGGGTTTGTCTTCTTTATACAACCGTAGAATGGAGCACTGGTGTATTTTTCTTTATGAGGCCGTGTTGCACCGGCTGCCTTCTTATTTATGTTCTCTACTGATGCCTAAAGCTGTCGGTAGCTGCACCCTTCGGTCACGGACACATGATGTACGTCATTCCTCGAACCCGTACTGTGTTTGGTGGAAGTGCTTTTGGTGTGAGCTACAAAGTCACCTTAATCTAGATTATTCTATTAGCGTGGAAGATTAAAAAATAAAATATATATATATATAGGATAAAGGACTTCCTGACCACTGAATGCACATGTCCTGTTACAGACTTCTGATTTTCTTAGTGTTTATTAATGTCATTTTTCTGTTTTGTATTAAGTCAGTTGTTTGCTGTTTGTTACAGTATGTTGAAACTTTGATGCTGCCGCCTTGGCCATGACTCCCTTGTAAAAGAGATTCTGGATCTCAATGGGATTATTTCCTGGTTAAAAAAAGGTTAAATAAAAAAATTCCATTGATTATTGAAGTGCATATTTAAGTGTTTGGCACGCCTGGCACTATATCCATGGTATTGCTGCTTTTTATTCATAAATCGCAACCTGGTTATTACTACTCTGTACAATACAATACATATGAGGGAGATGCTGGTGCATTGGAAAATACAGAATGAACCCTCCTACCTGACCCTCCTGTTTGTCTGTGTTGATCGTTTGTGCGCCTACAGTTGGACATTGAGAGGGAAGTCAACAACGAGATGGCCAACAGGATGTCTCTGTTCTACGCCGAAGCCACACCCATGCTGAAGACACTCAGCAACGCAACCACAAACTTTGTGACAGAGGTGAGAGGGCTGACGCTGAGTGAGAGCAACGAACTCGCCACACAGTCGCCGTTTTCTAACTCCGCAAATCTCATCTCGCGCTTAAAGGAAACGTATTGTGAAACAACTCACGTTTTCAGTGCTTGTGCACATACACTTGGCTATCTGGAGTGCCTTCCAAAACCACAAAACAGTGAAATAAGACAGCCCAGTCAGTTGTTTGTGGACTGCTTAGATCAGAACACATGGGATTCAACAAGCCATTCAGCCATTCAGCGTTTCAGACATACAGGTATATTCAGACACGCCCAGTATGAGAAAACAATGTGTGTTGTTTTTTTAGAGTATTAACATAATATAACATTAGAGCAGGTAAACATATTCTAGTAGAAACCCAAAATACAAGTATGAACCTGAAAATGAGCATGATATGTCTCCTTTAATAATTGAAGACATTCCAACGTTTGTTGCATCCGTTGCCGTCATGCTGTGGCTCTAACGCAGCTCTTACAGTAGTGTTGCTCTCTGAATACTTGGATGACAAAGTCCAACCGTACACATGTTCAAATACTGAACACCTGATCTAACCTGTGAAAGGATTTGTACGTTGTTCTTCTTCCTTATTTCCTGTTTAGTGTCAGAAACCACATCGTAATATTGTAACAATTCAATGTCTTGTGTAGAACAAGACTCTTCCGCTGGAGAACACGACAGACTGTCTGAGCACCATGGCCAGCGTCTGTAAAGTCATGCTGGAGACACCGTGAGTCATGATGCGCACACACACACACACACACACACACACACACACACACACACACACACACACACACACACACGGAAACCTTGATTGGTTAAACGCATTCAGGTCACAGTCATTCACTCAGTCTCATGGCGCGCATGGATTCGTCCAATTGCACACTAACAAATCATATACCCAAAGTGTCAATACTGATTATTTACTTTTTCCTTTCTAATCCTCTCTCTCTCTCTCTCTCTCTCTCTCTCTCTCTCTCTCTCTCTCTCCGTGTGTTTAGGGAATATTCGAGTCGTTTCAGCAGCGAGGACACGCTCTTGTTTTGCATGAGGGTCATGGTCGGAGTCATCATTCTTTATGACCACGTCCACCCCAACGGCGCCTTCAACAAGTCCTCCAAGATAGACGTAAGACACACACACACACACACACACACACACACACACACACACACACACACATACACACATACATCTTTATATCTTTACAAAATCTTTATAAAACAATGTTTAGACTAATACAAAAAGAATCCCTCTCCGTCTGGTCACTAATGACTAGCAGTGTGTGGAGGTGTCTGTATCTGCAGAGGCCCTCTGCCTGCGTTTTCTCTTTTCTTTTTTCTTTGGCGAGTGCGGGACGTTTCTGGGCGGTAACAGAGAGCCTTTGGGCCCCACGGAGACAATAACAGCGTTCTCATCTCCAACCGCTGCGTTGCTGATATCGACACCCAAGTCAACTAACACAAAAACCGATAGCAGGGGCTCTGTCTACAAAAAGTGAAGCTCTTATGTAACGGCGTGGATCTGTTTGGTGATGTAGCTCTGCTGGTGTCTCCTCAGATGAAAGGCTGCATAAAGGTTCTCAAGGACCAGCCGGCAGACAACGTGGAAGGCCTCCTGAATGCCCTCAAGTAGGTTCACTTTGCATTGTGGGGGGGGGGGGGGGGAGTATTTCTGTGTCAGTTTGTCACTGTTTGACTTTCATTAAACATCAGATGCTGATATTGACAGTACAGATACTGGCCAGCAGTCCCATCCACTAGTCTGAAACACACATTATAGTCCTTCTGCCCAGGGAAGTTATGGAAAGCTGTGTATTTCAGTCAATGTATTTTCTAATGTATTCCACTAATGTGTTCCATGTGTATTAGTTTGATAAGATAGTTCTGAGGAAAAAACGTATACCAATATTTCTTTTTTTACTGTATTACTGTGTCAAAAAAAATGTAGACATTATCACAAACTTTTGGCCACTGGCAGCTTCAATAGAACTACAAAAGCCTGGTTCCCCTTTACGAATTTTTTAATTGAATTTTCATTTATTCTGAGTCGCAAATGCACTGATGAAAACATCGATCAGTGTGCATATGTCCGTTATGGATTACTGCTTTTATATTCAGACAAGAAGGAATAAACTACTTTTTATAGAAAGAAAAAGGCTTTGACTGCGGTTCACTTTTTGCTGCTTCCAACGTTGCCTGATTTCTGGATATACCAAGCACATTTTTCTTCACTTTCCTGGAGCACGAGCGGGTAGCTGACAGGAACATCGCAACTGTAGTGTTGGAAAAAGGTTGAGAAATAAAAAAGTCGCGACCATAATGCTGGCTATTTGCCGTGTCTACCCTTCACAATAAAAGCATAGCTTAAATTCACTTAGAGCATTTCGCTAAGATCAAATCAATATCAATATCAAACAAAAGCCAGACACTACTGTATATTGTATTAACCCTCCTGTTGTCCTCGGGTCAAATTTGACCCATTTTCAAAAACGTTTCTATATCAGAACTTTGGGTTTCAACCAAATTAAAAAAAAAAAAAAAAGTAACGTGGATGGTTCCATACAGGGCTCTTCACAATTCAATTTTCTTAATTGCGATTAATCGTTGAATTTCTATAGTTAATCGCATGTTTTATCACATGATTAAAATTCTATTATTTTGCATTTCAGAACTGTTTAAGTACATATTAACAATGGAAAGCCATTCTTACCAGTGTATCTTGATTGGGAATCAAATGAATGCAAAGAACGTGACTTTATGAACTTGATTTTAAGATTTGTATTTGTTTATTATATATTTAATCTAGTCACACATTTGAATTTAACAACAACTTTTAATGCACCATGAGGCTGTAAATTACCAGTTTCATTGAACGCACCGTCTGTGTTTTTCCGACAACAGCAGCTGCAGATTGTTACATCCCGGTGTTGAATCCTCTACAGTGAAATACAGACAAACTTTACACCGTTTAGTGTTAGCTGTCAGCATTGTAACCGTGTTTAATCCAGCTACTAGCTAGTGGTAGGCTAACGTTAGCTGCTGTCGAAATCCGCGTTGCTATTCCTGCAGCAGCAGGATGCGTTAACGAGGAAGTACGGCAAAATAGTAGCCTGTTAGGCACGACGCAAAGCCGAGTGAAGTGAAAATAAATTAAGAAATGGCGGCATGCGACAAAAAAATTGATAAAAGAACGTTGAAAAAAGTGACAAAAATGTCAGGAAAAAAATCACAAAAACGGCAAAAGGCGCAGAAAAAAAAATCGGGAAATGTGACAAAAAAAAACTTGGATAAAAGGGACAAAAACGTTGAAAGTGACATAAACATCGGGGGTGTTGAAAAAGACGACCAAAACGGTGGAAAAAATAGTTCTAATTTAATTTTTTTTTTTTTTACTGTTGATCATCTGTCCATTGTATAAAGCCCGCCCTGACAATTTGATTGGTCTGAACAGCTCTGGTTCGAGCACAGTTGCTCCACAACGGATCAAGTCCAGACTGAACTTCCCGACCTCAAATGTTGTGGGCGGGGCTAAGTTCAGCTGGCATCCAGGCTATACATCACACTGACTAGACTTCAAATTGACTTCCTGTAGCATGTGCACAGGGCTCTAATGTAGTGCAAGAAGAGATTAGGGTCCTTAGTGCTGATGGGCAGTCTGATCTTGTTCTTTTCATTGTGCAGAGTCCCGCTAACACACACCGTAATGTTTGTATCTCCTCAGATTTACCACAAAACACCTGAACGACGAGTCCACTCCGAAGAACATCCGGACGATGCTCCAGTAATGTTTGTTCTGTTTTTTTTATATATATATATATATATATATATATATATATATATATATATATATATATATAAAGAGGATCAATGCTCTGACCTCAAATAAGATGTATATGTTTACATTATTTAAAAAGACTCAATGTTAATACTTGTGTGTTATGGCATAGTCATTCCCTCCAAGCTATTGCAGAACATGTACCTTCTACTTTGCAAAAAAAAAAACAATACGAAAGCATCACTTGAATTGCCTCTACTGTTAACAGCTGTCAAAGCGCCAGTGATGCTACCTTTCAGCCTTATAGAACTGGGCGTTGCTAGCAGCACTCTGAAAAATTCTCCTTCGACCAATCTTCTCAATCCTTTATTCGACAATGGAATGAGTTTAGTGTACAGCGTTTTTTTCACCTTGGTTTTCTGAAGCAAAATAAATCTTTTTTTTTTTTTTTGAAAGTGAACATTTTAAATTGCTTCTCATTTCTATCACGATGACAGTTTGTGTCAACATGTATTAAAACAAGTGAAGTTGTTTCTGTCTTTTGAGCTCCAGAAGAATGAGACGTAATGACCGAAATCAGTTCGTGTTCACATGGACGCGCGCGTGTGTGTGTGTTGCCGTGAATGGCTGAATATTAAAGCAGATAAGGGATCGATTGGTTTGATGTACGTGTCACTGAAAAGCGTTTGAGTGTTTTCAGTTTTTGTAGTCAGCTGTTGTATTTGTCTTTTTCCAGTTCTTTTTATTTTTTTTGTTCAAACTCCAATCTTGTGCAACTGTTGAAATAAATCCACTGTGAACACAAAACTCACTCTGCACATCCAGTAAGATCCAGTATGTCGAGGTGTGCTTCCGTGTCGAGGTTTGAAAAAGGGGCTGCGATGATATCAAATCAACCAACCAAATGTTGTATTTAATTGTTATGTGGCAAATGCTCCGAGTGATGTTCCGCCATGTTTTAAGTGACTTACTTTGTGGCTTTTTGTATTAAACAGAAAAAAAATGCATTTCTCTAAAAGAGAGACCAAAAAAAAAAAAAACTTCCATTCTGAATAAATGACTTGTGCTTCTTAACTGAAAAAAAAAAAAGCTTTTGTTTTATCTCTTCCCTGATTGGTTAAAGCAGTGTTACTCATTGCGAAGCTCGCCAATCTTTAATTTGTGGCTCGCATGGCAGAATGATCATGCAGTCAATACAGATTTCATAAAAAACATTCAAAACAAGCAGGGCTACGACATATCCCTAAGTCTGCTCTATTACAAATAAGTTATTAAAAAAAAAAATACCCAAAACAGTGGCATTACAAGATGGAAATATAGTCTAAAAAAGATATTTAATCTTGCTCTGCCCTTCCGTCCCTTGCCAGTTTGAGAGGACTTTCCAGCTCTTTACACCGAATGTGCTCTTGGATGGTTGATACATGATGGGCTAATGTAGAAACAAATGGCATATTGTATGTTTAGGGATGACAGATTGATAAGCAGACATGCTATTTCTGACTGGATGTACAGTAACTTTTGATACTTTGCTGTATAAGTGGCTCTCCTGTTGACTTTGTCCTATCAGTGTGGCTCTCATGAAAGATATAGTGAAGACCACTGAGTTGAAGGATTATTAGGTAACACTTTACTTGAAGGTATCTACATAAGAGTGACTGTCATGAACACATGACACTGTCATGACACGTGGACCCTAACCATAACTTGTCGTGACAAAAACCGAATGACAATGACAGAAGCGTTATGACTTGTTTATAATCTTTATGACACGTTCATGACCGTGTCATGTCACTCTTATGTAGGAGGGGGTGGGAGAGACCGGTGGGATCAGGTTCATCTTTCTTTCTTTGATATTGTTCGACATGTTTAAAACCATATTTGAGTTTTTCTACACCCAGGACCATTCAAAGCCGGAGAATTGACAGATTGAAATAATGTACACTCCAAAAAAAATGTGCCTTAAAAATTGGACTGCTGAAGGGAAAAAGTTGATGACCTTTCAAAATTGCCTTTGCGTTTTGTGAGTACGATCATTGTCACTGGTCATAGATCTATTGTATATTACTGCTCTCCTGGCTCACTCTATTCATATCACAACATGGGTATTCCTCTTCATTTCCTCAGTAATCAGCTGAGCAGCAGCAGCTCCCAACATACTCCAACTAACCTGCTCACCAGATCGGACAATCCCATCATCCGTGACTGTTGCTTAAAGTGTAATGACGGTTCATTGTTCCTGTTGTCTCTGAAGTGTGTATGAAGGAATCAACTAATAAACACATAGATCTGTTGTGAAGGTGCTTTTTCTTTTGGGTAAAACTTTTTTTTTTTTTTTTAAACTTCCACTTTTCCAGAGAATAACTGCAGATTTCAATTTTACCATCTAACATGCTTTTATGATAGCTTTATGACTCCACCACACAATCATCCCCCCCCTCTGTGATCATAGAACATGGAACTGTCTGTGGCTTATCACAACGTCGCCTTAAAGACTTGCACGAGCTGACAAAATCGTAGGACTTAACCTGTAAAGATTATTTAGACTTTAATTTGATTTCATCCATAAACTATATATACTGATCCATACACACTCCCGCCCTTTGACTAACATGTTAACATTTAGTTCATTAACATTAAATTAATGTCGGGTATTCACCGTTCATTTAGGTCTGTTTATTTTTTTTGATTCTCCTGTATTTAGTAATATATACGTGTGTGTGTGTGTGTGCGTGTACGTGTACGTATGATACTGATATTTCATATCCGACTGTTAAAAAGAAATGATCATGATGGATGTACACAAAGCTTCCCCTCTTTGCTACTGTGTGTTGAATGTGAGATGATGTTTTGAATACTGAGACAAAAGTTTGTTTGTCTTAAACTGACAGTTATTGTTTAATATTTTTGGATATTTCTCAGACTCACTGTTTATATACGTTGCTTTGGCTTTGTATTGCATATTGAATGGGATGTGTGGATTGGATAATAAAGGTGGTACATTTCTTATTCAGACTATGTTTCCTTTGCTTTTCTTATTTGCAATATGTGAGACATATGGAAGCAAATAAGAGACGTACGCGTTTGAATTTTAACAGACACTGAAAATGCTATAACGTGAATTATTTCAACTTCACTGATGTTTGATTTGAATTATTTTCTATTTGAATTTCTTTTCAATTTGAATTTTTAGATCTGAATTTGACCGATGGAATTTGAGCAACCTGAATCTTTTGTTTTTATTCTGAAACTTCAATTTTTGGATCTGAATGTGTGACCATTTAAAAAAAAAAAAAGAATTCAAATTCAGCTTTTGAAATTGCATATTAAGACAGTTCATGGTTTTATTTTAAAGAGGGGGAATTCAGAACAAATACAATCAGATACATGGCAAAGTAAAATATTTCAACATTAAGTATTCAGTGGCTGTTAAAAGTGAAAGTAGTGAAATACTTTAGTCTCTTATTTGCTTCCATAGATACACAACTACCGTTCTCTCCATATCAGATAACTATGTATTGTTATATTATTCTAATAATGAAAGGTACACTGTGGAGCATTTTGCTGGCACATAGCTACATTTCTAGGCATATTTGAATCAGCTGCTAGTGGTCAAAACCTTCACAGTGTAAGAATTACATCTGGAAAAAGTTATTAAAAACAATCACAGAACTGTTTAAATATTCAAGATGCTGTCCTATAACTATCAGGCTTCTAACTTGTTTTATAGCTGTAAAAAAAGTGATTTTTCTCCTTCAGTGTAAAGCCACGGGGAGGTGTAAGTTCTGTAAAGTTTCAGATGATTCAGCCCTTAAGTAATTTCTGCCAATTTCTTTTCGCACAATGTCAAAAATAATGATATGTAAATGTCAAATTTTCATCATCATTTTCATGTCTCTTCTAATCTCCAGCCAATGCAGTGTTTACACAATAGCTTGCAAAGAGAATGCATTCCATGTGCAAAAACATGGAATGCATTCTACAACTGAAATGTCTTATAAAATTCTTTTTTTCTTTCCCATGTGAAGCTGTAGCTCTAAATCGGGTCCTGAAGCTGTAGTTGTGCCGTCGCCCTGACGATGGCGATGGCTCACTTCATGTCTTGTGTGTGTGTGGAGCAGGAACAGTCCAGGGCTGAGCCTGGAACAGCTGTGTACCTAGGAGCGATAGAAACAGTCCCTGCATTCCACTCCATTATAGACAGAATACCAGCTGAGATCAGTTGCATTGTTTTTTTAACCAGCGCAGCAGTTTTCAGATTACATTATGTGCTTACATAATTGCAAAGGGGGTTCTGGACTGTTGTAGAAAGAAGTGGTGATCTTTAATGCAATATCTACATTGCCCATTATCAGCAACCATTCATCCAATGTTCCAGAGGCACATTCTGTTTACTAATCTGATATTTTAAAAGGATAACTGAGAAAACATTGGAGAACCCTTTTGCAATTATGTAAGCACATAATGTAATCTGAAAACTGCTGCGCTGGTTAAAAAAAACAATGCAGCTGATCTCAGCTGGTATTCTGTCTATAATGGAGTGGAATAGAAATTTCTAAGTGACCCCAAACTTTTAACTGGTAGTGTGTGTGTGTATGTATATGTATATATATATATATATATATATATATATATATATATATATATATATATATATATAATGCTCAGGAGAATCAATAAGCCCCACTCAGGAGTTAGTAACTAACATAAAAATTTCTAATAGGATCACTGACTGCACACAGTCTGAGACTTTCTTGCGGAGCCAGTGATTTTAATGGTCCTGAATACTTTCTTGCTGTGTGGTTACATCACATTCAGCCCGGAGGAGTGGACCAGTGGGGATTGCTTACTGGGAGCGCTCCGGTGTGTTCGCTGGGCCGCCCGGAGCGCCTCCACGCTCAGCCGGGGCACCGCCGGCCTCACCGGGCCCGGACGGATCCCAGCATTCCACCGGGCCAGGCGCAGCATGCTCTTGGCCGTCTCCTTGGTAACGGCGGGCTCGGGACTGCGAGCAGCCCAAGAAGGTCGAGACTGGGTCTCATGATGAGGAGGAGGAGGAGGAGGAGGGGGAGGAGGAGGATGTTGGGGTCTGCAGTTGGAGCTGAGAAACATCTGAAGCAAGAGAAAGACAAAAGGTTCTCAGTACAGCTGCAGAGATGAATCGATTAATCGATTAGTCGTCGACTGTTAAATTAATCGTCAACTAATTTGATAGTCGATTAATGGTTTTTAATGAAAAACAAGAACAAATTATCTGATTCCAGCTTCTTATTCAGTTATAATAATTTTTTTTAATTAAAAAAATAAATAAGAATTCTCAAAATTGTAGCTTGTTGAATGTGAATATCTTGTGGTTTCTAGACTCCTCTGTGACAGTAAACTGAATGTCTTTTGGGTTGTGGAGAAAACGAGACATTTGAGGACGTCGTCTTGGGCTTTGGGAAACACTGATCGACGTTTTTCGCCATTTTCTGACATTCTATAAAGCACGCAACTAATCCATTAATCTGGAAACTAAATCGACGGATTAATGGTAACAATCGTTAGTTGCAGCCCTAATAGTTATCAGAGAACGGGGAGGTTACCTTAATGACCAAAATGTTTAGAAAAATTGAAATTTAACATGATTCCAGGTGCATTGTGTTGTTATTAGTAACTGTATCCAGGAAAAATAATGATGTATGATGATTTCACCAAAGCCAGAATATTAAATGCCACAGTGTCCTCTATCTCACCCTCTTCTCCTCCCTCACCCCCATCATCAGCATCATTTGGCTTCCCCCCCCCCCTCTGTCCCCTCGCTCCCTCCCTGAGCAGCCCATCATTAACATGCTCTTCCTGTGTAAGCGATGCTCCATAATGCATGATGCCTGCTGGCTGCAACAGTCTCCAGAGGATCCTCCATGTTTACACACACCCCAGTGGGGCCATGGCAGCAGTGATGGATGCAGTGTGCTTTACCAGCGATTTGGCTTTGCGTAGTTTGTAATGTGCCTCAGACAGTGTTTTCTGGCTCCCGCCGTCTGGCTGTGATGTGTTGTTGCCGCGGCGGCCGCTGGAGCCTCTGCAGAAAGACAGACGAGGCAGTGAGCAGGCGGAGCAGCATCTTTTTTTTTTCATCTTTGCATCGGAATTATCTGCAGACGACGAGGGTCAAAAGAGCAAAACGGGGGCTTGTCGCTCTGCAGATAATGGACAAAAGAATGCTTTTAACTCGTAATGAACCATGATGTTTCACATTTAGCTTGTGCCTGTTATGCGCTTCCCCCTTGTTTTTCTTCTGGCTCTCAGGTGCTCCCATACACTGTAAATATTAATGAACAGTGCATTTGTGACGTCACCCATTGGTTTGTGGAGATCTGCTATCCGTCGTTGAGTTTGCCGTTACGGGCGCACCCATCCTGGTTGCGGATGTGACGATTTTAGACGAGAGGGAGGAGTGAATACGTTACGTTACACACTTTCACTGGCAATCGCATCATAGCCACGCCCTTAAACACCCCCTGCTTTAACGCAGATTTTTTCATTATTCAAAAACATTAAAATCATTCTGTGTTGCAGAAAACTTGAAACTAGCGATTGAGACCATAAACTCATTATGAAAATGTTTACTGAGGTAATAAATCAAGTGAGGAGTGGGTCACTTTCTCATAGACTCCTACAGAAACCGACCTCCTTTTGCAACCACACGTGTTGCCCCCTGCTGGAATTCAGATAGAATGCAGCTTTAAGGCACTTCCGCATTTGCAGCACTTCGCTGAACCAGATGCGTTGTCCATTAATATTAACAGTCTATGGGGGTGCTCCTGATTTGGCCAATAGCGGGTGGCCCCGCCTCCTATAATCAGTCCTTCCAGAAAAAAGTTTTTTTGTGATTGTTGCGGGCAAAAATCCTTGATTATGCGGCACGTTTTCTTAAAAAATGCGATGGAATATGCGGGATATTTATGCAATTTTATGCGATGAAATTGCGGGAACTTGCAGTTTTTGCAAGATCTTCACAATCCTACCTACAGCACCTTTAAAAGGTTTTGATTAATTTGACCAATTGTAATGTCCTATTTGAAAACTGCACCCCCCCCCCTCCTCCTCCTCCTCTGTGCTGCAGCCTTACGCTCTGACAGCTGCTTCACTGGGCTCCAGGTTGTCCAGGTAGTTGAAGCGTAGTGTGTCTGTAGGACGTCTGTCGGAATCTTTCCATGGTGGCGGTGTAGTCGGCTGCTTCTCCTTTCTGAACCCCGTCCTGGAGATGCCTCCACGGGTCTGGGCGGGGGTGGTGGAGGTTGATCGCTCCTCGCTGATGAAGGCCGGTTCAGACACATCTCCATGTCTGCTGCTGATGGCTGATACGTGTGGAACCACAGACTGCTGCTGGGATGAGACAGCCTGGACATGGACAATAGACTTTTAATAAACGTTATATTGTAGTTACCCTCATGAAGGTTTCTCCTGAGCCGTAGGGCAGGATATCCAAGCAGGTCCGGCCCGTGGCAAAGGCTATAGTGAAATGCTAGGGGCCCCGGCAGTCCAAATGAGTAAGAAAAGTTAGAGATAATAAGAAGAATGTGCCAAATTTTTTTTTTTAAATGTAGAAAAAAGCGACAATAACTATTGGGGGAAAAAAAGCCAAAATAGTCGAAAAGAACGTCAAAAGCGTAGAGAAGAACGTCAAAAACGTTGAAAAGAACGTTGGAAAGAACGTTGGAAAGAACGTAAAAAGAACGTCAAAAAGAATGTCAAAAGTGTCGGAAAGAACGTCAAAAAAGAACATCAAAAATTTTGAAAAGAATGTGAAAAACATCAAGGAAGGTCAAAAACGTTGAAAAGAACGTCAAAAAGAACGTCAAAAACGTCGAAAGAAACAGGTAGCCTACAATAATCGTCAAAAGAAATGAAATTTAAAAAAAAGTTGAAAAGAACGTCCAAAACGTCAAAAGAAACATCGGAAAAAGCGACTAAAACGTCGAAAGAAATGCCAAAAAACATCACAAAAAGCGAAACAGAAAGAGCTGAAATCTTGGCCAGGGCACCACATTGGTTATACAGCTCTCTGTCTTTGAGATGTGAATCCTGTTTGATTGCTGAGCTAAGTGTGCATCTGGTCTCCTGACCTGCAGCGAGGTGACTCGCAGCTCCTGCAACGTCTGGATGTAGAGCCTCTTCCAGACGGCCTGCTCCAGCGGGGTCGGGGAGAAGTTGATGCACCAGCCGAGCCTCACACACTTTGGCATCCACAGCTGGTCCAGTTCCACTATGCTCCTCCAGAGCCAGCTCACCTGGATAAAAACACCCAGAGTGAGTGAGCTGGACAAGCCAGAATTCTCCACTGGCTCAGTAATAATGATCACACACCATTGTAATAGTGAAAATAGAAGATGGCTGTAGTGAAGATCCCTATTTTCTCTTTGAGAAAAGGCTGCCTTTCCCCCCTTTTCACTAGGCCCTGTTCCCAAAATGAATACTGTTTGTGTCTTCTTAATTCTTAATATCACTAATGTTGTAGGTTATTGTTTTAGTGTATTTGTTACTTTATTATTTGACATTGGCCTGTTCGGTAGGTTGTATGGGTTCATAGGGGGGTAGCTCAGCTGCTAACCAGCGTAATCAGGGAGAGTGGATGCAGGTTTGCCTCATTAGGTCTTTTCTGAAGGGAGGGGCTGGGCAATCCTAAAGTGAAGAACAATGGGTAAGATAGTTCTGCAGTAAATTACATGTTTATAATAATTGGGGTGCCTTTAGTAGTAGTGGGTGCACATATATGTATAAATAGTATTGTCGGCAGTAACTGATCTATCCAATTGTAATGATGTTTTGAGAAACTTAAGTGTTACTGTTGCTTGCTCAGGTCAGCTCACCCTATAACCACCTGTGCAGGTGGTAGGTTCCAATTAGTGTGTGTGTGTGTGTGTGTGTGTGTGTGTGCGTGTGTGTGTGTGCGTGTGTGTGTGTGCGTGTGTGGGGGGGGCTGAGTTAAAAAGGGCATCAGGAGAAGAAAGAGGGGTTGGCAGTTTGCTGTGAGATGGCTGTTTTTGTTTGCTCTTACTTTGCCTCAGTTTAATATTGTTTTTGTATTTTTGGTTTGAGGATATTTTGGGTATCATTTTTTGTTAATACAGACACAAATGGGGAACTTAAAAAGCCTCCTCTCCAGTCATCAAATGTGACACTCTTATTTTGGCACTGACCTACCTCACTTCCTCTCCTCTCCTTTCCTCATCACTGATTGGTTGTGTTCTTCCACCTGTCCACCTAATTACTTGATTGCGTTCACCTGTTCTCTCCCTCTCTTTCACTCTAAATGGGGCGGCAGCTGGAAGATGAGTCATATTTTGCACTTTAATTCTTTAATTAAACTAGTTTAATTAGTAGTCTAATGTATTGTAGTGGGTATACTGTAATGTATATTGGCCAGAATCTGCCTTTGGAAGAGGGGAGGGCCATATCATAGTGGGGGGTCTGGGTGTCCTCCCCCAGGGAAGTTTGGAGCATCAATGACTTCATTTCCTGTATTCTGACACACTTTTATGCACCAATTTACAGTGGAAATATCTTTATTTAGCCTATGTGAAGAAGATAAACACAGATGACAATTCAAAATATATTAAAAATATAATGGAAAGTATATTGTTGTATGTCATTGGGCATTTTTAAGTGGGTATATCCTGGAGCTTTCTTAGTGGGTATACTGCGTATACCTGGGTATCACATAGACTACACCACTGTGTGTGTGTGTGTGTGTGTGTGTGTGTGTGTGTGTGTGTGTGTGTGTGTGTGTGTGTGTGTGTATATACCTGGGCACATCGACAGAGGCTGCGTGGGTCCAGGAAGGAGAACAGGTAGAGGCAGAGGGCTCTGGGCAGCAGGCAGGTGAAGTCTGCGGCCTGCAGGGGGAGCCGGCTGCTCACAGTCAGCTGCAGGAACATCAGCTGCTCCACAGAACAACTCAGCACAAAGTCCTGCAGCAGCGCCTTCCTCTGGCTGTCAGACCACCTGGCAAACTGACAGACACAGGAAAGAAACAACACAATTCCTCCACATGGACTGTTTCAGCTGGATGGAGCTGGACGGACAAATGGACTCCACCGAGTGGGGTTTCCCACCACTAGCAGAGAGTTATTTGTGCTCACACTGAGCTCAGTGCACAGTGAAGAACCATCGGTGCATTAAGCGTATCTCCATTCATCATCGTCATTTTAACTTACCCACTTTGCCAGAAGCTTCCGCCTCTCTTCAAACACCTGAGAAAGAAGAGAAAAGTGAAAAAGATTAGTAATCCCATCAAACTGCATTAGCAATGACACATCGCGTGTATCAGCGAGCCCTGGATTGGAAACCACTGGCCTAAACTACCTCATTTAGGTAGCTACAACAATGAAATGCTGCTTGCACATTGATGCATCACTACTTACAATCTAATAATGTCATGTATAATAACATACCGGTCACATGGGCCATTTTACTGCAAAACGAGTACTTTTACTTTTGATGCTACTGATATCTTGGTACATTTTGTTGATAATGCTTCTGTACTTTCACTTTTGAATGCAGGACTTTTACTTGTAATAGAGTTTTTTTTATACACTGTGGAAAATTGCTACTTTCTCTTAAAGTGCTCATATTATGCTTTTTGGCTTTTTCCCTTTCCTTTATTGTGTTATATATCTTTTTTTTGTGCACGTTAAAGGTTTACAAAGTGAAAAAGCCCAAAGTCCACCCCAAAGGGACTTACCATCTCCAACAGAAAACACTGTTCACTAACTGCTCCAAACAGCTCTATTGTAGTCCAGCCTTTACTTCAGGGACAAATGTGGTCACTTTGTAACACACGTTATAATGCTCGCCTAGCTGCTAGCGTGGCACGCCCTCATACTCTGCTTCTGACTGGCTAGTAGTCCTTACCTAGCTACTGAGCATGTGCGACTCCCAACAAAGATGGAACAGAAGTGCGATGCCTCACTCTGTAGCTAAAACAGAGAGCTCAACACACAGGGTGAAAAGAGGAGCTGCAGCAATGTGCAGTACAACAAAAATGTAAACCTGTTCTGATATAACCTCTAAATGCAATTATGAACCTGAAAATGAGCATAATATGAGCACTTTAAGTAAGCTGAGTGAGTACTTTTTCCACCACTCGCAAAAATAAAACCAGTATTCTGACTGCCACTAACTTGTTTCATACTGTTTGAGAGTGGATGAGTGGCTGGACCTTGCTGTTGGACTCTGGGTGGTTCAGAGGAGTCCAGGCGCTCAGTTTGGTCTGCATCTTAGCACAGCTCGCAGATGACCTCGGTGCAACTGGCATCTTTCGAGTAATGGCTGGGTAAAGGGGATGTACTAAAATACACAAAACATTCCGACAACGTCATTACCATGTTTGCTTCTTACATTTTTTTGAGTGTATGTGCAGCATGCCACTTTACAGCGTCGGCCTGAGTGCTTTAAGGCTCATGTTTAGCCTCCTACTATATTAAGTTACATAACATGCCAGCTTTTATCTCACTTAAAATGGATTAAAGTCTTATAAATAATGCCAAATGATAGTCTTGGCACTGTGTCAGATGTCTTGTTCTCTAAATCCCCCATTCTTTTTTGACTATACAGTATGTTACTCTCCCTTGTTACCTAAACAAATAATCTCCATCTTGAATTCCGTAGCTTGTGAAAACAAGAGTTAGGAAAAACATAACAGTTTCAAAGTCAAAATGACCAAAATTCTAAGCTGACACAGTTAAGACTGCAGTTATAAGAGTTCACATTACTCAGAATAGTAAAACACTCCTCTGGTATTCTACTCACCATCAGTTCTGCTCTGCCGACAAAAGGAAACCAATCCTGAACACACTTTCTCTCTCTATGTGCATACCCCTGATGGCCTTTGTGTCCTGTACACTCAACTCTTCTTCTCCTTTTCAGCCCAATTCCCTGTGCACAGTTTACTCGTTTCCATAGTAACAGTGAGTGGACTCTCCTTACATGGGCTGGCTGTCACAGCAGCCTGTCACACACAGGAGGGGGTGCTGCAAAGCAAAGTAAACTGTGGCGGAGTGTGGAGTGTGCAGGCCACACTGGCTCTAATGATGACAAATAGAAATAGTGCAGAAGGCCTGACGCTGCAACTGCTGGGTAGACCATCTGCTTGTGATACACTGAGACTGCAAAAAAAAAAAAAAATAGTTTTCACAGCTTGTATACTTCACAACATGTTTTCATGAAATGTTTCAAACTTGCAGCATTCTGATATTTTGTTTGATTGTTTTATTTAACTAATACTACTGTACTTTTTGTCTGCTCAGCTTGTACATTTTTTCATTTTTCACATTCCTTGTGACCAGGATAACTTATTATGCTTTGACTGAAATGTTATTTCACTATCTGACCTTCTCGTCTTATTTGTCTTCTGTAAGCTGTACCATATGAGCTGTTGTTTGTCATATTTGCAAATAAAAATTTAAATTACAAAAAAAAGAAAAACTTGCAGCATTGCCCATTCACGTGCTTTGTACATGTAGATGTACATTTTGACATGGGAAAGACATCATTTTCTAACTCACTTTTTAATTTGTGTATAAAAAAACTATGCTAAATTGCCTGGCTATTTTAAATGAATATCAACATTCACAAACCGTGTAATTGATCAGATACATTTGTTTTAAATTAAAATAAATATATGTGACATGTAGGCTAAGTATTCATATATCATTATTATTATGAGCAATAATAGAAGTAGTAGTAGGCTAGGAGTAGTAGGTGGTAGTAGTAGTAATAATGTATTCCTTCCCTCTCTTCAATTGTTATTGTATATTTTTTGTTAAATTGTAAATTATATTGTATTGTTATACTGTATACTTAACAGTATTTTTTTATATTTCTTACTGTCTTTTCTGTTTTTATTCTTTATATGTTAAGTGAGTGTTGTACTTTGAGAGCAAAGATTAAAATTTGTTTACGCAAACCTGGCCAATAAAGCTGATTCTGATTCTGATTCTGATAGTGATATAACTTTGTGTTTCGCTGGTTTAATACGTTGGCTCTGTTTTTTAACGCTGCTGTATCAAGTTCTACCCCCGCTGTAGACCTATTGATACAACATGTTGGGCCTATTTTGCAGACGGCCAGCTAAAACTCTTAATTCCCACCAGTCTGAGAAGTTTTTCATTCAAAAGCAGGAAGCCTGCTCGTCCTCAGATGGGCGGCCGCGCGCAACGAAGACAGAACCCCGCTGTGAAGAAAGAGGCGGGGAGCTGCGTCAAGTTAAACAGACACACACTGAGCAAAACCGGAAACTAGCTTGCGGACCTTCAAAGTAATAATGCAAAATCTGCCATGGCAAAAAAAAAAAAAAATGTCAATGAAATTTCAGGCATACCATCATAACTTATACTACATAATTGTCATTTAGATTTATATTCAGCTGCTATAATTTACACTTAAGAAAAATTCCTCCTGCAAGTGATATTTTATTGTAGCCTATAATTACATTACAATTGTCAATACTGATGCATCAGTGAATATGAAAGTCCTGGTAAACTGAAAACAGAGATTTACTTGAAAACACATGATTATAAACATGTTATCATAATATTAATAACACATTTGTATGTGGTGTAACAAACTCAGAACACATATTTATTGTTGCTTTGCAGGACTTTAAGTACCATTTTATTGTTGTGGCTGGTTGAAGTAGCATTAAGCAACAGTAATCTATATCAATGCACTATATTTGATAAGCTCGTCATATGTTATATCAATCAATCAATCATTTATATAGCACTCCCCCCCCCCTACACACACACACACACACACACACACACACACACACACACACACACACACACACACACACACACACACACACACACAGATTTAGGCTACACATAGAATACATAAAACCACCCCTAAATAATGCCATTCAAAACAGGAGCAAGCTGAACCTAACCGAGGAAACGCCATCATATGTGAGGAATATGTGTAAGTATAAGTGAATTTATACAACTACAACAACAGCAACAACTCAACGTTTAACGTTGGCAATAAACTAAAAATAAAACTGCGTCACTACCTCACAAAAGTACTGACACGATGTGTTTTGCGCTGGGTCTTGTTCGTTCTGTTTGTCGTTGGTGAGGCTATTATTTTTTGTTCTGACTGGAAGACATTTTTAAAATGTCGCGGATTTGACGCTTGGCAGAGAGAGAGAGAAAGAGAGAGAGAGAGAGAGAGAGAGAGAGAGAGAGAGAGAGAGAGAGAGAGAGAGAGAGAGAGAGAGAGAAGGGGGGGCAGAAGGGGAGTGAGGCGGACAGAAGAGGACAGGAGGACACGAGAGGAGGAGGGTACTGGAAGGGGGGACATTCAGTCATTGTTACCAACTCGAGGAGCGACGGAGACCCCGTTGTTACACGTGAATTTGCGGCACAACATTCAGGTAAAGTTGCCTTTAATTTAACCAGTTTAGCTAACATTTATAACCGGAGTGTTTCTCATGAACAACCACCTCCGTTGCCGCCCAGGCTCAGTGCGGTGAATTACACCGGTACGCAGGCTACATATGCCACGGTTACTATCATTTAGGATGAACTAACCGTCATCTTTTGTCTCCACTGCGCTTCTTGACATTTTGTCTTATTCAACCATTTTTTCCCCGTAGTGAGTCAGTTACAGTGGGCAGGGTCAAACAAACAACAGTAATGAGCCTCCCGGTTCCGTTAATTGTAGAAGCTACACACTCACATTTATGAGGAGCCATTCATTTATGAATTCCCTGCTCGGAGCTATAGGAGGAGCCCGTTCATATTGACGCACAGGTAGGCTAAACGGAGGCACTAATCTCGCATTTATCAACCATTAAAATGCAGCTGGGCTTATTTGAAATCTGTGTTAAGTAGACACAGGTGTATGAGAAAGTAGCCTATTTTTTTTTTTCGTCAATAGAAAGGTAGGCTATTGGGTTGTCATGGGTGTGTACTGTCATGTAAATATAGCAATTTATGAAAAATGGTTGAATTAGAAAAGAAAAGGCTAAAATAATTACTTTTTCTAAACTGTAGTTAATCTACAAATTAAGGTTAATTAAAGTAGGCTACACCAATACCAGAAATAACAACATACCATAAATTCTGATAAGTCACTTCAATAAACTACAACAAAAAGCTGTAAATACCCACATACATGTTTAAATATAGCAATGATTAAGATATTTGCCCTGTATGACTGTTTTGCTGTTACTCATACTCCCTAGAATGATAAATTGCTGCTAATTCATTCTGTAAATGTTATCACTTATCTACACAACCACCCACCACAGTGAAATGCAATTATCATCTGTCTTGGAACCGCCTTTTGTGTGTTTTTCAGCTGCAGTCCATTATTTGTATCATTTCTGTAAAAGAAAAGAGAAAAAAACAACAACTTGCAACTGGTGTCCTGATGCCAAATGTATATTTTAAAATGTTGTGCATTTATTTTTCCAAACTGCAGGCTGAAGATCACATCCGTCGGTGGTAGTCATCCATATTTTCTCTGAAGCATTCATCACTGTTGGTGGAGGCAGGAGAGGGAGGAGTGCGAGCGGTCACAACGCAGCATCTTAAAGGACCACAGCATCTCCCAGGCTATGGAGGTCTCGTGATGACACACTGCTGCCGCTGACCGGAATCCCCACGGCGATGGAGGCAGCCAGCTTCAACTATGGCCGTGTTGGATTACGTTGCCCGACCCAGACTGTTTCTCTGTGAGTTGAAGAGGAGGAAGCGACTACTAGCCAGTCCTGGACTCTCCTTAAGCCTTGTGATCTCCCTTTCCTGGTGAATGAGCCAGAACGCTAACAGGGCTCAACACCTCTTCCTAGCCAGCCGTCCTCCTCCTGGGTCTTTCTTCTCTCCTACTGAACGGACCGGTCATGGATCTCCTGTGGTTGCTGTCCATGTCCATGTTGACGGCGTGCGTCGCCATCCCCATGGATGTGGCAGAGGGGAGCCACAGTCTGTTCACCTGCGAGCCCATAACCCTGCGCATGTGCCAGGGGCTGCCTTACAACTCCACGTACATGCCCAACATACTGAATCATTACGACCAGCAAACTGCCGCCCTCGCCATGGAGGTACAGTACACTGCACACATGTGAAAGATGTAAAAAAAAAAAAAAGCTTTGCGTTTCAAAGCTCCAGTTTGTGTTACTTGAAAACCTATTTTGTGCCAATAATCAATACTGATCTTTAATAGTGATTACATTTACTGAACCCATTTAGACCACACCAGGTCTACACCATTTGTAGTGCTCCCTGAAACATGGCAGCCACACCTATTCAGTGGAAGGGGAATATCTGGGATACATTAGGCCTATAATATACTAATGTTTAAAAAATATGGACATATAATATTCAAGAAATGAAAATATAATACATATAATATCTAATAAAACAAGTACCAATAGCTACTTTTTTTTCGTATTAATTTAAAGCTGTGTAAGGACACAAATTGGTAATTGTCTATCAAATAGGGCATTTACCTGATCAAAGTATTTTTCAGTGATTGCGGTATGCTGCATTATGAGAGACGTATTAGTCTCTGAAGTCATATATGGGAACATATGGAGAGAATGTCAGCCCATCGTCTGAAAATCTTTATGTTTGAGTCACATATGGTAATAGGCGGAGAGGATTTCAGGTCTATTGTGTTAGAAATGAATTCTCAACACATATTGTGTGTTATTCCAAAGTGTTAGCCAGTCATTACCTCCTCCCAAAAACTCACCTTATGGAGAGAACAAGGTTTATGTGGAAAATTGCGTATTGCATCTTATTTTTGACGCTGTAACCTTTTCTGTTTCCTTCCCTCTTTCTTCCTCAATGACCTTGTCGGAGCAGTTACCCCTGGTTCTTTCTAGGGGCCGAAACAATTCATCAACAAATTGATTATTTCATAGACAAACAAGTAAATTAAAACTATTTTCGTAATTGGTCATTTTTCATGTTTTCTATAATTTTAGATAGAATCCCTTTGACTGTAAGAAGGACAAAACAAGACATTTAAATATGTCACATTGGGTTCTGAGGGATTGCGATGGACAGTTTATCATAAGTTTTTGATATTGCATGGACTAAATTATTAACGCCTTGTGAACCTCGAATTGAGCATAACTAATGGATATCTGATGGAAGTTAAAATGTACCGCTGGATATGGATTTTAGTTTACTGTTGTTTAATTGATTTTTTAATAAAGCTATGGATTGGGAACACAAATAGGTACTGGCCTATATAAGATGGGCATAGACGTGAACAAAGTAATCAATAAATCCCATTTTTCAGAGAAGTCATTTTAAACATTCGTGGGCATACATAGTAATAAGCCGAGCATTTCTTGGTCCTCTTTGTTTTAAGTATTTTTCAGAACACCATTGTCTTAGAAAGTGGTTCAAAACGTATTGGGTTTTGTTCAAAAGTGCTAGTCTGTTATTGGTAATTC
The DNA here is from genome assembly GCF_008315115.2 of Sander lucioperca. Taxonomy (NCBI): domain Eukaryota; kingdom Metazoa; phylum Chordata; class Actinopteri; order Perciformes; family Percidae; genus Sander; species Sander lucioperca. Next base: position 16,020,434 of record NC_050181.1, on the reverse strand, counting down.
CCCCCCTAAAAAAATGTAGCCCTCTGGAGACAACGTTTTTATGAAAAATGCGACCTTTTCTCTTGTTTTTTCCCCTCTCAGTATCCCTCCCACTCACCACGTTGTTCCTGTCTCTGACCTTTTCTGAGCATTTTCCTCTTGTCCTTCCACTCTGTTTTTTCACTCTGTTGTGACTCACATTGTTGTGGCTATGCGGAAGTGAAATTGACACACATCTGCCAGACACACAAACGCACATTTTCACAAACCGATTGAGGCCCACAGACAGCATTTCCATCTGACAGGACAGAGGTTTGTGATAAGTGATGAGTGGTTGAGTGAGTCTGCTACACTGCCTGCCCCATGGACTTCAGCAGCCTAGATAGCTATCACCACGGCTTACTGGCTATGTGCTCAAACTTGATAATATCAAAGTGCTAGCCTACTTTAATTTGGCTCCTCTAGCTCCAGGGATTGGGAGTGTATTAGCAAAACATTAGGCCAAAAATGAAGTATTTATACTTGTCCCCGGGGGCCATGAGGACAGTGCATTATTAAACTGTCCTAAAATGGTTTCTGCCCGCATGTCTGGCATGTTGACAGACAAGAGCGATTTACCACAACATGTAGGGACTCTTCACATCAAAGCCATTTTACATAACAGGCTTTTGAGCAGTTTAGTCAACTTAGCCTGCGAGTGAAGCTACCAAACTGTTCTCTATTTCAGTTTGGTTCAGATGATGGATTAAAAGATCATATTCCAGTGTTTGGTACAGTGTTGAATTGTTTCTCCCCTTTTAGATTATCTATAGATTATCTATAGATTTACCAGCCACAGCATCTGACTGTTGTGGCTGTGTTATCCTCTTTGAAATGACGAGTTAGGCGTTTACGCACAATCATGGAGCAGATGCATCACCTCGTTAAATTAATCCCATCCTTACATAGGCTGATCCCTCTGGAATCTATCGAGCAATTACTGGCCAAACCGCACCAAAACATTAGACTGGATGCTCGTTTGGCTTAAATATCTGCAAACTGTGTGTGTGTGTGTGTGTGTGTGTTAGTCCATCCATCTATATTTATCTCAGTTTATTCATTCTCAGCATCATGTACCCAATGGCTGCCGCTCCCTCTATCACTTTTAGCCTTTGACACGCGCCCCGCCCTGCCCGGCATAGCAATGATGTCCATGTGTGGAGCCCTGCCGACCATCTGTGCCTGCTCCACTTCGCTGTACTCAGCATAGACACATTGAGTGTGTGAGAGAGAGAGAGAGAGAGAGAGAGAAAGCGATTGAGGGAGGGCGGGAGGAGTTGTGTGCCACGAAAATCCCGGGTTATGTAACCTCTGAACATGCCCTGGCTGACCGTGGGAGCACACAGCATCGCACCACATCACATTTGGAAAAGATGCAAACACTGCTCATACTCGCGTTGTGTCCTTTTCTTTTTTTTTATTTATTCATTTTTTTGCCGAAATATTCACTCTCGTCCTCTGGGTTTAGTTTGAATTTTTGATGGATTCTTTCAAGAAAGTACATTTTGAATTTGAATGTGTAAATCCGATGTATGGATGGATGCGGTTTCGGTAGAATCATTTTGATCATTACAAAGATGTTGTTTTAGCTTTTTACGCCTAATCCCGGCGTGTGTGGGTTGAGGTGAACAGAGCGAGGCACTTCTGGTTTAGACGGTGTTCACTTTGATTGGTCATGGATCCACAATTAAGTCTCTTTTAGTGCTCAGAAATGCTCGTTGGGTTTGGAAAACACATGGAAACCCAATAGGTTCCAAATAACGGAGACTATGGCTCTGTTTGGCTCCTGTTTTCCAGACAACTCGCCCTAGTTCCCAGTTCATGGGAGAATTCAAAGCCTATAAGATGTTGAGGGCAGCCAAATGAGAATTGACAGTTGATTTTAAAGGGAATTAGGTCCGCTGAATAGCCATGATAATGATGATGAATGCCTTGCACCGTGGAGAAACTGGGAGTTGGATGAGAACCAACGCCTGCCGTTCTTGCACTTTTTGTCCAAACCCCCTGAAGTGGTGTCTTTCTGAATTTCTTTGTTTCTGGTCTCGCTTTAGAAGGTCTTTTCAAGGTTTTTGTATTTTTTGGGAAAGTGGGTGCAATTTGTCATGATATCAATATAATCCTTCTTGTCGCTGTAGCCTATCTTGTGAGGTTTCGAGTGACATTCACGTTACTGTATTTCACCTAAGCTTTGTGCTTACTGTGGTGACACATGATTGTTTGGTGCATGAGAAATCTGCTGCAAACCACATTGGCAAACGGGATTCACACAGGGATAAAAGACAGTTGTTGTTTTTTTGTTTTTTTTATGGCCGTCTGAACTGGAAACAACACAAACAAGTCGCCTTCTGAAAACAGGATTTTGTGTTTCGGCGTTGATCCTCGCTCAGTCAGTCATCGCTGACCGCCGAATGACCTCGCAGCTGAAGTGGGACAGCGGCCTCGGGGCTGGGAATCGGCTATTTCTGTGCCACAATGACACCACGCCACACTCACATAAGATACGCGGGAGCGTGGCGGATTTGACTGGCATTACCAAACGAAAAAGAAGAAATGGGCTAAAATCCCCTTTAGAGATAGGTGCACATTTAAGCTACAGGATGAATGTAAAGCAGCGTGGGTTCATGACAGTGAGTCCATTAAGCTGGTATGAACTGTCGTTGGCATCCATAGCAGCAGATGGCATTTGGTTCAGTGATATCAGGGCCGCTGTTTCTGTAATGGAGGTAGTTGATAAGAAAGCTATTAGCTTTGCAGATCCTGTGAGGATTGGTGGAAAGTGGAGGCAAATTGTCATGATATTGTTATAAACCTTTCTGTTGCTTTGTCTTCTGAGAAGATGATATTTCTAAGAACTACCGTGTAGTCGATGCTTACATTGCTGTTCATTATGCCTCGGCGCCGGCGATAGCCGTGGCCAGATGCATTATGTTTTCGGGTACAGTACGTTCGTCCCATTCTCGTGAACGCGATATCTCAAATTTGACCTAAACTTCCTCTTGGACTCAAGCACCAACATAAAACACATTTTGGGCCATAACTTGCCTATCCTAAATATCATAACATTTCACACAAATGTCTAATAGGATACAATGATGAAATAATGACATTTTATATTGAAAAGGTAAAAGTCAACTTCGCTGTGACATCACAGTGTTCTGCAAAAAAACACTTTTCTGGCCGTTATTGAACGCCATAACTCAGGAACAGAAGGGGAGACATTTGGTCAGATGCTGAATTGGTGATAAGGTAAGATAAGATATACTTTATTTGTCCCAGAAGGGAAATTTGTTTTGGACTCTGTCCGTTCCGCAGCTTTACAAAGACAACACAAAATTCAGAAAAGAAGCATCTCTCAACACATACTCTCATGCTCTCTATACATCAGACAGGTACCTATATAGTAAGCACACTAACTCCTCCTTTCAGTGGCCCGTCGGCTGCATTCTCCGCAATAAGTGTAGCACAGCCCTTGCACAATGAGATGACACTTACACTTATCCCGGGTGTCAAAAAACTCACTTAATACCTTTTTATTAAATCGCTTCAAAATACTTCACTACATGTATATTAAATGAATCTGGACTGGTTGGCCGAGGCGTACAGTTGCAAGGCACTCATTTTAATGTGAGGTTGGCGCCTTGAGAGATAACCGTTTGGTGCATGAGAACGGCGCTGCAAACCCACTGGATTCCTATATCCTGCTGCATAGAACTGAATGAAATACTAAATCTTCAAATAAATAACAACAACAACAAATCTAATTTTCATAAGAATGTAAATGTGCGTTGCATTGCCTTGTGCTTTATTGTACAGTTAGCAGAATTAGAGTTAGAAAATTAGAAAGTTAGAAAATATTTCCTGAACTTTGGACCAAAGCATACCGTGGCAGATATTTTGCAAAAATAGGCCCACGTTAAAAGGAAAACATTTGGTAGGCATCACAGATATTTAGCAGGACAAAACAAAATGATGCTTTATGCTGTCAGACGGGGTAAAGGACGTGGTTTTCAGAAAGGTTGGGGACGTGGTTGTCATGACAAAAGTAATCAGAATAGGGATCAGTTGAACGTTTCTCCAAGGCCAGATGGGACAAGCGAGGGTCAGAGCCATCCGAAGATGTTAATTAAATTAGATTGATAAGAAATTGATCTTTTTTTTTTTTTCTTTTTTTTTTTTTTTACGTGAAGCCAAAGCCAAGCCAGCAAATCACTTTTTATTGGCAGCAAGATAAAATAGGTGAATGTTGCCTTGTTGTAAATTCAGTGCCGATAATTAACAAGCCCTAACATGTCTTATTTTGTCCCTTTCCCAGAAATGATACATTGGATGACCAGCTTATTCTGCCTGTGTAGGCACAGGGCATAAGAACCGTCATTGGTAGTAATCTAATGAAATGGGAAAATAAGTTTTCTCTGTCATCTTGATTTCAGCTTTTGATAGTATTTGTCGCGTTTTGTTTTCTATGAAGGGTAATGCTGTGACACAACGACTAATCAATGGTCTGTTTTTAATCTGCTCTGTCCCACTTCCACTCATTTCCTTCTCCTTTCAGGTCGTTAAATCAGCCTCTTGTCTCAGGTTTACAACGCATTCAGATAAACTGTGTCATGTTACAGCTGCTGTGTAGAATAACCCAGATACTCCACCCATGCTGTGTGAATGGATGTGTAAAGGAGAGGAAGAGGTGTGTGTGTGTGTGTGTGTGTGTGTGTGTGTGTGTGTGTGTGTGTGTGTGTGATAGAGTTTCAGTAAAATGCTGATAAAGCTCTCTGATGGCTGCAAGTCAGTTAAAACGTGCCGCAGTAAACTAAAAAGTACACCGTTTAACATGCTTATTGTGTTAGCTAGTGAAGATGTATCCAAGCTACACACACACACACACACACACACACACACACACACACACACCCACAGACAGACAACATGGTCTGATAAAGCCTACCCAGCGTGACCCAGGGTATAAAGGAGCCTCTTGTTTTATTTAATGTCCAACACCGTGTTTATTGGCAGTGGACTGAAAGAGAAGCACATCCAGAGAGCAAGTCGCTGCTCCACAACAATCTGTGTGTGTGTGTGTGTGTGTGTGTGTGTACAAACACATAACACACTGTCAGAGCGCTAGGTTTTCAAACATTTCTTAGCGGTGAATGACACGGCTGACTCGGTCGGCCCATCCCTCCTCTCTCTCTCCCTCTCTTCCCCACTCTCTCAAACCCCCCCTCCTCGCCCATCTCTTTTGTCCTCCCCTTCCCCCTGCGCAGGGCTCACCCGTTGCCCAGGAAACACTCCCAATTGTGCTGTTAACAAAGGGAGCCGAGGCTTTCTTGCCTCCCGGGAGGTGGTCCCCTCCGCCCCGCACCCTGACCTCCTCAAACCCTGCTCTCCTCCCTCCTCCTCCTCCCCCTCCTCCCTGGTGATGCATCACTCGTCGCCATGGCGCTGAGCTTGGAAATTCGGAGAATTGGAATGGCAGCGGAGGAGAAAGGAGGATAAAGTGGTGAGAGAGGGAGAGAAAATGCAGGAGGGAAAAGGGCTGAAGGAGGGAGGGGGAGGATGGGCAGAGAGGTGACTGGGAGGTATTTCTAAAAGAGCAAATCAACATAGACGAGTTGGCCACGTTGGGCTTCTTTGTCAGCAATTCATCAGTCACAGCATCTTAGCAGCAGACTGAGCCTTCATTAAAAACAAATTACTTTAGCATTAGGAAGGTACGTACAGGCACCCCTGGATGACTTCATTAGACTAGGCCACATTAACATTTATTATCACGGCTCGATGATTCAAAACATGCTGGATAATCTCCGAAATGAATGGAGGTGAAACTGAGGTCAATGCTGTTTTTCTTGGTTCTTCAAAGGCAGACAGTTTGGAGATTAGAGGGTTTCACCAACAGAAATATGCAAGAATATGCAAAATCACATGTTAAGTACATAGTATGTGTGTTCACCACATTGAACTGCACTGTAATATAAAGGTCTTTTAAAAATAATATTCCCTTTTTCTTATTTCAGTTTGTGAAAGATATCAGTATTTATTCCTTACACTAAATTGATTCAGGGGCTTCTGGGTCTCCAGCCCCAGATGTTTTCTCAAAAGCCCCAAATCGTTTAGGTTTTTAAAATACCTTCGACTTTGAGTCATTTCCCCTCACTCTCTCTGACTGGACCAGCAAATTTAATGGAAAGTTCTATTACTGGGGAAATATCGCCATCTAGGTCCGCCCTTACATTGTAATGGGGGTTGTTCTTTGCTAGCACCTTTACTGTGTTACTATTACTACTACTAGTCCTTAAAGAAATCTATTCAAGTTGAGTAAATGATCTTCTTGGCCTAATATTCAATTCAGAGTATTAAAGACCACTTTTACTTGGCATATTTGGATTTGCAATTAGAGCAGGCCAGGTTAATATGGGATGGATTCAAATGTAGCCATTTGTCAGCTAAACATTCATTCTGTGAACTCTACTGCGGTATAGTATATGCTGTTTTTGCCAAATTCGTACCATCTTCTCAATATTTGGTGTGTTATGGTTTCAGAATGATGAAGAAAGTGGAGAACAATTAGATACAAAATAGGATGTAGGCTAAAGAATGATTTTTTTTCCCCTTGGCTTTTTTTTTTTTTTTAGATATTCTCTTATCAAATGGCTTGAAAAATAGCTGCCATTTATTTAGGGGTGGGGGATCTCCGCGTGGGAGCATGCCTAGGACCCCCCCTAGTTTGGGCTGAGCCCTGAATGTTTCTGCCTCCACCCTTGAAATCAGACTGGAGAATGGTTTTCAGTCGCACAGCACCGCTGATATTTGCCATTTAATTAGATATGATTTACATCCCCGGGAATTCAACCAGGTGGATGCAATTACTTACAGTAAAGGAGCTGTAGTATGGAATATAATAATAATTAGGGTTTATAATCCTGTCAAATATATAAAAAGAAAGGAAATGGCATGTATTGATGGATTAAGATATAGTTATCGCTACATTTATTTTTTATTGAGATAAATATGAGAATATATTGATGCTTCTTTGTAATTAAAACACAACTGTTGAATACAAGTGTCAATCGTGTTGCATGTTGTCCAATCAAGACAACCTAACAGCAGGAAGCAGCACTCTGTTAGAAGGGCCCTTCGTTCAGTGGGTTCATCCAGGATCTCTTGTTCAGGCAAGTCCGGGGTCTGACTTGGGCCTTGTTGGTTTTTCTTCGCATTTGTCTTTTCCATGTCTTTACTTTTGTCTTGCTAAATCTACATTGTGTCATTTTTTGAGTTGATTCTTAGCAAAAACCCCTTTGTTATTTCACAGATATGTGCTCATTCATGTGTAATTACTTCCACCAAGTATTCTCGTAAGTGTAGAATCTGACATTCAGAATCATTCAGAATACATACAGGCGAGTCGCCCGAATGACGGCTTTAATATACATTAGCCAAAGAGGGCACACTCAGTGGCACCGTGATGAATGCCAGGGGGAGATTACTCGCCAGGGAAGCGAAAAAGAGAATTAAAAACGACAACGTGACATAGCAACAAGACCAAAGTCAATATTGGAGTGGCTAGAACAGCTGCGTGTAAACGATAGATACTAAGAGCTAATGTCGGGTTCGGCCACCGTAGCAGTTAAAACGCGATCGGAATGGGAGGGGCTAGAAAGTAATATTCAGTTGGTTGTCATATACAATTTCACTGCTAGATGGGAGAAATTCTTACACAATGTAGCTTTAATAATAATTAGCTATTTTGTACTTGTTTGTGCATTAGTTAGTAGGAAATTTGGTGTTGAAACACTTCTCGCTCCTTCAACACACGCTCTTGACTTATTTCCTTCTTCATTTTATTAAATCTTCGATAATATCGCACAACGTTGACAAGTGCAAAACAAAACGGCAGTCAACTGATTACATATACCTCTGTCCGTGAATGATTTGTTGACCTTCATTGGAGCCCCAGAATCCATTGCTTTTCTAACTGACAGATGTGACTGTGTGTGAGCTTGCTATTTCCATAGTGGCATATTATTCCACATTTTCAGACATCAAAAATCTCCTAACAAAATCTCATGAATACGTAATGACGGTAGCAGCGGGATTGAAGCTGGCATTACATTAGCATGCCACCCCTCCTCAGGCCTGCACCATTCGACAGAGTTGTGTATTACACGCTTGATTCTTCTTACACGGCCGGCTCTGGGGAGGATAGCGCCATGACAAACCCCTGGCCATTCATCGGACCAGTGGTTCACCAGCTGCTTCCAGGGTGGCCATTAACATCAAATCCCCATGGAGAGTGTAGAGGCTCCGCAGGGCCTCGCGGTGCTGGTGTTTGGGCTGGTAAAGCTGTTACCAGCCATATGTCCCATCAACCACCAGTTCAGTCCTGTCCACACTGGCTCACACGATGGCTTGACTAATAAAATGGCTGAATGGAGCTGCTGAAGAGATGGAGGAGGGGTATGAAGAGTAGGAGAGGGATGAATGATGGAGGAGTGTAAATATAGAAAAAAAAAGGGAAGTACTATGAATAGGATGAGGGATGAATATGAAGAGAAGCTGATTATTCCCCCCCTAGTCCGTGTAGCCTACTATATATATTTATTCAACCGTTTCCCATGGCATCTCTGTTTGTAGTACAGTACAGTACATTGTGTTCCATGGAGCCTATCTGTAGCCTGCGGGAATCAAAACGGAGTGGAAGAGTGAAGATGCAAGCTCACTTTAGCTGCATTAGATCACGTTTGAGTGGCTAACCAATGCTGACAGGGCACTACTGATGAAGTAATCCTACAGTAGATGTCACAGGACCGCACACTGGCAACAAAAAGCAACGGGAGTCACAGGGAGAGTAATCGTACATTAGCACCCAGTACTGGCAGGGTGGGGCGGAAGTCAGGACTTCCTGCTTTTCTGTGTCATTTCTCCAGAGACTGTCCAACAACATACTTTCCTTTCTCTATGGTTATTAGATTTTTTTTATTCTAAATATATTTCATTTAAAGAGGACTCATTATTGTGAGTTGTGTCTTCATTATAATTCTATCAAGCCCTTTCAATGCTTTAATATATTCACAGGATCCTACACAGTACTGTCTGTTTCCTTTGATCAAGTTTGGCTTTCTGTAGGTGTTCAGGTGTTGTGCTCTCAGTTTGTTTGGCCTCTCTGCTCTTACTAAAGAGGAGATTTGATAGTACAGGGTTTTCCAAGACATTAGGCACCACCTAAGCCAAATTAATGTAAAATCATTGTGAGCATCAACGCTAACTAAATGACTTTTTCCGGTCTAATGATTGTAGTCGGTCTCCAGTGGACTTCTTTACCAAGTTTAGTCTTTAAGCTTTTTGAGTGTTATTTATCTATTATCTGCTGTAGCTTTTTCAACGTTTTGGACATAGATATGGTAATAATAATGGTCCAAAATGATGTGAAATGTGAAAAACGTAACATTTTCTTGAGGGAGGACCCCTACACCCCGCCAAATACGTGCACCTAAGTCTTCCACAAACCTAGGGAAAACACTGTAGTATTTCACTATACATGTCTACTTTTATTTATTTCCAACTGCTTTTGTTGATGTCAACAGTTAGATACTTCCTGATCAGCATATACAGGTTAAACTTTCATGACTTTTGTATCGGTTTTGTTCATCATTTGGTAAATTACGATGGCTTATGATATGGATTATTTTACTACAAATTGATTAAAGGATTGGTGGATTCACAGAAAATGAACCAGCATTTTTTGACAATCCTTTGCCATTTTTAAAGATGCCTAAAGTTTACTGCTAGCTTCTCAAATTTGACAAAAATATTTTGCATATTAATCAATAATGAACATTAAGACATTGGTACAATTTAGGCGGGGGCGCCCTGGTTGCTCACCCGGTTGAGCGTGCGCCCCATAAAGCAAGGCTCAGTCTTTACTGCAGTGACCAGGGTTCAATTCCTAACCGTGGCCCTTTCATGCATGTCATTTTCCATCTCTCCCCACTTTCCTGTCTACAGCTGTCCTATCTTACTTCTATCTGTCTACAGTATATGTATCTATACTTAAGACTTTTGGGAGAAATTCCATGAGAAAACTGAAATGTAAGACTCAAAGGATTCTGTGTGTCACGGTAATAGACCCATTTCAAGGTGGATCACTCTTATAGCAGATGTGTTTATAGATAAGTTAATAGATGACTCTGGCTCAGAGCACGCGACGAGTGCTTGTGGTGTTGTGTCCTCGTAGTGTACAGTGATGCTCAATGAAACGTGATGACTCCGTTTGCACAAAAATGACACGACCGACTGGTTGATTGAGCCCCTTATGACAGGCGTGTAAGTCACCTAAAATGATCCTCTGCGGTGCATATGAATACTCCGCTGAGTTAAAGTGCTCATATTATGCTCATTTACAGGTTCATAGTTGTATTTAGAGGTTGTACCAGAATAGGTTTACATGGTTTAATTTTTTAAAAAAACACCATATTTTTGTTGTACTGCACATTGCTGCAGCTCCTCTTTTCACCCTGTGTGTTGAGCTCTCTGTTTTAGCTACAGAGTGAGACATCACACTTCTGTCCCATCTTTGTTGGGAGTCGCACATGCTCAGTAGCTAGGTAAGGACTACTAGCCAGTCAGAAGCAGAGTATGAGGGTGTGCCACGCTAGCAGCTAGGCGAGCATTATAACGTGTGTTACAAAGTGACGCACATTTGTCTCTGAAGTAAATGCTGGACTACAATAGAGCTGTTTGGAGCAGTTAGTGAACAGTGTTTTCTGTTGGAGATGGTAAGTCCCTTTGGGGTGGACTTTGGGCTTTTTCACTTTGTAAACTTATAACGTGCACAAAAAAGATATATAACACAATAAAGGAAAGGGGAAAAGCCAAAAAGCATAATATGAGCGCTTGAAGACTCGCGTTATGGATTCTACGTCTGCATATAAGCCCTTGTCATCACCCATCCATCCCTGATCCCTCACAGTGGAAGGAACTAACCAGTCTGATTACCTCAATGCCCATATGTCTGTCTCATAATTGCGTTCTATCCCCCCTCCCCCTTCCCCCCCCTCCTCCCACACACACACACACACACACACACACACACACACAGCCAGCTCGGTGTCATCTTGCTAGAAAAGTGATAAGAACAATGCGATGACAAAAGCAGCATGGATGTGCCTGCTTTGTGCTTTAAGGGCCAAGCCTAACACCCATTATAATCCTTTTTACATAAAGACATCCCATGTGGGTGGCAGGCAAACATGCTGTCAGGAGAAGGATATGTACTGATGGTGTGGACATATGGTGGGAACACATTACAATAGTCTGTTCAAATCTGATCGCAGTTACGGTGGTAACAATTGAGAAGATCAGAGTAAAAATCAGTCATCACTGGTTCTCTAAAAGGATTGCTGCATTCTGAGCTAAAAGTGTTCCGATGATAGCAAAATGCTTTTTTTTTGTTTCATTTCCAGGGCTGTGTACAACGTACAATGAGTACAACGTACAATGTATTACATGTAGGATTAAAGGGAAGTAAAACACCTTTTTTAAATCCAAAATCCAATCTTGAGATGTCTTAATATGTGGCACAGATGTGTTGAGTTTTTTATGCTTACATCTGGGTCAGAAAAGAACAAACAGACTCACCATCTGTGTAAACTGAGCATAATATGTTTCTACATAAACTTAGTCAACTCCAGCTGCTCCCCCTTTGTCTGTTGCAGCTTTTTTTTTTTTAATATGTGGCTGAAATTCAATAATAGCTCTCTTAAAGTGTCATAAATGATAAAGAGAGCTAAATGTTGGCCAGACTTTACATATTCCCAACATACTTTCTTCAACAAAACCTCAGTTAAGAGGAGACCATGTGCATGTCCCTCTCTCTGTTTAATGTAAGAGGCAGAACAAAATGCTTAACTTGTTTAAACTGCACTGACACATCCTTTAATATCCACCCCTCTAACAAGACAAATTGCCCCCTGCCTGTCCTCTCCTCACCCCTCCCTTCCCCCTCCCTCCCTGTCCCTGTCTGTCATACAGACCTCTGTCTTTACACTTTGGGGGAGGGCGGCTAGCATGTGTCTGACTGACTTGGGTGTGGCTGGAGGCCTTTCTGTAACAAACACCAGAGGTATATGCAAATTCATGTAGACAGAAATATGTAACAATGCGCTCTTGGACACATGGATTTGTATATTTGCTTTCCCACTCATTAATTCACACACACTCACACACACGCACGCACACACCACACACACACACACACACACACACACACACACACACACACACACACACACACCACACACTCCCCTAGGCATTTGCATATCAACAACATGCCTTACAGATGCTTCCTGCACTCACAACGCCTCTTGGCTCAGTTTATATGTGAGACCATTATTGTGCTGGTAAGTGGGTGTGTGAGCATGTAAATAATATACTTCCGTTGGTACATTTTGGCTTATGTGTGTGTGAGTGTATGCATGTTACCGCAGTGTGTCAGTCAGTCACAGCGTGGTCCTCCATTTAACACAAAGGCCCTGTCAGCAGCAGCCCTGTGTGTGTGTGTGTGTGTGTGTGTGTGTGTGTGTGTGTGTGTGTGTGTGTGTGTGTGTGTGTGTGTGTGAATGGTGGGGGTTGCCCAGCTTGATGTGCCCCTCCTATCTGAAGGTCTAAGGGAAGGACGAGAGAGGAGATGGAGGAAGGGGGAGCCTAATATTATGGGGGTGGAGGAGATTATTAGGAAAGAGGCCAGAGTTGTTTTTATGGACTCATCTCCAGAAATGTATCAGAGACATGCTCCACCGATTTCTTTGTGCCTCTCTTTGACTCTTTGGCACTCATTGTCAAGTGGGAATACCACTCTGGCTTGGGACTGTGCTACGGTGTTGTCTTTGTGAACTGTTGCAAATAAAAGAGTTTCATTATTTTGTGCTGGTGTGTTTAAATATCTTTCTCTGTGTCTCCAACTGCAGCCGTTCCATCCCATGGTGAACCTGCAGTGCTCTCCGGAGCTCAGGATGTTCCTGTGCGCGCTCTACGCCCCGGTGTGTACCGAGTACGGGCGGATGACTCTGCCCTGCCGCCGCCTCTGTCTGCAGGCCAAGAGCGACTGCTACAAACTAATGGACATGTTTGGTGTCAGCTGGCCGCAGGAGATGGACTGCGACAGGTTGGTACAACAGCAATAACTCTTATCCCCTGGATTTATCTCAGCGGTAACAACCCTGCTGCATCAGAAATTTAAGCAGATTTTACTTTTGTGAGAGGAGAAATGCAGCCACAAGCAATAGTGGCAATAAGCAAGTATGTCAAAAGTCATTCACTTGAACCACAGAAGAAGAAGAGGCTCAGAAGAATAGCATGGTTTTGGGAAGTGGCTGCTAAACAATTACATTTATTTCAAACTATTATTTTTGCAGCCGGATAATTCATTCAGTCAACCACACATCAGATTAGAAGCAGCAGCACAGTGCACAGACATGGCCAACACAGTATAAACCATCGCATTCACACAATGAATGAAACCTTGAAGAAAAACAGTGAGTACATTTGGATGTTTAAAAATAAATCATTCTCAGAGTTGTTTTTCAATTGAATACCATGAAGGAACAGAACAGGTAAGCGTTTTAAAAGAGTTCAATCTTTCCTGTTAACTCAACGTCAGGCACCTGGCTGACATATAGCATACACACGCAAACACACACTAACCCATTAATGACAAACTAAGAAGGTTGCACATAAAAATTGACTAACATTACATGGAACAAAACATATTAAAAATAGAGTAAAATGGTTTGGAGCAGTTGCTCAGAAACAGTCTCAGGTTTCACAATTTTGTCAAATGTATTCACTTTTATTTCTCAATTTTCAAACATAGCAAAATGTCCCTAATCCAGTGAGAACAAGAAGCATCTTTTCCATTTGAGTAGTAGTAGTCATGTTAGTAAGGAGGAGAAGGCAAGCATACCCTGTTTGGTTTTGGGCAAAAGCATTTCTTCTGGGGGAATGCCGAATGGGGTGAGAGAGTTTGGCTCAATGGCTCACTGTAACATTCCAGACGTGGTTTAGAAGACTGATTTAAAAAAATTCTGCTAAGGAAGGGCATAGCCAGAGCAGCACGGTGGCTCAGTGGTTAGCACTTCTGCCTCACAGCAAGTGTCCGGGTGTTCTGGTTTCTTCTCACCATAAAGACATGCATGCTAGGTAATTAGGACTACAGTTGAAAATTAGCCGACTGGTTAACACTGGCGCATTTACAGAAATGTTGATTAATGTGCATTGTCCTAATCAAATAAACTTACAAACAATAAGGAGTGAGGTTTGCATTAGAAATATGTATCTTTCTAGTAGCTCAGTGGTCTGGGACGCTGACCGAATAATCCATTGTTGCCGGTTCAAGTCTGGCCGACAGAAATATCCCAAGAAAACTGGCAAAATATGTATTTAGCTGTTTGACAACATAGTGATAAAGTTACTTATAAAATAAAAACAGAGTGGATTTTTCCTCTCAGACAAGTTTCAAGTCTCTGCAAGTTGAATTCTTTCTCCTTCGTGCTGCACTGATATAAGAGAACATGTATTCATCAATCTTAATGCTTTTGAAACTAATTGGCAGTAATATAGTGTTGGCAGTATATGTAATCTTACAGCTAAAATGACCCTGAGATCATCATCTCTCATCTCCTCTCAGATTCCCAGACTGTGACGAGCCTTACCCCCGTCCTGTGGACCTCCTGTCCAGCTCAGACACAACCGAATCGCCCGTCGCCGTCCAGCGGGACTACGGCTTTTGGTGTCCCAGAGAACTCAAAATCGACCCAGAGCTCAGCTACTCCTTCATGGGGATCCGCGACTGCTCTCCCCCCTGTCCCAACATGTACTTCACGCGCGAGGAGCTGACGTTTGCACGCTACTTCATCGGGGTGGTGTCCATCGTCTGTCTGTCCGCCACCCTCTTCACCTTCCTGACTTTCCTCATCGATGTATCGCGATTCCGCTACCCAGAGCGTCCAATCATATTCTATGCTGTGTGCTACATGATGGTGTCTCTAGTGTTCTTCCTGGGCTTTCTCTTGGAGGACAAAGTTTCCTGTAACTCAGCGAGTCCTGGGAGGTTTAGGGCTTCAACAGTGACCCAAGGCTCCCATAATAAGGTAAGAAAATCTTTTCTTGGCTGTGTATCTGTGTTTTTCTACTGTCTAGATATTGATATTGATCCTGAACCTGTACATCCTGTCTCCGTCCCAGGCCTGCACCCTTCTCTTCATGGTGCTGTATTTCTTCACCATGGCCGGCAGTGTCTGGTGGGTCATTCTGACCATCACCTGGTTCCTGGCTGCTGTTCCTAAGTGGGGCAGTGAGGCAATAGAGAAGAAGGCCCTCCTCTTCCACGCCTGTGCCTGGGGCATCCCCGGCGTCCTCACAGTTAGCCTGCTCGCCATGAACAAGATCGAGGGCGACAGTGTCAGTGGGGTTTGCTTTGTGGGGCTTTACAACCTGACAGCCCTGCGCTGGTTCCTGCTGGCCCCACTGGGGTTGGACGTAGTGGTGAGGAAGAACTAGATAAAGAACAACAAGAGATGCTGTAAAAAAAAAATAGTGGTATCTATTTTAATTTAATACTGATGCCCCACAACTTCATCTTGATGGGATGGGTTGTTCTAAATTGTTTCTAATAGATAATCCCTTGTTTTGCGATTAAGGATATGTCTAAAAAAAAAATTTTTTTTTAACATGAAAATGAAACAACAAATAACAAACAACAAAGACTAAAAACTGATATGTGTAGAAAGTATTCATTAATTAAATGAAAGCAGATAACAGGCTGCCGTCTGTACTGTATGATCTGTTACACAAGATAACCCCCCCGCCCCTGTGTCATATCATCCTAGGTCGGTGTGGCGCTGCTACTGGCAGGCATAGCAGCACTAAACCGAGTGCGCATGGAGATTCCGCTGGAGAAGGAGAACCAGGAGAAACTGGTGAAGTTCATGATCCGTATCGGCGTGTTCTCTGTGCTCTACCTGGTCCCTCTGCTGGCCGTTCTGGCCTGCTACCTTTATGAGAACAGCTACCGTGCCATTTGGGAGACCACCTGGGTCCAGGAGAGGTGTCGAGACTATCACATCCCCTGCCCCTACCAGGTAACATGCCTGACTCTGTTAAAGGGCTGGGCAATATATACATATTATATCAATATCGTGATATGAGACTAGATATCGTCTTAGATTTTGTTTATCGTAATATCTTAATATGGTTGTCTTTTCCTGGTTTTAAAGGCTGCATTACAGTAAAGTGATGCAATTTTCTGAACTTCAGACTGTTCTAGCTGTTCTATTATTTGTCTTTATCTACTTAGTCATTATATCCATATTACTGATAATTATTTATAAAAATGTCATTGTGCAAATATTTTGTGAAAGCACCAACAGCCAACCCTACAACATCGTCGCAATATCGACATTGAGGTATTTGGTCAAGAATATTGTGATATTTGATTTTCTCCATATCGCCCAGCCCTACACTGTTATGCATAAGCAACTGTGCATTGTATTTTAACAGAAACAATAATAACTAGAAAATGCATTTCCCGCAGGAAATGCGTGTGAATGCTGAAAAGCTAAATTGCTAAAGCTAAACTGGAATGCTAGCTTGACTGCGTAAGAAGAAGGTGAAGTAGTGAGAATAGTTGGAAAAGTGTGAATGGTTTTAATTAGTATGAATTGAAAAGTTGAATAACACCACTAATGTAAAAAGATGTGGAATATTTTGAAAAGCTAACACCAAACTAATTGATTGGCTTTATAATATTCAATAATGCCAAAAGATGTAGAACATTGTACGAATGGAATTTATTTTCTAGCTGAAAGTATGAGTATGTCTAAAAAAAACATAGTATAGTATGTAAAAAAAAAGTCATAAAAAGTCATAGTATAGTATGTTGAAAAAAATTATAAAAAAAGTCATGGTATAGTATGTTGAATGAAGTCATATGTAGTATATCAAAAAAAAGTAATCGTATAGTATGTCGAAAAAAGTCATTGTATTGAATGTCAAATAAAGTCTGGAAGAACATGCATACTCCACACAAAAAAGGCACAGCCAAGACTGGGGATTGAACAAGGAGTCAGAGACTGCACTGTCTACATGCTGGTGTTAGCAGGAGAAATGCTTACCACTAAGCCACGGACCAGCTAAATTATGGATGTTAAAAAATTGTAATAGCATAGTAAGTTGAAAAAAATTTATAAAAAAGTCATAGTATATTAATGTCGAAAAAAAGTCATAGTATAGTATGTCAATAATAGTCATAGTATATTATGTCGAAAAAAAGTGATAGTATAGTATGTCGAAAAAGTCATAGTATAGTATGTCGAAAAAAAGTCATAGTATAGCATCTCAATAATAGTTGTAGTATATTATGTCGAAAAAAAGTCATAGTATGTCGAAAAAAGTCATAGTATGGTAAGTTAAAAAAAGTCATAGTATAGTATGTCAGTAATATTCATAGTATAGTATGTCGAAAAAAAGTGATAGTATAGTATGTCAATAATAGTCATAGTATAGTATGTCGAAAAAAGTCATTGAATGTCAAATAAAGTCTAGGAGAACATGCATACTCCACATAAAAAGGCACAGCCAAGACTGGGGATTGAACAAGGAGTCAGAGACTGCACTGTGTACATGCTGGTGTTAGCAGGAGAAATGCTTACCACTAAGCCATGGACCAGCTAAATTATGGATGTTAAAAAATCGTAATAGCATAGTAAGTTGAAAAAAATTGATAAAAAAGTCATAGTATAGTATGTCAATATTAGTCATAGTATAGTATGTCGAAAAAAAGTCATAGTATAGTATGTCAAAAAAAAAAGTCATAGTATAGTATGTCAAAAATAGTAATATTATAGCATGTTAAAAAAAGTGATAAAAAAATCATAGTATAGTATGTCAAAAAAAAGTCATAGTATAGTATGTCAATAATAGTCATAGTATATTATGTCGAAAAAAGTCATAGTATAGTATGTCGGAAAAAAGTGATAAAAAAGTCCTAGTAAGCTTATCACACATGTAAACAGGATATTGGTGTGTATGTAATTATTGCAATATAAAATGTTTGTGTTGCTGTATACAAACATATCTCATAATGCAGAAACACACAGAAGACCAGATTTCTATAATGGTCCCAAGCCTGTAGCCCAGGAATGTACCTGCACCTGTCACAATAAACCTCTAGAAGGCCCTCTGACTGCATCTCAATGACACAGCTCAAACAACGGCATGAGACAGCTTTGCATACAAGTGTACAGAAAATGAACAAATGATAATTAATAAAACTCATGGAACCATAATACCTTAACAGACCCCTCACTAAAGTTGATATGAGACGCTGATGCATTTATTCATTGATGTTCAGCACAGTTTGCACAGATGTTTGTACACATTAGATGTACAACTGGGACTTTTGTAAGGAAGCAAGAAGAATGAGCAGGAGGTAACAGCTGGGAGAAGGCTGTTAACTGCCAGATGTGTTTGCACACAGAGACATTAGCGAGCAGGATGCTCAGTGAGATTGTCTTGAATATGACCAGATACTGTGTGCATTTAAACACAACGTCCAACACAAAGTGCACTAGCACACACACACACACACACACACACACACACACACACACACACACACACACACACACTCATATATGAGAGTCTAGTGATAACTCTAACGCAGCCTCCAGCATCAACACACACACTACATCTCATCTGATAGAGCTGTTAATAATTCAGACATCTCTCTCTGTTGTTCTCTGTTCCTTTCAGCCAGGTATCACCTCCCATATGAGCACGCCTTAGTACATCCGCTTTCACCGCTGCATGTTTAAAGTGGATTCTGATTGTTGTGGTAGAGCAGAGAGTGAACGAGTGTTTGCAGGTGTGCAGACTATTATCGTGTGTGCGTGCGTGTGTGTGTGCGTGTGTGTTCTTTTTGCTTTATCTGGATCTCAGCTCACTGTTTATTTTTTAAGATGTTTGCCTTTATCTGACAGACGACAGTGTAGAAATGGAGAAGGGGGGGCGGTATGACATGCAACAAAGGTCCCAAGGCCGGACATTGGGTTGTATGGCATGCGCTGTAACCACTTGGCTACCAAGACCCTTTGACTTCACCGCTCCTGTACAAACTATTTGTATGTATGATATGATATGGTAAATATCGCGTTTCAGCTGTCAGCAAAGATGCATGACATGCAAGAGCAGTGAGTAAAGTCAGATGGTGCTCTCAATCTGTCACGTAAACACTGCATTGTGTAAGAGAGCAGTGCAGTAATCCTGTGTGTGTGTGTGTGTGTGTGTGTGTGTGTGTGTGTGTGTGTGTGTGTGTGTTTACTGCAGAGGACGGGGTCAGAGGGGTTGAGCTGCACCACATCACAATCCCAGCAGATCTGAGCACAGGCGACGTGTGCTGCACAGCTGAGTGCTGTGCTGTTATCAGACACTGTACAGTAGTGTACTGTAGAGATGCCTCTAGGTGTAAAGTTTCAACTTTCCACCCCCCACCTCAAACCCTCTCTGTTCATGAACGCACACACGTACATTCACACACTAAGTCAATAACGTGCATCAGTAAACTTGTAAAGTGAAGTGCTTTGCTATATTTATCTTAAAAGCCTTCCCTGAGGCTCGTACCTCCACTCAGCTCAACAGCAATGCTCGACCCTTCCTCTCCACAGCACGCACGCACGCACGCACACACACGCACACATACACACAGTAGTGACTGAGTCAAACCACATGAGATTGGTCAAACGAAGGAAAAGACGATTACTTTCATTATCGATTAATCTGTTGATTATTTATTTTAGTTGTTTGGACTGTAAAATGTCAGAAAATGTCGATCAGTGTTTCCCAAAGCTCAAGATGACGTCCTCAAATGTCTTGTTTTCTCCACAACTCAAAGATATTCAGTTTACTGTCACAGAGGAGTGAAGAAACCAGAAAACATTCACATTTAAGAAGCTGGAATGAGAGAATTTGGACTCTTTAAACATTTAACAAATGTAATAGTTAACAACTAGTCGATTAATCGTTGCAGCTCTAGAAGAGACGATGGCTGTCTTTTCAGTCTTGCAACTCATTTTAGGCTAGGGTTCATAAACTGCATGAGTTTGATATTGGAGCCTTAAGCTAACTGTGTAGATGGAGCGGAGAGTGCCACACACAGTCTGTAATGAGGATCACTCTCTTATCTCTGTGCTGTAATGAGTGTATCTGTGGATGGCTGGGCCGTGGGGCTCTCCGCCTGGCCCAGTCATAATGAGGCCATGATGACTAGCGCTGTGTGCGGGACTGCATGAGTGCAAAGTGTGTGTGTGTGTGTGCACATATGAGAGACAGAAAGAGAGATAGGAAGAGAGTGGGAGACAGTGTTCCTGTGGTTCACTGGATGCAGCTGTTGTGTTGTTGCTATGGCAGCAGTGTAGTGAACTGGCACAGCGTCGTCCTAGAAATAAACCTCTCACTGTAACTGAATTTCTGATCACAGTTTGTATTTTCACAGTTTTACATTTATTACCTTAACATGATATATTTATGTACAGTGGCATACAGTAACCTGAATCCTAAATGACCACAAATATGATCAACCAGTAGACAGAAATCAGGTCAGGTTTTCCTCCACATTACAAGCTGTAAACTTCTGAGTAAACACTGGATATTTATAAAGTGAACATTGTCAGAAACATACAGAGTACACCACAGACCTAAAATCTGTTAAACCATATCCTGCACTGCTCAATGCTGTGATGCCATTCTGCCTAACTGAATGTAAGAAAAAAGTGTGGCACACTTTGGCTCCATATGCATGTCTCTATTTTTATTGAGATGACATTTCGGCCCCAGGCCTTCTTTAAAATTAACAATATATTCTGTCTAATACCGTAGAATGACCATGACCATACCAGAGAAGTGATAAGACAATAGAACTACAACAACGGAGAGCAACAGAAAATCTGCTGCCTATTCTTTTCAACAAGGACTATTTGTTATCAGCTGCCATGTCAGAGATGGATGAGCTGCTGTGTTGTTTATGCCTCCAGCAAAACTGTCAGGGATGATATAAAGTAGACACACACACACACACACACACACACACACACACACACACACACACACACAGGGAATGAATGGACACTGTCAGGAGGCGTGAACCTTTTAATTAGTTAACAGATGCTCATGTTTACGTGCTCATCACTGTCTATCATCACTGTTGATTGTCGACAGATCTGTAAAACTGAGTTTAAGAAGCTGGAATCAAAGAATTTTTCATTTGTTTATATATGACTCAAACCGATTAATCGATCATCAAAATTGTTGGCTTTTAATTATATAGTTGACAACTAATCGATTAATCTTTGCAGCTCTTATATAGACACATACACATGACATGTATATCATTATTTTGTATAAGCGTATTTAAACAAATGTACACTTTAAAAAAAAGTCTTACATCAAAGTGTATTTTTGTATATTTCTGGATAAAATGTGGCAAGCTCTAACCTTGATATTAGCGATGCTTTATGTAAAATCTGGGTTTGGAAATAGGATGCTGTTGCCATGCAACCCAACGTTAGCCAGTCCTCCCCTAAACAAGCTCCCCACACACACACTCATACCCTCTGGTCATACACTGTGTGGGTGTATTAGCAGCAAACTTTCTTTTTTTCTGTCTCTCTCCCTCCTCCGCAATCTACCAAACAGACTCACTTACAGTGATTGATGTACACACACACACACACACACACACACACACACACACACACACACACACACACGTCTATACATCCAAACAATAACCCTGTCTCCTGTGTGTGTGCCCTGTAGGTGGAGCGCACCAGTCGTCCTGACCTGGCTGTGTTCCTGGTAAAGTACGTGATGATGCTGATCGTAGGAATCCCCTCGGTGTTCTGGGTGGCCAGTAAGAAGACCTGCTTCGAGTGGGCCAGCTTCTTCCACGGCAAGAGACGCAAAGAGTACGTCCTTTATACACACTGGAAGCTATCACTCCGTTTGTCGAGCTGTACACTCTCCTGGCACAGCTTCACAGAAACTGGTTTTAAATTTATGATGCTAAATATTTCAGTAGCAAACTGTCTCTAAAAGGGTTTCTTACATAAGTTTTGTCCCAGTATTCTTTAACTCGAGCAGAATGCAAAGCGTTTCATCTCTTTGTAGTGATAATTTAATGAAAAAAACAAAAAACAGTTTTTAAACCTCATCATTTATTCTAGCTAATACCTCTATGCAGACTTAGCTCAGATACTGTGGAATGAAAACAACGTTTCAACTATTAAGAAAGAAAAGAAAAAATGACACAATAACAAATAAATTCAATGTGTAGACAGTTACTGTAAATGTTTTGACCCGTAGTTATATGTTAGTCATTACTGTTGGTTTCAACGCAACCAAACAATGATTCCTCATAACGGCAACATCCACAGTCAGACTAGTCTCTACACCGTTGGCTCTCAAATGAAGGCAAAATGCAAGATTCTTTTTTGGGCATCCTTGGCCTTTATTCAATAGGGAGAGAGAGAGAGAGAGAGAGAGAGAGAATTACATGCAGCAAAGGACTTAAACCCTGCAAACATGGATTTAACAATGTTGCTTTTAAATTCTTTCCAAAAATCGGCTCTACTTGTGGAGGAAGGAAATGCATTTGGCACACTAGTCAGGCCTCAAGCATACACATAATACTTTGGTGAGAAACAGCGAGTATAAACATAACTGTTTGTTTAATTTAAAACTCCTCAGGGTACCTTAAGTCTCAGCTGACACAGACTATTTATAAATAGACCAATATAGGCTATATATATATATATATATATATATATATATATATATATTTTTTTTTTTTATATAGTATAGGCTCACTGTCAACACTTTTCGGACTGGTAGCAGGTATAGGTTTATAAATTATTAAATTATCATATAATTAAATTATCATATAAATTGGATGTGCATAATCTACTGTAATAATTAGGGCTGGGTACCGAGTTCAATACTTTTAAAGTATCGAGTATCGAAAAAGGCCTTGTCATTCAATACCTAAGGAGTAAATCGCACCAGTCAGTGAGCCAATCAGCATGCAGCATGCTTCTACCAAGCTCTAATAATGTTTGTGATTGGCTGTCTGACGTCGCACGTCGTAGAGACACGCAGGAAAAACTCTACGCTACGCACAGAGACGGGGCTCACGCTGTAGGAGCCGAAAAATAAATAAAAAGATTTGTGTCGTAATGTGTAATGTTGTAATTTATTTTTGTTTTATAAAATTGGTATCCAGATACCCAGCCCTTTTAATAATCATTGGAGATATTCAAAGATATTCAATATTCAAATATCCTGCTGTCAGGCCAGCTGTCCTGTACTCAGTGTGTGTGTCGATGTGTGTAGGTGTGTGTAGGGGTGTGTTCAGGTGTGTGTAGGTGTGTGTGGCTCGGTGGTGAACACGGGCCTTTCTCTGCGCTCACTTCCCCCCACCCCCCACCCACCCCCCCCCCCCTCCAAACTCAGAGCATTAACCCCCTCTCCCACCGCCTGCTCCACACACTCCTCCGTTCTCTTCTACCACTCCCACCACCCCACCACCTTCCCCCTCTCCCTCCCCACCCTCCTGCGTCTCTCCCTGCCCTCCCTTCCTCCACTCCCCACTTTCCCCTCCTCCCCCTCCTGCTCCACCCCCTCCCTGTCCTGCAGCAGGATGGTCAACGAGAGCCGACAGGTGCTCCAGGAGCCCGACTTTGCCCAGCTGCTGCTCAAGGACCCCAACACGCCCATCGCGAGGAAGTCCCGGGGCACGTCCACCCAGGGGACCTCCACCCACGCCTCGTCCACCCACCTGGCCATGTTGGACGAGCCGCCCAGCGGCAGCACCAGCCGGGCCGGCTCGGTCCGCAGCGCACGCTCCAAGATGAGCAGCTACCACGGCAGCCTGCACCGCTCACGGGACGGCAGGTGGGTCTCATATCTTTATCTTGGCTCTGTCCCGAGTCGGTCCACAGAATCCCGCTCCTGATGCTGCTGTCTGTTGTTGGTCTTTGTCCCAGATACACGGCCTCCAGTTTCCGGGCCATGGACGACCGGCTGCCCTACGGAAGCATGCCTCGCCTCAACGACCAATCGCAGTCCAGACACTGTAGCACCAATCGCCTGGACAGCCTGTCACGGCACGGCTCCACCCAACGACTGGAGAGCCAATCACGGCACAGCAGCGTCAGGGACCTCACCAGCACCACCCAAGCTGTCCTCGGTATCCCCGGAAACGGGATTCACCGAGTCCTGGAGGAGGACGGAGCTACAGCCTGAACAGGACGGCGGCCACTCCGGAAGATGTGACTGGACGGGTAGATGTGAAAGGAGGAAAGATGGCTTATCTTTCTTTTTATAGAACGTTAAAGAACGAATGTGTGAGGGTTCACAGTAAGCCTGACAGAAAGGCAGAGTAGCAAACACTGTGGTGACGTTAGCTAGATCCAGCCAGACTGACAGGACTGAGTGTGGATTGATGCCTTAAAATGTCCTCTCAGCTTTACTTTGACCCACTAGCTGATCCCAAAAACTCAACTTCAACATGATTTTTGTCCAGTTTACAAAACTACGAGGGATTTTGAGGTCCTGATAACCAACACTGGAACATGACGACAAGGCTTCACTGTTGGACATACGTTACTGAGCCAGTCAAAAACTAAATGGGACCAACACTGACAGACTGCACTGGATTGGTTTTTATTTGTACTGTAGTGGTTTGTAAAAAGAAGGACTGAATGGACATCAGACATTACTAGAGCCTTCTCTTCTAGTCTGTGTTTTTTAGCACTCGGGAGTGTGGAGCAGGTTTTTTTTACTACATATGAACTATTTAGCACCTCTTCAGCTACTGACGTCTCCGTTACTTTTCAACATCAAATACAATTCTGGTAACCTGCTAAAAAAATATATTTATAAAGGCACTTCTTGTTTGGTAACACTTTACTTGAAGGTATCAACATAATTGTGACATGACACTGTCATGAACGTGTCATAAACATTATAAACAAGTCATAAATGCGTAGGACTTCTGTTATTGAGTGTCGGTTTTTGTCATGACAAGTTGACATTGTTTGGCTTGTCTTGATTATGACAACTTGACATTAATCAAAGTGACATTACCAGAAGTTGTCTCGGTCATGCCAAGTTGACATTACATTTGGGATGTCTTTGTAATGACGACTTGACATTAACCAGGATGACATTACCAGAGGATGTCTTTGTCATGACAACTTGACGTAATGTCATCCTGTTAAATGTCAAGTTGTCTTAATAAGGACACTCCAAAGAAATGTAATGTCAAGTTGGCATGACAAATGCATCTTCTGGTGATGTCATCCTGGTTAATGTCAAGTTGTCATAATCAAGACAGCCCAAACAACGTCAACTTGTCATGACAAAAACCGAATGACACTTAATGACAGAAGTCATAAGCGTTTATAACTTGTTTATGATACGTATATGACAGCGTCATGTCATAGTTATGACAGTGTCATGTCACGATTATGTCGATACCTTTAAGTAAAGTGTTACCTCTTTTTACAGCCGATTTGAGACTCCACATGAAGGTAACAGATACAGTAAGCACACCAGTTTGAGAGGAGCTAGCCCTCTTTACAGATGCTGTGTACGACTGCTGAACTTTACAAACCTCATCTCATTTTAAAAACATATCGTTTTGTCATATCGAGGATCTTCACTGCTTTGGTGTGATGACGTATGTAACGATAAAGAGGAAAATGTCTGTTTGCCAGAATTCAAGGGCTGATATACGGGAAGCTGAATCCAAACTCCTGCCTTATGACTGTTCAGACAGAATGCTAAGCAACGTTTACAGGCGGCGTCATTCCATACAAAGTCAATGAAAAGACGCAAGTAAAATCTTCCAATTTGAGCGAGAGATTTGCGTTTATACTGTGAAGAGACCAGGCTGAACAGCTGATGTGTCTGTTGCTAGCTAGCATACAGCTAACGCACAGTCGGTACAACGGCTGTTTGGAATAAACAGACGGTTCAGCGGTGAACTTTTACATGAATAGATAATAGCGCGCCCTTGAATTAGAGTAAAGTTCTGAGTAGTCCATCCTTTTTGAAAATGTGCCCTTACATGTATCGCTACTGTAAAATGTTAGACCAACATTTCCTCAAGTGGCAAAACTTGTATTGATGTAAAAACGGAACTTTTGTTGTTCATTTGTAATAAAGTTTTTTTTAAAGAAGTAATGACCACACAGTAACACACTGGGTTTGTATTTGTAACAGCCCTCCGCTTTATTGAAATACATCGGAGTCAGGTTAATATAATGAGTTCTCCACGTAAGTGTGGCAGCCAGTTCCATACATTATTTTTTGTTTTGACCTTACACCTTAAATATTTTTTTGTGCAAAAAAGAATCTACATCACCTGTAGTGGGTTATCCTCAGTAAAACGCCCAAACCGTTCAAAAAGTAGCAAGTCCAAGTAAAACAACAAACCGAAAACAAAAATGATTACATCTATAACATGCAAAACTGTACAAATTATTACAAAGCAATCCTAGAAAAAAAAAACAAAAAAAAACAAAAAGTGTAATATGATATGAAAGAGCAAAATAATATAGAAGGTACTGTAGATAAGACCTCACTGAAATGCAAAGGCGAATATTTTTTGTTGGATTTTCTTACCACTGTGGCACCTCAGCCATCAAACCCCCTGTCCCCCATCACCCCTGAAAACATCTTCTATCTTCTAGTCCTCTCCACCTTTTCTTCCTGCTGGCTCCACCCTGGTCACATCTACTGT
Source organism: Sander lucioperca (assembly GCF_008315115.2). Classification (NCBI taxonomy): domain Eukaryota; kingdom Metazoa; phylum Chordata; class Actinopteri; order Perciformes; family Percidae; genus Sander; species Sander lucioperca. The sequence goes on along the minus strand of NC_050181.1, from coordinate 15,993,568 downwards.
ACACTACAGACAGATTCAGCTCTCCCTCACTTCACACAGCCATCCATCCATCCATCCATCCGACAAACCTCTAACACACTCATTTTCACCTAAATGAAAATTCATTGGTTCTGACATTTCCTGAGTTTCTCTTCCCCTTTTCCTTAAAACTGGGATGTCTAGGATCAGTTTCTGTACAATATTGGCCAATAATAAAAACACCTGGCTAAGACAGTTTCCTCACCGCCCCCCCCCCGCCCCCCTCCATCTAATACATTCTACAGAAACTCCAGCAGGAACTAGGGACTCACTAGCTTAAAAAGTTTCAAAGAAGTGGTTGTTTGGAATAAAAACCAGCTGAGTCACACTGTGGCGCTCCAAACCTCTCCCTCTCTCTTCATATAAAATGGAATACTAAAAAAAATAAAATAACTTGGAATGGGTTGTTTAGAGCTACTTTGTGTTTTAACCTGGAGTCGGCAGGATTCAGGAATGACCACCAAAATACTTGTTTTTGTTTCCCTTTCTAACAAGACAAGCGGAATAAAGTGGAGGATTCTGACCCAGGACACTGTACTGTACATTAAGCCTAAACCCCCACACCCCCCGCCCCCCTGCACTGAGCATTAGAGTACAGTATGTGCGTTCTTCTCACAGATAATACCACACTATGACCACATTCGAGTTAGTGTTTAATGTCAGGAGTTTCCGCTCCATGCACATTGTTCCCTTACAGTTTTACCCCATTCTGCCCTTTGAGCGACTCGTCACATAAAATGCTTTTCCATCTGTCTGTCAGCTGAAGGAGATGAACAGAGGTAACGGGTTTTTGGCTGTGAACGCCCTGCTCTGCAGCCAGGAGCTGCCACGCCGTAAAATGCTCTTTCAGAGGCCTTCCCACCCTGCCAAAAGAAAAAACCGCCTGGAGGGTGTTTTTAGAGATCCAGCCCTGTTAAATTTACAGACAACAACAAGCAGCACTGAGGTTATTTTATCTGTGTTTTATCAAGACAAACGGTGCTGAAATATTAAGTGTTTACATTCTCTTTTTAGTGTTTTTTTAACAGATCAACTAGACCTTCTTCAGAACACACAAAGGCTGTCCAAAAGACTAAAATATGTCAAAGTCTCCCTCTTTTTGTCCATTTTTGGTTAAATCGAGCTCAGTGGAAGGACCGATCTTTCCATCCAGGTACCACAGCCAATTTAGAAACAGACACACACACACTAACTGTTGATTAAATGATCAGAGCATTTTCTCCTCCAACAGTCAGGAGGAGCAGGACAAGGCATTTGCTGCATAAAAACACCACCTCTGTGTGTGTGCGTGTGTGTGTGTATACATGTGTGATAAATGCACGTGTTCACTCTAAGGTACGGGCAGTAGTGTCGATCCATACATGAGTTTTCTTCGCTCAAACGTCAACCGAGTGGGGGAAAAAAAAAACAACAACACACAATGCGTGTCATACATACAATATAAAACAAACAAATCTAAAATCAATTGGTAAAAAAAAATGAAAAATGGAAAGTGGTTTAAAATGGCTTTTTGTGTGAATACAACCCCAAATCACTCTCAAAACAAAAAAAGGAAAATAAAAGGATTTCTTTTTTTTTTTTTTGTCTTTCCCGTGTAGTTCTCTATAGTATTTTCCTTATCATATATTACTCTCTACTTTGAACCTATGTACATTATTGTGATGGGAACCTGTGAGTTGGTCAGTTTGGTTGTACAGCAAAGTGGAACGTCTACACTACAGTAAAGGAATCGTCCAGGGCTGCTGGATGATGTCACTCGCAATGGACCAATGAGGAAGAGAGAGTAGCACAGAGGAGCTGTGGTGATGTCACACGAGCTGGCATTAATAACGCTTGCTTGTAGCTTTTTGCTGACGGTCAAAATTAAAAAAAAATATTATAAAGTCACTGCACTTAATATCATGAGCAAAAGAAAAAAAACAAAAATCATTGCTTTTCTTTCTCTCTTTTTTAAATTTTTTAACATTTTCTATTTTTGCAGCACCCAAAGAGAAAGCTAAGGAGGGAAGTGAGGAGGGGTTCAACTCCACCCATCTGATTCAGGCCATGAAGCAAACCTCCCTTTACTTGTCTAAGATTGATAAATAAATTAAAGTATTGTCCCCTAAAACCCAAAGGGTCCTATATACAAGTACAAATCACTTTCTCTCAATAATAACCCTCTTCTCTTTTGTTGCATTGTGAGGTGTTCGAGTCTCTGAATAAATCTCAGGGGGCCGTGGTGGACACAGTTGTGTCCGTGAAGCTCGATGCTTCGGTCGATAGCGGAAAAAAAGAGCCAAGTCGGGAGCTTTTCATTCCTATAGCTTATGCCCTTTCTGAATGAAACACATGCACACACGTTGGCAAGCGCATACAGCTTCTCTCTCACTCACACACACACACACACACACACACACACACACACACACACCCTCAAACATCAGCACCCACATGTACACTACCACTCATTTTTCATAACTTCTCCCTCAGAATTTCCCTCGAAGAGACGACGGACCCTTTCTCAGTGTTTCTGCCCCGCCTTGGAAGTACGATGAGAGACAAATTGAGGTTGTAAAGTGGGACAAATGTTCACCGGGAGGTGCAGTTCTCTGGGCAGTGAGCGGAAATATTCAGAGAGGGGGGGGTGAGAGGCTGCGGTGGAGGAGGGAGAGGAGGGCTTGGAGTCCTGTGCTGTCGGTCGGAGGGTCGGGGGGGGGGGGGGTCTGGGGTGTCGGTGGGCGGGGTTTGGGCGGCGAGAGGCTGGCCGAGGCTCATGTGTCCCAGTTCATCCGGTCTGTGCTCTCCAGGGACAGGGACTTGGTCTTGTGTGGGGAGGCGGGACTGGGAGGGCTGCTGAAGGTGGAGCTGTTGGAGGCCGTTGAGTGGCGGGGGGAGTCCGAGTCCTGGAGAAGGAGAGGAGAGAAGGAACAGGAGAGACATGAGAGGAGAAAGAGGGAGGTTGAGATGAAGAAAGAAAGCAAGTGAAGTTTGGGAGTGGGGAAAAAATAAAGGGACAGGGGGAAAGCACATTGATTAGATGATGTAAGTAGTGCCTTATAACATTTATAATATATATAATTATATAATATGTATAATTTATCATTCAGATTCAGGGAACTGGAGAGACTAAGTGTCTGTCCAAGGGCTGATTGAGACACTACAGTATACTAGGGCTGCACGTTATGAGGAAAATATGCGATATTGTTGTTAAATATCGCAATAACAATATTACTTGCGATAAATAAACAGATATTAAAGAGTAATCAGTTCTGCATTTCTGCCGCTTTCAGCATTCTGCTAAAATACAACAAACAGCTTGTTGAACTTAAAACAAACCATTTCCAACATTCTTTTATTGAACATTGAATTGAATATAAAAGGCACCGATAAAAAAAAAAAAAAAAAAAAAAAACGTTTTCTACTGATATTTTCTTTCAACTAACACAAAAAAAACTGTCTATCGCGATGCGTTGCAGCCTTCCGCGATGCGTTTATTCCGCCAGTTGATATTAGGGCTGAACGATTTTTGAAAATAATGTAATTGCAATTTTTTTCCCAAATATTGCGATTTGATTATTTTTTAAGCTCTTTGTCTTCTGTATTATTCAACAAAGACAAACAATAAATCATTTTATAGTATGAACAACACACAATTACACACTAGACAGTTAAAAAATTAAAAATATAGTATACACACACACACACACACACACACACACACACACAACAGTGTATTTTTTTTACAGTGCATAGAGAGGATCTGCCTCCAGCCCCTCCCCCTCGTGAAGTTGCGTGCTGTCGTGTGCACTTGTTCAGAGAGGCTATCGTTGCGTTAGCTAGTTGCTGGTGTTCTTGCCGTGGGATTAACTGTACTAATAAAACTGTTGAAACACCGCGGCCACGCTGCTGTGAAAGCTCCCCGAACATCATTTATCAGAGTCTGGTTGTTACCCCTCTCAGTAGCAGCTCCTCCACTCATATCTTTATAACGGAGCTAGCTAACCGCTAACCGGAGCTAACCGCTAATCAGAGCTAGCTAATAGTTGCCAACCGAGCCTTCAGGTCTGCGTGTCTGTATCCATTAACTGCATGTATAGACTCGAACCAGAATAAAACCCTTCATTTTATTAAAATGGCTGTAAAAGTTTTAAACTACAACTTAGAGTTGTTTGAATGACAGAAATCAGCTCAAGGTACAGTGTAGCGTTAGCGTGCTAGTTGATGCTTTCTCTACGGAGTGCAGACTGATTTGCTCTCGCGAGTCATGTGACCAAATCGCAGCCTTTGCGATTAGGAAATCGCGTTTTAACATATCGCGATATTATCGCAAATGCAATTAATCGTTCAGCCCTAGTCGATATCACGATGAAGATATATTGTGCAGCCCTACGCTATACATTTTAAAATGACTACTTCTGTCTGGACTCTCATTAGAGGGGACGGCGGCTCACGGCTCTACTACTGTTTATTAATCTGCTGTTTGGGCCGGAGGACACATGGAACGTCAGATTAAATCACATCAGTCCCCCCCCTCCCACCCCCCCACCTCGTCTTCAAATACATTCCACATCATCAGCAGATGAACAGCTCAATTGAGCAGAAATGATCAGCTGAAGGAAAACAAACATGCAGGCCAGCCAGATGAGGACAGGGGTGGGGGGGTGGTTAAACCTTCACTCTGTACATCACATACAGTAGGACTCGCATGTGTCACACAGACATGACACCTGCTGCCTCTCCTTCCCTTTGAAACAAACTAGAGGACTGTAGAAGAGAGGACAGACAGGACGTTAGGCCGTATATTCTTTCCACTTCAGTGCTAATGTCCTCACGTTAGGGGATTTATAATGATCTCATGGGGCTGTATGAATACATCTCTTTCCTGTTCAGTGACTCTGCACTTGACTGTCTTTGACGCACAACAATCGTCTCCTGTTTGGATCCAATCTAAACTCGTTTGGCCTAGAAAATACCGAGAGGCACAGCCGTCCTGCCGTCTCCCTTCTACCGTCCATGGCTGCAGCAGAACAGACTGTGGAGCTATGAAACATCGCACGCTCACACTCAACAGTGTAGTTTTCTCACAGCGCACACACACACACACACACACACACAGGAGCCTTTCACAAGTCAATGGAGATGGGCAGTCGTGTTTTTCATACATTTGCTCTTTAAAACTGAGGTTCTGCAGAGTTTGTGTCTTTGGGAGGAGCACCGCCCAGCTACATTGTGTAAAAAAAAACGTTGTCTAGGTCGACATTGTGTTTAAAAGCACTCAGCCTTTTGCACCCATATTAACTAATATCATCATTGTCATTTGAACCAGAGATTTCCATCAGAATCACTCCAAACCATGCAGCTGCTGTGAGGTTTCCCAATTTTGTAATCAAATCGCATGTATGAATGGATGTATTTTATCATTACATACAGTCATATCCTGCAGGGAGCACAGACTACACAGCACACTCGTTACTCTATATCCGTCTGGCCTAGTTGTGCTCTGAGCTTGACAGCTCATGGTTAGAAACATGGGCAGGCTGTCGGCGAGCCGCGTGGAAGCAGACATGCTCGGTGATTGTGGGAAGAAGTATGCAAAATGGCCAAGCAGCAGCAGCGCTGCAGCGTTTTTTTAACCAGCAACCAAAAAAACGACAGAGGGCCAGGTGAGGGACAGACTGATGGTGCAGCTGATGCTCCGGTGACAGATGTGACAAGCCATCAGATGCTGCTGCAGATGTGACGGAGCTGAGATGGTGCAGCGGGAGCGAAAGCTTTGGCTAGCAACACCGTTCGCTGTGTGTTGGTGTTTGTGTATAGATTTGTGAAATGATACAGCGTGTTGTGCAATGTGGGTGCATATTCAGTGACACGGTGATCTCAAGTTGGTGTGTTTTGGTGCGGTCGTTGCAGCTGTTGACATTACCTTCATCTTACTAAGCAGGGTCCTTAAAGCCCTTTTCAGATCGGGGGTCTTCTCCGACGGTGAGACTGCCTGCCACTGCAGAGGAAAGTTCAGACTCAGCGCCCAGCCCACAGACAACATGCTGGGGTGGGGTGGGGGGGGGGGGTTGGAGGGCAAGGTACAGCTGAGTGAGGGTGGAGGGAGGCGAGGAATGGGGCAAAATGAAGTTCACAGCATCCAGGCGTATGGGCCATGGGGATGAGGGAGCCACAGGAAGGATGGCAGGAGGATTGAGGGTGGCTGGGTGGGAGGGTGGGGGTAGAAGTTGCTTTGAAACTGCACGAGCTATTGCAGTTACTATCTGATCCTAGTCATTTAATATACATAAACGTTGTTGCAGGGTCCCTATGTAAACAACAACCAACGTGATGATTCTAACTAGACGTCGCCACTCCCTCACTCAGCTTAGACTTGAGCTCTTACAGGTGTGTACAGACTGTTAACAGGGACACCGGAAACATTAGCAGGTGTCCCAGTGTTCCCTTCAGTATTTGGAGGCAACAACTAGCCCAAGCTAACCCCTGAAGCAGACACCATGGTGGAGGCGCTAACAGGCGATGCTGGGACACGCTGACTTGCGTTCACTAGAAAGCGCTGACATCACAGGGAGTGATGTCAGGGATGGGGGTGAGAGGCCTGCGCCCAGAGGCTGGGATGTTTGTGATGGATGGGATAGAGGGAGGAGTTGTTGTTGTTTTTTTTTTTCTCAATGGGGTGGGAGGAAACAATGTGATCGACTTTTTTAAATATTCGATAAATTAATGTCTAGCTTCTACAATCGCATGGCAAGGAAACAAACATGATGTGCATTTGGACTTGTTCATACAAAGCTGATGTTGGGTTGACATTGACTCCGTATTCAGATCTCTAAAAGTGGCTGCACAACAATCTGTCCAGTCAGATTTGCCCTGATTTGAACCAACAGTTAGTAGAAACTAAAGTGTGCAATTAAGACAGGATTAGTTGTTTAGGCTGTCCATACCGGTACAGTACAGTATTTTACATACTTTACAGTCTTTTCGTGTTTACAGTCAACCGCACATGAAGCTGTATGTTCAGTTTCAATCTATTTACTGACCTCTCTGTCAAACTGTGAGAGTGGAGCATCAGCACAGTCCATGCCTCCGCCCGAGGACAGGGAGCTCTCCGAGGGAGAGGTCATGGTCTGCCGCTTGCCGTAGCTTCCTCCGGACATTTCTCTGCGCAGAGCGCTGCCGTTCTGGGAGGACGAGCCTGGGGAGAGAGGAGGAAGTCAGGGGGAAGTTAGGGGGAAGTTAGGGGGAAGCACCAATCATGATGCTAATTGAAAATAAAGGTTGATGGTGCAGGGAAGGAGGCTGTTAAAGTGTCTCTGGTTCTAAGAGGATTCATGGGCTGCTGTTACTCACGTATGCCCAGACCGCTGCTGGCGCTCATGGAACGGCCTGGCTCGGCCCGGTTCTTGGTGATGGAGGGGATGCTGACTGAACCGCTGAAGCCCGCACGGCTCTCCTGAACACGAACGTTCTGGTTTAAACACGCACAGAGCAAACACACACACACACACACACACACACACACACACACACACACACACACAGAGTGCAGTGCAGGGGACAGGAGTGAGGAGGCTGCGGTGATACACACTACATGCTCTACAGCTGAACACAGATGTGGCCCTCGTGTGATTGGCCAATGAGGTTTGGGCAGATAGACATGCATGCATGGTCTCCTTAAAAACGCACAGCCGGTCAGGAGGAGCAAGATGAGTGAACTTTAAAGGATGAAGGCATATGAGGATGAGGAGGTTCATTATGGGATTCAAACAAGCCTTTTTTTTTTAGGTCAGTTTACAAAAACAGGGCATATAATGGAAACTGTGCAACTTTTTCTGCTCAAATCCCAATGTTGGCATGCTACAGGAGACATCAAAAGATAAAGGACGGGGGGGGGGGCTGGTTCTGTAGAAGCAGGTCGACAAACACACACATCTCAAACAGTCCAAGTGTGTCTGTTTCAATATGTACATATATGTTTGTGTGTGCCTCCGTATGTACGCGTGTGTGTTTGCCAGTACATACATAAGTCTTTTGTGCACATATATATATATATATATACTGTATATAGTGTGTGTGTGTGTGTGTGTGTGTGTGTGTGTGTGTGTGTGTGTGTATGTACCATGGGCAGGTCTTTAAGGATCTGGATCCCGTCTCCTGGTCCCATGTGGGCCACGTGGTTGAAGTTGGTGGGGTTGGAGATCAGCTTGTTCCTCATCTCTGGATCTCGCAGCATCTCTCTGGAATCACAAACACACACAGACAAGATAAGTAGAGGCACAACAAGGTTCAGAGTAAGACTGGAACAGACAGACAGTCAGGCTAAATTAAACTAAAATGTGGCTTTAGTAGCCCACTCATCTAGTACTCGCCTCCGTTAACCATTAGTTGTACCTTAAGGGCAACAAACACAATACTGTTGTAAATAGTTTGCCTTTTGTTTTGTTTTTTTTCGACTTCTACAACAAGTAATATTGGTTTTAGTTGCCCTGCATCCTCATTAATGAGAAGGCAAGTGTTCAAGCAAGTGTATATGATTTTAGGGTTGAGTTAGTGTGTAGTTTTTACTACTGTTGCATGATAAGCCTGCATATTTTATTAGCTTGTTGCAGTCTTAAAACATACAACAGTACTTGCAGTGGTGCCAGTATTGTTATTAATTGGTCCAGGGGAAATACAATAAAAAAAAAAACACAGAAGAGAAAGTTAAGAAAACTTAACCTGGTAACAGAATTGCAAAAGCAAGAAAACTTGTCAGGAAAACGTAGGTAGCACAGAGCCAGTAAAACTCTGGATGGGCCTGGTGCTGCAGCTAAACTACCTCCTCTGCTGAAGTCGCTCTTCCTCAGGCACCCTGAAGGAGAAGCGTCTCTTGTTGTTCATGCTGCGCACCATCTGCTTCCTGCTGTTGTCTGACGTCTCCGGGACGACCAGCTCATCACCCTCTGGGAGATCACGACAAAGCCACAGCCACGTTTACGTCAAAAGACTACAAAGTGTCGCACATTTACTTCGGTAAACTTTCTACTTTTGTTCTCCAAAACAATTTTATATAATGAGCAGAATAATGGTTACACAGTGACAAGATAGTTCACTACGAGTTAAAGTCCTGCAATGACAACTGCAGCTCCACATCCTGCTGGAGCTAACTGTGGAAACGGTGATGAAGAGCAACAGCCAGATACAAACCACAGTGGAATAAATCTTACACTGTACTGTGTCAGTCACTGTGTAGTTTTTAGCCGTGTGCTGTTGTGAATCCTTACCGGCCATCTTGTTTCTAAAGTAGATGAGCCGGACTGTTTCCAGTCCCAGCAGGTTCAGAGAGCCGTCGACGTTCAGAGGTCGCACCTGAAGGGGGATGCAGAGAAATCTATCATTAATCCATTTTTCACATCTGATTTCTGATCAATAATCATCTGTTTTAATCTAGAAATTCTCTATTATGTAAATCATCTAATCCACCAGGTGGAGCCAGAGATGTCTCCGCTTGTCTAAACTTCTCAACACTCCATTGCTGCTGAAGTTCAAGGCAAGGCAATTTATTTTTATAGCACAATTCAGATACAAAGGTAATTTAAAGTGATTTACAAAGGCATAACATACAAAGCTGTAGTAAACAGTAGATTTAAAACCAACTTTAGAAGCACAGAAGTGTATCTTTTTTTTGGGGGGGTATTTTTAGGCCTTTATATAGGACAGCTGAAGACCTGAAAGGTAGAGAGAGAGGGGGAATGACATGCAGCAAAGGGCCACAGGGCGGAGTCGAACCTGCGGCCGCTGCGTCGAGGAGTAAACCTCTATATATGGTATGGGCGCCTGCTCTACCAGGTGAGCTACCCAGGCGCCCGGAATGACCCAACACAGGATTGGGGCAGATCTAAGCAAGCAAAAGTGGCGCTGCGTTCTCACTTTTTATTCCGTGTTTAGACAAGCGTTTTGGGGGGAAATTTGCGTGCATATGGTGATGCAATAGTGTGTGAAATTCGATGTAGTATGCACGCCAGGCGGCTAGGTGGTAGTGTGAAGCACTGCCACACAACACCACCAAGTCCGCGCGCCTGCGTAGAACCTTCCTTCTACTTCTCTCCCTAGTAGCACGAAACCAAAACATGGCGAAGCGAACAACAAAAGCTGACAATTTTGTCTGGACAGACGAGGAGGTGGAGTTATTGCTCCAAACAACCTTAGATTACAAAGCCACAAAGGCACAACAGGGCGTGGACTGGGAGTCCTGCCAGTCAAAATATATAGACATATGGGACATATGGGCAATTTCTTCAGCAGTATCCTGTACCTGGTGAGACGTCATATCCACACGAGAAAGACACTATCTGTAAAAGTCAGATATCATCAAAGCTGAAAGCCATCCGGACCAAGTATAGGCAGGCTGTGGATACCCAAGGGCGGAGTGGCCATGGGCGAGTAATCACCATGTTTTGATTTATGTAACGAAATATGGGGTGGGTCGCCAGCCACCACAACAATACACAACACAGCAGATCGGAGCAGCGGCTTCTGCATGTTTGGTTCTTCACCTGGGAACGGTGAGCAAGCCTGTCCCAGATGATCTTAAAACTGTGAAAGGCCTCGTAACAGAGCAGCATATCAGAATATGACATTCACGTCACAATCACAACAGGCCAAAGTCCACAGCACTGACCTTCTTGAGAGGGATGGTCTGGATCCACTCCATGGTGTTGACATCAAACACATCGATAGCGTTCTCACTGTACACCGACAGGTAGGGGGCGTTGTAGCCTGGACAACAGGGAAACATCACTTGTTTTCTAAATCTGCATTTTAATTTAAATCACCACATACGTTGACATTAATTCCTGCACTCACAAGCAGAGGTGGGAACAGCCGGCCACATCAGCTCCTGCTGCCGCGACCGGCGGCCCTGGGAGTCCACGTAGACGCCGATGGCGCTGAAGCACAGCAGCAGCTCCTTGCTGGAGATCTCCACGGCGCAGAGGGCGTCCAGGTTCTGCTGGGGGATGAAGGCCAGGGTGTGGTCCTCGGGGTGGAGCAGGTTGACAGGGGCCGTGTCGCCGTGGACACTGTGGTGGTCATCGCAGAGTTAAGATTTATTAAGAAATAAATACATGTATAAATTATTTATAGTTATGTTAGCGGGGGGGGGCATCTTTTCGAAGAAGCACTTCGCACATCCAACAATTCTTCTGTGCAGGTGTGTTGGAAAATATCACAAACTTGGAATAAAGGAAAAATCCTGCACTCTGCTCTTGCATCGCCATTTATTAATGGTTAATGGTGATGCTATAGGAAGAGCAGGGAGCATCTTAACATAGGGTAACAATAAAAAACAGACATAAAAACCATTAGAGGAACCCCTCCACTGCACATAGATCAGTCAGTCAGAAGGTAGAGTACCTGTAGCGGGTGAAGCCAGACTGGTATCCTACATAGAGTCGCTCGCTGAGCAGACCAATCCACTGAACGGGCCCCGGGGCCTGCACCTGCACCTCTCGCAGCCGACGGTGACGGGCTTTACTCTTATTCACCTGGAGTGCAGGAGGACAGAGTGGTTTTTGCAACGGCAAATAATATGAATAAAATAAAAAATATCATCTCAGAGGCTTAAATGAAATAACTATTTGGAGAACTGATCTACTGTTTAGTAGTAATAAACGGTGCTTTCTGACCTCGTAGCAGATGATTTGTCTCTTCATGGCCACGCAGAGGCAGGTGAGCGAGCCGTTGCGGACGGGGCCGGAGACAATGGTCTGGCAGCCCTTTGTCTCAGCCAGCTTGTAGGAGTCGGCCTCGCGGCCGTCCAAGGCCTGCGTGGGGAAGAGGCGGACGTGACGGTTCCTGCCGGAGATGACCGCCAGCAGCTGCTCCTGGAGAATCAGGTCGATGTGGTGCACCTTCTTGTTGTCCCCCACCCGGATTATTTCTGAAAGGAAGGACGGAGGGAGAAGACAGGACGTGGTGAAGATGAGAGAGAAACAGTAACAGGCAGTTTTGGGAGTGACATAGGAACAGAAACGGGCAGTTTTGGGAGGGTCATAAAAAGAGGTCATCAATCCTCTTACTCTATTAATGCACAATAACACATTTAAAAAACAGCGACAGGGGAGGAACAAAACACGAACACAGAACAGATCTTAAAGAGTGGATCTTACCATCTTTGGTGACGTGGATGACAAAAAGGCCTTCCTCGTTGCCCAGGGCGACACGCTCGTGATCTGAGGGCAAAGCAAATAAAGAAAGACGGCCATTTCAGTGCCAGTAAGGGGACAGAAAAGGGCCTTCTGTGCAGGAAATCAGCTGGTTCCTATTTTCATAACATGGTAAAAACCAAACAGCTGGAACTCAAGAGAGTTTCTCTGATCTATTAGCTGTAAAAAAAAGAAAAAAAAAGAAAATAATAAAAAAACTACACTTGGCTGCAAATACACGAAGAAGGACCTATCTACTGTTGAGATAACAACTGCATAGAGATCAGATGATAGAGATGATGAAAGGAGAGTACGTGCATCTGGGACAGGGGTGGGCAATTCATTTTCCCAAGGGGCCAAGGGTTTTTGGCGATTTTGTGGGATATCACAAAGCTGGTCTTGACGCTTGGTAAATAAACCTTGTTGCTTTTGCAGCGTAACTAGCGAAGCTTCAGATGTCCGTGCCCGCTCCGCATCAGTCAAGTTGTTGTATTTCTCTGCGTGGTGTTTAGTATTGTAGTGGCGATTCAAATTATAATCCTTCAACACGGCGATCTGTTCTCTGCAAACTGAGCACACGGCTTTACCTTTGACTTCAGTAAATTAATACTTAGAAGTCCACGTTTGGTTAAAAACTTCGGCTCTCTGTATCGACCTCTCTTTCTTTCCCATGAGCTGACATTTTTGCGGGATAACGGCTCATTCACGTCCATGCTAACGTCTCTCGTGAGCTCAGTTCGCGGCTCGCCGACACAGGGGTCCGACACGTTGCTGTTCTTCTTCTACTTCTTTATAATTGCGACTTGCAACCAGAGAAGAGGCAGCTGCATACGTTCGCACAAAAAAAAGAAACAGCAAAAAACAGTCGGCTTCAAAATAAAAGCAATGCAGTTGTATTCCATGCATGTACACCTATTTACGTTTGATTGCTAACTTCCCATTGACCTCACATGGGCCAGTTATGGCCGGATGTGGCCCGAGGGCTGTACAATGCCCAGGTCTGATCTGGGATCTTGATTAGCAGTGACATACAGTATTATAATTGCTTCCTTTAATACCCCTTGTAGCACTCTGTGATTTACGGAGTGTTGCACAGGCCCACCTATGATAGCAGCAGACTGTGTTGTCTTGATGAGCGGCAGGGTGCTGTCGTACGCCTCCTTGGGGACATAGACAAAGCGCTCCTTGAGCTTGTTCTTCTTGAGGATGCGGTGGAGCTCGTTGAGGAGGCCCACCCATTTGTTCCTCTCCTGGTCGCTGTCGGCCAGGATCAGGATGGAGGGCTTGTGGTTGCTGGAGGGGGAGAGCTGGGACGCTGTCACCTGAGGAGAGAAGAGGCACAGGGGAAAGTCCCATCAGGTGTTAAATAGTATTTAAGAATTTAGGGGGATTCCGATTATTTTGAAACTGTTGGTTGCTTAAAAAAAAACAAAAACAAGAAAACTTACTCTGAATATACAAGGGATGTCTTTGCGGCTGGCGTGGATGACATCAGAGGCCAGGACAGAACTGACTGAAAACTCTTCATCCCTAGATGACAGGAATGAGCTCAAAGGTTAGACACGCAGGACCTAAAGCTGCGACGATTAGTCTATTATTCCGTTAGTTGATCGGCAGAAAATTATATTTGATAATTGATTAATCGCTTCTGTCATTTTTATGGTAAAAATGCCAAACATTTTCCAGTTTCAGCTTCTAAACAATGTGCTGTTTTTCTTTGTCATATATAGCAGTAAACCGATTTTTGGGTTGTTTTTTTTTTAGACTGTTGGTGGGTCAACAGTGTACTTGTTCTATAGTTTCATTGCAGTACACAGTAAACTCTCTAGACGCAGCTGAACATCCAGGATAGTCAGATTTATAAAATCACTAAGAAGAGTTGCTGCACTTCTCCTACCTCATATCTATGACTTGGCTGACTACTACACTTGGTTGCGTTGCTTTTCCTTCTCCCAGTTCGTAGAGGAACAGTTTGAAGTCACACACCACAGCCATCGCCCTCTGCCAACCCTTCTTCACCCCTGTAGGTTTGGGCACCTAGGACAGACACAGAGACATGGTTGAGTGATATAATACATGGTTGTTAGTTGAAATGCCTTCTACAGTGTTAAATGTAAAAGGTGCCAATTCCCACTCAGGGTATCTGTACTCTAGTGCAGGGGTCTTCAACGATTTTCCAGCCAAAGACCCCTTAACTGAGAGAGAGAGACGGATCAGGGACCCCCTATTACATGTTGTATATAATTAGGTTGCATAATAAGCTAGGCCTACAATAACGTGTGGGCAGCCTAAAGCCTTTATACATACCTGTTTAGTGCATAGAATACTAAGCTATTAAAATAGTTGTTGCCATGATTTTATGAATCATGTTTTAATGATAAACATACATGTGGCACAGTGAATCCTCAGGATTAACTGTATCTGTGGATGGCTACCTTAGTGACTACCTTTAGGCCAGTAGTAATCGTCATTTTTTCACAAATAGGCTAATTTATTTTGCTAATAATATGTTGGATTCATGTTAAGACATTTTTTAACCTTTAAAAAATTAACAATAACTTGGAGGCCCCCCTGCAGTGACTCTGAGGACCTCCTAGGGGCCCCGGACCCCCTGTTGAAGATCTCTGCTCTAGTGTAAGCCGTCATGGTACTGTGAGAAACATGAAATCCGAGTGTCCGCCAAAAGCTACAGTTCATGTTTACCTTTGTGTGTATTTGGGAAGAAAGCAGGGGGAGTAAAAGTTCATTTTGTTTCACGTGAAGTAAACAAGTCAGAAACCAGCTCATCTCAAGCTCTCCAAAAATCGTCATCGTTTTCAACTGACTATTCAATTCACCGAGTCACCATCTGGGGCCAAAGACACGCAGGGCTCTCTCACTCACCCTGACGTGGCCTTCATACGCAGTACCAATACCCCTCTGAGGGTCGATACCCAGCGGGCCCTTGGTCTGGTCCTGGGGCACGGGACACACAGCCGGAGCCTTGTCCGCACATGTTACATGGCAGGAGAAGTTACACACTGGACAAGGAGACGACAAATGAGATGTTCAACCGATCAAGTATCAGATTTTAAAATCAATGAAAAGACAAAACTAGCTTTGCGGTTTTAATTGTCATGTCCATGGATATTTGTTAAACTTGAGAATATAAACTGGAATCATTCTAGTAACCGATTATGCAGGTTTTTGGGTGTGTTATAGAGATGTAATGGTGGTGTCCACTGGTTTAATTGAAGAACTGCCAGAACACAGTTTACAAGTTTAGATCCCATCTACTGTGTTTTTCTTCACCTTTCGCTATTCCTGTCCTTACCTTCACAGGTACAGCCTTGACGTATGAGCCCCACCATGAGGGAAGTGCACTGGTTACACTTAGTGGGCGTGGTGAAAGACTTCACCACAAACTGATGTGCTTTGGGCTGTGGAGTGCATGAAGGAATGAGCATGAATGAGTAACAGAGACATAATCAGTGGTTATTAAAATAGCATGATGTCTGTTGTGGCAACGTAACAATAAAGTGGGATCCTACAGAAAAATGTCTAACCTTAGGGGAGGAGCGTCCAATACTGCCGTACCCCCCTGATCGCATGGTGGGGGTCTGGACTGTACGAGGAGGATGGTCTATCAACTGCATGACACAAAAACATTTGGCAGTGAGGTACTGTATCTTGGCTGTTTTTTTTTTTTTTTTTATCCAATGTATGAGTGACATAAAACTTAATTAAATAGCTTTCCAAGGACAAAAAGCTAGGACAAGACATTCTGTAAGTTAAGTCAGAAGTAAAGATTGAGGTGACGAAGTTAGAGCTGGCAATACATTCAGCAAATTCAGTATTTTGTATTGATTGCCAAGGTGTACAGACTTGGTGAATCAAAACTTGTCTACTTCAGGCTCCTATTAGTACAATATGAGCAATGCGATTGCCTGCAGTTTCATATTATCTGTTCACATTCATAGTTAAACTAGCTTTAAGATGACTCCATTATCCTTTTTTATTATGAGGAACTTGCGAGTCATATCTGCTTCCAATTTGGTTTACAAGCACAACAAGTCCCAATTAGGACACTGGCATTTACTTGCAGCACCATGTTAGACAACAGTCTGAGAACACACCAAGTTCAATTTAAATTGGAGTCTACAGCTGGCCTCAATGTTCTCTTTTACACTGCACTGCTCCCATTTCTCCATAATGAGTTACTAAGAATTGAGTTACTCAATATTCACAAGGGCTGACCTATTTGACAAACTCAGCATTGTGAGTGGCTCTGAGGAACAGTTTCAGCTGAACCTTCGTTGCAAATTGTCAATTGAATCGGTATGAGGAATATTTGGACCAATTTTTTTTCTCGTTCCTCGACATGCCAGACACACAGATGCCATGTTTGGAGAGAGGCAACTGATGCTAAACTAGATCTTCTTAATCAAAACAAATCTAGATCAGGATTTCTATATGGTGATGGGATAGGAAATTACATCTCACCAAAGTTCTCTTGTACTCAGATATCTTCTACGGGCCTTTTCACACCAACAGTTCATTTACTCTAGTCTGAATCGGTTGATGAGTTTGTAAACTTGGGAGAGATTTCCCCTTGGTTCAGTTTCATTTCACACCTGGACAAATCCAAGTGTACCAAAATGGCTCATTACAAACCACGCAAGAATGTTCACTCCGCTCATTGGTCAGACGTGTCAGGGGCGGGAGCAAGAAAGTAAATACAGGAAGAAGGTTCTGTGTTCTGGACTAGTGCATATTTCTTCCATCTCCATGGTCAAAACAGCTTTTTTCATTTAAATAATCAGACATTGTTCCGCGAGTGAAGTCTGCTCTGAGACTTTGCTCTGCTGTGCCGGTGTCTCCAACTTTAGCAGCGGCTGGTTTGACCACGAAGATGTGAGTGACGGACGACGAGCTTGACCGCAGTCTATTTCTGTGAAAGAAACACAGCAAGCTGCTACAGTTTGTATGTTTTGCCGCATCGGAGATTGCAAAGCAGAGCTGACTAGAGGAGCCGTTTAGTTCACACTTGCGGAGTATACATAGTTGGTGCAGGTCGAGTTCGGATCACATTCTCACCACAAACGAACCGCTCCAGAGTTCGGCTGAAAGCATACAGAGAACACCTCACGATGGAGGTCTAGGTACGTTAGGTACGTTTGTTTGGTCCGCTTTTGGTGCACATCCCGAGTGCGATTGCCGCATTCACACATGCCCAAACGAACCGCACCAAGGGAGAAAACAAACTGTAGTGCGATTCAACCAAACTAAATGAGGCAGATGTGAAAGCCCCCTACATCTATCTTGCTAGTAGGACACCAGCCTCTATTTAAAAAACACGTTTCTTTCCCAGACTAAGGGATTGTCTGACCTCTATGGGCTCCATATCACTAGCCATGGAAGGTGACCGCGATCGGGACTTGAGGTGGGACTTAGGGTCATCTTCCCGGGATGGAGTGTTGGAGGGGGTGAAGTTATCCATAGAGTCCACCTGAGGAGAGAGAGGCATGATGGAAGACCGGGAGAGGACACAGGGAAAAGTAAGAAAGGATAAGTGAGAAAAGAAGAACAAAAAGAAGCAGAAGAGGAGAGTATAAAAGAAGATAATGAGGATGGGAGGAGGAAAAGAGGATGAGAAATGAAGAGGAACAAGGTGGTGATGAGGCAGATGGACAGAGAAGGATGGGAGGAGGTAGGGAAGGAGAGGGAAAGAAGTAGAGTGTTAGTTAAACCAAACAAATCAGAGAACAATATAGAGCATCCATGCGTAGAGAGAAGGAGCGGGTGCCAATATACAAATGGAAAACAGTATACACAGATATTGTGGTCAAGATACTTTCAAAGTTACAAAGAAAAAACAATCACAACTTTATTGCCCCCCTATGTACACATGAAAACACATCATAGCCCAATGACCATGCTAATGTGAGACACCACAAGCCTACACCATACACCATGCATGGCCATTTACAAAGCTATTCTAAAGAATAAAAACAAAAAACACACTGACACCAATGCACACAGGCAGCACACATATCAATATCCAATGTAATTAAAATGTGGAAAATGAATAAAGACATTAATGCCTTTGACAACACAAAAAAAATGTTTTTCAGAACCCCTGCCATGCAATCAGACAGCCACAGAAAACATACCCAGGAAATGCACACGCAAATTAAAGAGCAACATGACGAGACAGCACAATTTAGAAAGGCTCAATGAGATCATAGAGCGCAGTGATGGTGCTTACGCGTCTGCCTTTGCTAGCTGGGCCAACGGAGGGCGAGCGCTTCAGTGGCAGGAGAGGCAGAGAGTGGCAGAGACAGAGAGATGAGTGAATATCAGAAAGGCTGTCTAGCAGAGTTGAAAACACATAGTTAAACAGACTGAGGGAGAAACATTAAAGTTGTAACATAAGCCTGTATTGTATCAAATCAGTGGTTCCCAACCTTATTTTGTTTGATAACACTATTAAACCACCATATGGCCCTTTAGTCTCTTAACTATTTGATCGGTTTATCCATTACTTTTAACTATCTATCAAATGTTTTTTGATTAGCCTACTTTTAGCTAACTCTATTCAATGTTTTTCCGTTACTTTAGCCATCAACTGTTTATCTGTTACTTTAGCTAATTCTATCAACTGTTTATCCGTTACTTTAGCTAACTCTGTCAACTGTTTATCAGTTACTTTAGCTAATTCTATCAACTGTTTATCCGTTACTTTAGCGAACTCTGGCAACTATTTATCCATTACTTTAGCCAACTATCAACTGTTTATCCGTTACTTCAGCTAATTCTATCAACTGTCTATCCGTTACTTTAGCTAACGCTATCAACTGTTTATCCGTTACTTTAGCTAACTCTATCAACTGTTTATTCGTTACTTTAGCTAACTCTATCAACTGTTCATCCGTTACTTTAGCTAATTCTATCAACTGTTTATCCGTTACTTTAGCCAACTATGAACTGTTTATCCGTTACTTCAGCTAATTTATCAACTGTCTATCCGTTACTTTAGCTAACTCTGTCAACTGTTTATCCGTTACTTTTGCCAACTATTTTAGCTGTTTGTCCGTTACTTTAGCTAACTCTATCAACTATTTTCCATTACTTTTATCTAACTATTTTAGCTGTTTATCCGTTTCTTTTAGCTAACTTTCAAATGTTTATCTATTACTTTTAGCTCAATCTACCAAATGTTTAGCCATTACTTTAAGCTAACTATTTTAGCTATTTATTCATTACTTTTTGCTAACTGTATCAAATGTTTATCCATCTATTTTTTAGTTAACTATATTAACTGCTTCTTCAATATTTTTAACCATATATTTGAACTATTTAGCCTTACAGTTTTGCATTTACTTTTATATTCCTTTAATATATTTTAGTTTAGTTCAGATGAGTTAATTAGTTGAGCTTTCCACATGCTCCCTTGCACCTGCACAAGTACCCCTGGTTGGGAATCACTGCATTAGACTACTGTATGTAGTACAGAGTACTTTAGAGAGTACTGTAGAGAGTTGAATTGAGTACAGAGGGTGGATGGGTGCAAATGGAAAAATTGTACATGGGGGTGGGAAGGGAGCTGGAAAAGTCAGTATGGAACACAGTGACAACTCAAGTTCTCTTTCTGGCTAAAAAACAACTGATAAACAAAAGATGAAGGGGTGTATAAAGGATTTTAAAAAAATGTACAGAGTACTGTGTGGTTCTGTTCAACATAAATTCTAGCACAAGAAAGCCAAGGTAGAGCCATTCAAATAGCCCACTGGCCTACAAGAACTAGCAAGCAACTGATTACAAGAGCAGCACACTGCAAAAAATATCATTTTAACAAGTATATGCACTAGAAGCAAATTAATTCAGGTGCCGTGCACTAAAAGCAAATTAACTCATCTCATTCCATGTATTTATCCATTTGTATTAAGATGGATAAGATTTAGACCTTGTTAAACAGGACTGACATTTTTTGCAGTGCCTCTGCTCTTCGTCACAGTTACACTGAGGCACAGGCACAAACTCACGGACGCAATATGGATACACAGATCTACACTGTCTTTCTCAGCTAATAAAATGCTCAGAGTCCTACAGCGTACAGCTACTGGTACACACATACACAAACATGGACCTCCGCCTAGCCAAAAGAAACTTACGTCTTCCCAAAACTCAATTAAAGAAGATGAGGATGAGGAATAAGAGTCCTGATGTACCAGAGAATGAAGCAAGGAAACAACCAAAAAGATAAACAAAAATAAAGATCTTGGAAAATTCATGTAAACAGAAAGAACATAAAAGCATGAAGAAAAAAGCACAGATATAATTTTATGAACTGCAGATGTATGAGATTTATGATTATCAAGTTGGTAATGATCATATATTTCAAATTCCAGACAGATATACGGTTTCTCACATTAGCTGTATTTTGAATCACCCGCCGTAAGGATTTTGTGTCTTGAATACTTACATCAAACTGGTCGAGCGCTGAGGTGGGGGCATTGAGAAAAGCCAAGAAGGAATTCTGGGAATCCTGGTGCTTGACACCTACAGACACAGAACAAATAACACAATTTGTGTTAAGTACGCAATATTAAAACATCAAAGGGTGACTTAAACAAAATGAGTCACAGGACTGTTTCTAAGAAGTGTGGGGGGGGGGTGTTTCATATGACCACAGTAACAATACATTTTCATGTACATAGCACATGATTTTATTTCTCAAATATGGCTGCTGACGCTAAACCTTCTAATTTGGGTCCCTGGTTGTAGTTATCCCTCTTTTACAGCGATAATCTCTCACGAAAAGTTTCATAGTGGGCAGTGTCCATTCAACCATCGACACAGAACTGTACATTTAAATAGATTTATCATCCCGTATATATAAAAAAAAACTTCAAATACAAGTTTGCGAAGACCACCGTGTTTGTGAAATGAATGAATTAATAATAATTCTCTGTGCGTTTTGGTGACGGGCAAGAAAACATAGAGCTCATTTGATATATTTTCAAATCGTACCCCTTCGTAGCCGCAGCTCCTCTGTCTCTTTCTTCAGCCTGTCGATCTCAGCCAGGAGCTCCTGGTTTTTACTTTCCACATCCTGCAGTTTACTGGTGGATCAGAGACAATAATGCATCACATATTATCCAGAGGTTTGTAAAGATTATCTTTTTAGAAATCTCTAAAAACAAATAATCGAATCTTCCAGCTTTCAGTGAAAAAAAGGAAACTTTTTTCACTGTTGTTATAAAGTGTCCATACCATTCTGTGGACATGTTGTTGGCCTTGACCTTGTTCAGCTCATCCTGGATGCTCTGCTTGGCTCTGATCTCAGCGTCTAAGGCCGACTGCAGCTCCAGACGGGCAGACATGTCCAGCTTTGCGAAGCGGCGCATCTTCCACGGCATGTCCTGAAACGGAGAGGGAAAAAAAGTTAGTTAATGAAAAACAGTGAAAGATGGAAGGAGAAATGAGAGCTAGGCACAGACAGGGAGGATGAGTCATCTATTAGGCTACATGTCTTAATCTATTACTGTACTACTACGGTATTACTATAGTTTAGACGTGTTGGTCAATTTAACAGAAATCCCAAATGTAAAAAGAATGCCAAATAACACTTCATCTTATCAGCATTCATCATCATCATATTCAAATAAAAACGCAGCAAATTTGTTTATTTTTATAGTTCACAATTACAGACTGAATGTCAATAATACAAAGGGATTTCAGTTGACTTAATAGCATCTACAGTAGTTTGAAACCGTCTTTGTGTGTGTGTGTATTTCACCGTGGCTCTCGCTCCTAGGCTGGTGTTTCTCAGTCCCTCCAGCTCTTCTGTCATTTTAGTAGCCAGAGCCTGCAGGTAGCCCCGAGCATCCTTCTCATCACTCACCCTGCAGCAAACGCACACAAATACACAAACATGCATTGCTATACATGCAAAGACATTCCAAAGACATACTTTCAGTCAGTCTGAAACTATAACATTATGATACTTTATGAAATGCACTGATTCCCTTTCCGCAACTGTATTGGTTTTACTAGTGTCACATTTGTCTCTTGTTCCGTCGTGTTTTGTCTTTGTCATAGCCTGTCTTGCTGTTTTATCATGTTTTTATGGAATGTAAGGTGACCTTGGGTGTTTTGAAAAGGCGCCTCCAAATGAAATGTATTATTATTTCATTATATATCATTTACTAAATGCCTATTAAAGGACCTAATAACTGTTTAATAAGTTTTAGCAGTATCCCACACTTACTATGCTATACACATTTGTGTATTTCAAATATACACCGACTTCCACATGTACACACACGTGTACACAATTTTCATATTTAAACCTTCAAACAAAAGAAAAAGTCATAGGATTTCACCCACTAAGTGATCCTTTAGGCCCCAGTTTATCCACTGCAGTAGCACAGCACCTCCACCAGGTGGCAACATTCTCACTCACTACATTCTTCTAAAAATGCATTACAGACTCAACATTTGTATGTGCATGTTTTTGGAATGTGAGTGTGTGCATTTGTGCGTTTCTGTGTCTGGATAAATGTATCGTGTGTGTGTGTGTGTGTGTGTGTGTGTGTGTGTGTGGAATGTGTGCTATGTGAGGACTGCAGGCTTGTCCAACAGAGGGAAGCTGAGCAGCTGGCGAGGTGTCAGCTGCCATGGGAAGTGATCTGAGAGGAAGGGAGGGTCAAGTAGCTCTAAGATCTTCAGAGGCATGTGAGAAATGGTACGGCCAAACCCAATACCCTACTATACAACATGGGTGTGTGTGTGTGTATGTGTGTGTGTATGTATGTGTGTGTGTGTGTGTGTGTGTGTGTGTGTGTGTGTGTGTGTGTGTGTGTGTGTGAATATAGCTGTCTTTCAGTTTCTGGTATAGCATCAATGAAAACATATGTCTCAGCAAGTATTGAGGACATTTGACAAAGTCCCTGCATGCGTGCGAGTGTGTGTGTGTGTGTCTCACCATTGGATGATTTCTGTGATCTGGGCCTCCCAGTGAGCTACGCTCTCCTTTTTGTCAGCCAGCTCCCTCATCTCCTCCTCCAGCTGCCTATTGGAGCCGCTCACCTTCTCAAACATGCTGGTCAGCTGAGGGAATAAGCACAAACACACAAGCAAAGAAAACAGGTCAACAACATTATACTAAAAAGTCATTAGTAAGTATGGCACCTGATAAATGGATTTATATATATATATATATATATATACACATACACCATGTCATTAAGGAAAACTGTACTACTGTACTGTATAATGAGTCTAACAGGTTACGTTGCTACGTAACTACAAGCGAAGGTGCAAACGGGAGTGTGTGCAGAGGTGCTCAGCCTTGAACGTGATGACTGGTTCAGTATGGAAAATGAATCATTGTATTGTTGAAGGTTATGAATGTTTTCATGATTCAACTCCCAGATGCTCAACCACACTCGACTACAGTGCTGCTAAGAAGGTGTGGATTGCACACTTGCGTGCGCGCGCACGCACACGCACACACACAGGGTGATTAATCTCTAAAGTTTTCCTGAATCCTTTAATATGAGAGGTGTGTGAAGATGTTAATAGTCGTGACATCATTACAGGTCTCAAACTGCCCTATTGTTTGCTTAAATACCTACTTTGTGGGCACATTGTTTTGGTCTGTTGCAACTGTCAAGACTGTGATGTAATGTGAATGCTAAAACAGTAATTTTATATTGTTTTGCAATTGCGATTTCTATTCCTGGTTGCCAACAAATGTTTGAAATATCGGTGAGGACAGTCCAAGTCATAAAACAATGTTGTTGGAAAAGACTCGGAGCTGCTGAAATAAACACAAACATGGGGTGAAATAAATGTCGGCTTTTTCAGCATGTGCTGTAAGTCTTTGGGCAAAAGCCCACAAAATGAAGAAAAACAAAAAATCACTCAATCAAAAATCACTCAAGATGTCTGCACCTGTTTGGAAGTGACCATCAGACACCAAGAAATCCCAAGTAGCAGGTCTGTCATAAAAATGATGTACAGAGAGTGTGCCTTTCTTCACCAGGGGGAAACATTTGTTTAACAAATTTTGCTGGATGATAAATTGTCCCAGAAATGATTGCGATAAACGATAATATTGTCGCTCTGAGACCATTTTCATCTAATATAATGATAATGGCATAATACTGCAGGTACACCTTTTCAAAGATCAATAAACTTTTATTTCTAAAGAATATTTAACACTGGAACTGGTAGACATTTTAAATATCCACAATAAACAATAAATAAAATGGAAATTTTTACGGCCGCGGTAATTTCCATTTAAAAATGATCGAGCTCATTTTTATTTATCGTGCGATTAATTGATTTATTGCATATTGCGACAGGCCTACTTGAGAACTATAATGCATAACCGCCATCAACTAAAATTAAAATAAACAAATAAAAAGTAAAATGATTTATTACATTATCAGTGGGAGGCACATCATGGCTTGCGAAATTTACTGAAAGGTTCGACAACAAGCTTTTTTTTTTTAACTAATATTTTACTGGAAAGTTTGTGGAGTTAAAGGTGCTCTAAGCGATGTTGGGTGACGGCACTTCTTGTTGATGTTCAAAGTATTTTCAAACAAAACGAGGCTAGCTCGCCCCTCCCTCCTCCTCATCCCGTCCCCTCCCCCTCCCCCTCCCCCTCCCTTCCGTGCTTCCGCACACTAACGCCCCAACCCCCAAATCCTTGTTGTCGGTTATTGGCTGGAACGCTGGAACACTGTTTTGTTATGTTTGGTGGTGCAGGTTGGCGCAGTTTGTTTTTGTTGGCGTTTGTGGAGCCTGGGCTGTCTACAGAGGCCGTGTTTTTTTTTTAGAGATGGCCCGATACCATTTTTTGCTTCCCGATACGGATTCTGATACCTGAACTTGCGTATCGGCCGATACCGAGTACCGATCTGATACCAGTGTGTCATATATTTTATTATGTTTTAACAATTGTATACTACCATCCCTGTATGGATGTGATATTATTTATATCTTTGTTGTCAGTCTGGCTTAGGTTTTAACTCTTGAAACATGAACAAACACAAACAATGAATGCCACAGAACTTTCTTTTATTATCCAGTTTGACAGTCCATTATAACGGAAAAAGAACATAAATAAACTACTTTAACGTAGATTTTCTTTAGATTACGTGGTATCGGATCGGTGCATAAACTCCAATACTTCCCGATACCAATACCAGCATTTTAGGCAGTATCGGAACATCTCTAGTTTTTTTACAGTGTGTTCAGGGGACAGGCAGCTCGCGGATAGTGAGGAGATGTTTGCTGTATGTGACAAAAAAATGTTGTAACCTAAAAAAACATTGCTTAGAGCACCTTTAAAAGGGTTTTGGTAAATCCAAATTGCAGGACTCGTACGAACAAGCCTTACAGAAAAAAAGAGCGAGATTTCGGATAAGAACGCAACGAAAATCTCCTGTTTATTTCTAAACGCGCAGCAAAAACGTTTCTCATGTCTGGCTGAACTGCTATAGCAATACGTTTCTTTCTGCATTATCACTCCACATTCTTCACCAATTTGAGTTTAACAGTGAAAATTAAACTCCAGATGTTTGCCTTCCTTTACTGAAAACATGCACAAAAAGACATAATTGAAGAAGGAGCGGCCTGTTTTTGCTACTAAGCAAACACTGTTGATATTCAGTCCCTCCTTTGAAAGATAAGACCAGCAGTCAAACGATAATATTTTCACACAATCCAAATGTACTGAAGAACTGTTTTGGGCCAAGAAGCAAATCACACAGACAAATCTAAACTGAGTGCTTTAGCTTTTATAAATATGATTTTCCTTTTTTTTTAGAATGTGAAATAACATAAAAACACATTAAATAACTAGAGTGACATGTGTTATCATTCCAGTGGCACCCACATCCATATTCTCTCAACTTCATCAAGATATTTTTTTTTTCTCCGTTATCAGTTGCAGACTTTAAAAACAACACTCCGACATTTTATTCCATATGTCAAAATGCCTCCCGCTTCTAAGACATCATTTTAAATTGGGAGCCTTTTTAAACTTCCAAGGGCGATTTCCAAAGTCAATAGAGCGTAATCCAGAGAGTTATTCCATCTGACCGGGTAGGAGGCTACAGGGTGTTTGATGGGGGATATTGAACAGTGATGTCTTTGGCATGGCTGGGAGAGAGGGGGTGGAGGGAGGAATGCGATGAAAGGGTGGGGGTTACCTGGGGTTAGGGAAATGTGTATGCCTGCGTGTATGCCTGTGTGTGTGTGTGTGTGTGTGTGTGTGTGTGTGTGTGTGTGTTTGAGAGAGGTCAACAAATCACTAAAAAGCTGAGAAAGCAAGACAGAAAAGCGGACTTGATTTAAACGTGTGTGTTCTTAATGCGATTTTTGTTTTATTTTGTGTCTGTGTGGCCAAATGTCTTACCTTATCCAGTTCACTGGACAGCTTCTTATTTTCTTCAGTGAGCAGGACTCTCTCCCTGTCGTACTTCTGCTTGTTCTCCGTCTCCAACTCTTCCCGCTCGCTTTGGCTGGAGGAAACACGCACAACACACACACACACACACACACAGATACAAGACACACACACACACACACACACACACATACACAGACACACACACACACACAGATTGTTAAACTTGTGGCATTGTATAAACTTACATTTATTCCCTAACCATAATTCACAGCTGCAAATCCAATCTCAATCTTTCTCTTTATTCAGACATTTTGATTTTGTGGAATTACTCTTCTGCCTTCCAGCCTCCTGAACCGGAAAAGCATTCAACCGAGTATAAACAAATGTGAAAATACAACTGAGTGTACACCAATCTCCCTCAGAATGCCTCATCTATCCCCCTACCTTTGTGTGTGTGTGTGTGTGTGTGGGCCTTTGGCTCCACACATTTCCTTAAAACCTAAATCAAAGGCTTGGTACTAAGACCCAGCTCACATTATTCAGCCCAAACACATTAATGCAGTTAGAACCTGATACAGCGGCGTGTTTAAAAATGAATTACAAAGCCCTTTGACAATAATGTCAGCAACACCGGGCAGGAAAGTTAGGCTACAGGGTACAAAAACAAAGCTCGAAAGCTCTCTCCTCAAAAACAAGATTTTATTAAATATTTGATTAAACCAGCGGCTCTCAACGTGGGATCAGGTCCCCCTGAGTGCCTACCAGGGGGTCTGCTGCAGAAAAACAACTGACTTCTTGGTATTTAATATTGGAAAAGGCACATTTTGACTGATTTTTATTTTTACTAATTCAACCATTTTCGCCCTTTACTTACTTTACCATTCAAGACCACAGTATTATGTACAATAAACAAGTGGTAGTCGAAGTCGCCATGTTGTTTGAATTAAGAAATACACCCTAGATTATGTAAGCCTAAATGAGTAAAATAACAATTGATCATCTCAGCAGCACTGCCACTGCCTGCTTGGATAGTTGCTTTCAGCTCCAGTTGTACGGCTCAGGCTACATCCCCACTACTATGTTTTCGTTCAAATATTGAATATCTTCTGCTACGTTTACGCCTCGCGTCCACAGTACGCCGGCGATTCCGAGCCCCTGAAACGGAGACATTTGGAAACGCTGCTGACCCTGTTCTGGTTTGAAAACTCCGGGGTTGCTTTGTATTCTTGGCGGGCAGAAATGGAGAGGCCTGGAGAGATGGGTGCAGGTGCATTTGCTATTTAAACGACGTGGGCGCTGGACGGGAAATTGACAACCGCGTCGGGCTTTGCGCTGCGCCGGGTGCAAGACGGGGCCTTGAATCTTCATGCATCTCCTGTGAAATGGAGGTCAATTTGGAGGGATGAAAAAAACTTGAGAACCCCTGGGAGAAAGTTACCTGCATAATGGGGTTATTCTCTCCTTGGGCTAGGGGAAACACAACTATTAAATTCTAACAATATTATCATCTACCAAAAATGAGATGAACTAT
Organism: Sander lucioperca; assembly: GCF_008315115.2. Taxonomy (NCBI): domain Eukaryota; kingdom Metazoa; phylum Chordata; class Actinopteri; order Perciformes; family Percidae; genus Sander; species Sander lucioperca. The sequence continues at coordinate 15,965,442 of NC_050181.1, read as the reverse complement.
TCAAAACACTAAGTCACGGTTACTACACACTGATACCAATATAAGTGTAATTACCTGATGCAATCATCACTGGAAAGGACAATGAAGAAAACAAAAATAATGTCATGACAGCCAGGACATTGGACACCACTACACCAAAAATACACAAGAGGGAAAAAAACATTTGCCTTGATCAGATGAAAAAAAGAAAGACAAAAGTGATAAAGTACCTCTCGCGGCGAGTCTTGTCCAGCTTGTCTTTGAGCATCAGGATCTCTTTCTGCAGGGCGAGGTGTTGGCTCTCAGCGTCCCGCAGCTCCTTGCGCAGGGCTTTCAGCTCCGAGCTGTGCTGCGCTTCCCTGCGTGCCAACTCCTCCTCGTACAGGAGCGTTTTCTTCTCCAGGTCTCCCCGCAGGCGGCCCACCTCCTGGGTCTGGTCCGCTGAGGCCGGGGCGGCAGAGGAGCCGGCCTGCTTCAGCTGGGTGGGTGGGGGATACGGAGTAAAAGTGGGGTTGGTGAGGTTGAGCGGCAGACATAAAGATTAGTAAGGTATGGAGAGAGAAGTGTGAATGGGATCAATAAGTGGCCATTCAAAACAGCCTGCGTCGGCCGTCAGACAGTGCGGCAAAAATGAAAGGTCTTTCCATTCATTTTTAATGGGGGTAGTGCGTTTAGGGGGACATGCAAAAAATGTCCTGCGGCGAAAAGTTCAGACCGACTCAACTTTTGGGAGACGCAACCCGACGTCACGCTGCAGTGGCCAATCATGTAACCGACGATCAGACTTGTCTCAGACTTGTACAGGAAACAGGAAACCTCAACGCCTCTATCGCTGCCACAAGAAAGTTTTAAAACACGAAAGAAAAGAAATGAACTGTCCAGGAGCACGTGTAAAAGCTGAATGTTTGCCAAACAACAAAGCACAGTCGATCTGTCTCGCTCGTCTCTTTTCTCTCTCCGGGAAATGAAGCTGCCTTCAAGTGCAGTCGGAAACGACGAGCTCTATAAAACGATCTGACGGAAAACAGTAGTTGTGAAATATAAAGTCTACTTGTGCTACATTGGGCGGTTAAAGAACACAACAGGACGTCAAACAAATGGGCCGTTTCATTGACGCGCAACCCTGCGAAGAATCGCCCGATCGCCGTTTCCCTGTGAACGCAGCCTAAGACTACCTTGCACCTGGCGAAGCGCAGCGCAAAGCCTGAGGCAAGTGTCTTTGCTAGTTTAAGACCGACGCAGTTGTCAATTTTCCGTCCAGCGCCCGCGGCGTTTAAATAGCAAATGCACCTGCGGCCATCTGTGCGCCCATGGGCGTGCTGGTCTTACAGGGAGGTGTGTTCAGGTGCATTCTTGGCGTATTGCTATCTTGAGGGAAGCGGAAAGTGATCGCGCCATTGACCAACAAAAACCTGGTCTAAAGTCAATAACGCAGCATTTCAATGTTGTTTTAACACCCGGGGCCCTTTGTGTAAGTACAGAGCAAACGCTCAACTGTATAAATACTTCGGGTCTGAACTTTTAGGAGTGCACAGAGACTCGCTAAGTGCGCAGAGACTCTGTGGATGGACAGGTCCATGTTCGGCTGTGTTTGTTGGCACGCTTACCTTAAGCCCTTCCAACTCCTCCTCCAGCTGTCGACTATACTGCTCGTTACGCTCTCTCAGCTTCCTCTCTTTCTGAGCCTCCGCTGTCTTCTCCTCCGCCTGCACCTCCATCTGATTCACACATAAACTCCAGTGATTGGATGCAAGCACACATCATACACCATTGTTTCCCCTATGCACCTATTTCAACCAGGGCTGCACAATATATCTTTTTTTTTTCTGTATTGTCATCGCGATATCAACTGCCACGATACACGCATCGCGAATGCTGCGACACATCGCGAAAGACTCTGAGATTTTTTTTGTGTTAGTGGAAAGAAAATCAACAGCAGAAAACTGTCCTTGTATGAATGTAGCTGTCATTCTTTTTTTAGTGGTGCCTTTTATATTCAATTCAATGTTTAACTTTGCTCAATAAAAGAATGTTGGAAAGGATTTCCTTTCGTTTGTTTTAAATTCAACGCGCCATTTGTTGAATTTTAGCAGAATACTGCAAGCAGCAGAAAGACTAAACTGAGCACACTTTAGTATCGGTTTATTCATCGCACGTTAATATTGTTATCGCGATATTCAACAACATTATCGCGTATTTTCCTCATATCGTGCAGCCCTAATTTCAACCCACCAGGAGCAGAAGTAGGCGTCTTTTTTTGGTTACACTTTACTTGAAGGTATCTACATAAGAGTGACATGACACTGTCATGAACATGTCATAAGCATTATAAACAAGTCAAACGTTTATGACATAACGCTTCTTCTAGTGTCATTCGGTTTTTGTCATGACAAGTTATGGTTAGGGTTAGGGTTCATGTGTCATGACTGTGTCATGTCACTCTTATGTAGATACCTTCAAGTGTTACCCTTTTTTTCATACATGTTAATACAATCGTAACCTATAAAATCCCATCAAAAACATGCACACGTTAAAAATTCCAACCACACATAACTGCACCAATACACAAAAAAATATATACTTTGTGGCCTTATTCCACTGTATTGTGCTGCGTATTAACCTAAGGAAATTATGATGTGCTGTGTTACTCCGAATTGCTGGAAATTTACCCAAAAGGTCATGTTCTTGCAAGTGTGTACAAACACATTATAAACTGAAATACAGCCACTGCAACATTGTTTCTAATCTACTGTATAAATAATCATGGAAATCTAGAACTATTTCTAGAAATGTGATATGAGGGCAATACACAGACGCCATTTTGTGCACCAACCAGTCACTGGCGACGGAAGAGGGTGTTCTAGCAACCACAGGGAGACTACTCTACCTCTTTCCTGGCCCTCTCAGACTTCCGCACCTCAAGGCGAAGCGCCTCAAGCTTCTGAGTCTGGCTCTCCATCTCCTCCTCCTTGTCGCGCAACTGGCGAGCCAGACGCTGCTTCACCGACCTGGGTGAAAAGTTCAGTCACAATGTCACAAAACAATGAAATGGACCTTGAGCAAATATATGGTCACAATAATTACAGTTTGGACATAAAAAAATTTATTATATTAAAAATTAAAAAAAAAAAAGAAGTGTAGGTGTGGTGGTTGCGAGAAATGGTCTGAGGGGAAGTGATCCTACCTGAGGTCTGTGAGCTTCTCGTTGAGCTCAGAAAACTCCTGCATGGCCAGTTTTCTCTGGCTGTGGGCTTCCTTCAGCTCTTTTGCCTGAGACTTCAGCTTCTCGTTGGACTCGGCGAGATCCTGGCCAGAAAAACAAAAAGGGAGAGCGTAGAGCAACATTTAGATTCTCACAGTGACTTCAAGGAAAATCCATCTCAATATAAGCAAGGCGTTTATTTGACTTTTTGGCACCAAAATCAAAGCAATCGGGGTTTTTTTTTTTCCTGGTCTTTCATATTTTGAACATTGGTATCATTGTGTTTGTAGGCACAGCTACCAGGCAGGGCTTAGTGCTTGTGTGAAGAAAAAATGTTTTTGATGAGGTATGCGGTATTAAACACATTGGAACTGGCACAGCTATTCATGTAACTTCACACATTCAAATACACACTTTTGTGGAATTGTTGTCATGTCTTGGCAAAGTAAAAATATACAACTGAAGTATTCTTAAAAGATTATTTTTTGGGGGGCTTTTCTCTTTATTACATAGAGACAGTGGGTAGGCATGAAAAGGGGAGAGAGATGGGGGATGACACGCAGCAAAGGGCAGCAGGTCGGACTCGAACCCGCGCCGCTGCAGGACTCAGCCAACATGGAGCGAACGCTCTTACGGGGTGAGCTAGAGGCCGCCCCTCAACTGAAGTATTTTTGAAGTATTGCTGTCAAGAACAAGTGCTTAATTTTTGTTACTATAGGTAATGTTTAGTAGAGTTTCCTACACTAGGGGCACAGCATCTGCTACTAAAATAAGGAAAATACAAATCCACACACACACACACACAATACTGCTTCTACCTTGTGTATGTCATCCCTCTCCTGTGTAACGCTCCTCATCTGTTTCTCCAGAGTCTTGGCGTGTTTGGATGAGTCCTCCAGATCCCTGCGCGCCAACGACACGTCCTCCAGCTGCTTCTCAAGTTGGCCCGACTCTGACACACACACACACACACACACACACACACACACACACACAGAAACATTCAAAATTTAATAAAACGTCACTTAAAGGTATATTATGCAGTATTATCCTTAAGGAACTATGTCTATAGACTAATAGGCCCGTAGGGGTTTAACCCTCAGCCAATGACAGCGAGCAGGGTGTGCAGCCCAGTCTCTTTCCTAACCGACGCACAAGTTTAACAGACACACAATTTAACAGTGGCTGTCTTAGTTTGTTTCCAAGGTTTTACAAATTCAAAGTTCTATTTAGAGTTTTCCCAAACTTAAAACTAGGCTGGTAAGTCAGTGAGTAGCAGCTGAATTCAAACCCCTAAGGCTGTTGAATGAAGAGAGAAAAAAAAAATCCTGACCAGCGATCTGCTTCTTGAGGATGTCGATCTCACTCTTCAGACTCCTGATCTCCACCTCCCTGTTGGCGCTGACGGGGCCCTCGCCTGTCGGGTGCTGCAGGGCCTGCACCGTCTGAGTCGCCTCTGCAACCGGTCAGGGGAGATGCATTAGTTATGTGTTCCTTGTTGTTCCTTTTTGTCACACATTCTACGTAGACTACTAAATGTACAGAACAGTGTGGGTTTACAGTATGTATTAGAGTGCGGATCAGGCCGCATTTTTCTGTCCGAGCCCGGCCCGCGTCCGACAGAGCAGTAACCGAGCCCGACACAGTTAAAATCCCATTTTTTTCTCATACTAATGACACATGTACGTTTGTTTGTGTGGAAAGCTTTTATTAAGCAACTGTAGGAAGGCATTCGGATATGTCAACAGATGACGTGCACGTTAACACAGGCGCGCAAACAAGTGGCCCAATCATGTCGCGCTGATGTGACAGAGCCCGACCCGAACATCATTTCTAAATATCTGTCCGAACCCAGACTGGCCCATCGGGTCCCGTCGGGCTCGGGTTGAGTATCCATCCTCTAGTATGTATGTCAGAGTAAATGTATGCGTGCATGTTTTGGTAATCTGAACTCTTTAAGCATACCTTCTGACAACAGGAGAATGAATGCACTAATGTGTCTCCTCCCTCTCAGCCTCAAATTGCAAGGAGAAACGTTGTCCGGCAGCCTTACCTTGGAGTTTGCGGCTCAGCTCTACTTTCTCCTGCTCCAGGCGACGGATCCTCCTCTCATAAGCCTCTGTGGCCAGGCTGTCCTCCAGGCCTCGCTGGACATCCAGGTCCAATTGGTCCCGGCCTGCCTTACCCGGCTCCCCTGCCAGCTGTCGCAGGCAAGCCCGGTCAGATAGGGTACTACAGGGTGGGAGATGGGGGGGGGGAAAGAAAAAAAGGTTAGGTAGTGAAGAGAAAGGTGTAGGAGACATGGAAACAGTAGCAGTGAGGGTCAGTGATGAAACAAGAGTGAGGATGGTGGATCAAAAAGGCAGAGAGGTTGAATGATAAGGGGAGAAAAAAGCCAGTTTCAAAATGGGAATAATGGTTTTAAACCGTATTAGAAAAATCAACATGAAAGTGTTTCGTTAAGGGAGGGGGGAGAGGCCGGAGAGAAATGACAGAGAAACAGCAGGAGGAGGAGGAAACAGGAAAGGGAAGTGGACGACAGAGATAGAGATGAGTTGAAAGACAAGAGGATGTTGAGTCATGGAAGAAGGGGGAGAGGGAGGGGGGGAGAAGGAATGACAGCCGCATAAAGGAAGATGGGGAGTGTGGGAGAGAGAAAAAGAGAGAGAGAGACAGAGTGGGGGAAAGAGGAGAGAAAGAAAGAGTAGAAAAGACCATTATCACTGAGCCTTGAAGAGATAAGAAAGTAAGTGGTGGGTTTGTTGCTTTCTCATGAAGCTCTACAGCGAGTCCTGAACATCCCCTTATTAGGGATGGAAGCTAATTCAGCACTCCTACGCCTCAATGCTATGCAGTGACAAGGCTTGGCCGGGAAAATCGGTGTGATTACTAATTATATATCATGCTGGATTGTGATAAGGTGCCACACATTTTTTTCATCTGTCTTTATTGAAGTGCTGAAAATGGATAACAATGATCTTAATTTTGCCAACTGGAAAAAAAATACTGGAGGAAAATAGTGCCTTCGCTTCATTTCATCCGTCCACTAAAGATCCCCTAATCATGGTCATAATAATGAAGTGGGAAGAAAGACTTTTCAAAAAAAAAAAAAAGACACAAAATGACCAACGCCAAAGTCTAAATTAGGCGGCGGTTAAAAATAACCTTTTATGTACAGTCTATTTATATATCTGGTGGCCAGGAGGTGGAAAGTGTACAAAAATATTCTACTGAAGTCAAAGTACAATTACTTTGATGAACTTTTACTTAAGTACAAGTAAAGTTACCGGTATAAAAATCTACTCAAGTAAAAGTAGTTAATTTAAAATGATATAAATGAAATACTCAAAGTAAAAGTTACTTAGTTACTTTTTAACAGCTAGTTGAGACATACTTTGTTATATTTATACCTATTTTAATATCTTATTTAATTAAATCAGTCTTTTGCGATTTGTTAAGGGCCCACAGTCAAAAAGTAAACAAATAAATAAATAAAAATAAGCAACAAAACCTTGAAAAAAAGCAAAAAATCAAAACAGAAAAAGCGACAACAACCATTTTTGATTTGAGGTTGTTGACAGATATTTTGCCAAAACAACGTTAGAAACCTTTATTCTTTCTTCTTTTGTTTTTACTCAGTAACGGATTTGATTTCAAATGTAGCAAAGTACAATACTTCAAACAAAACATACTTAAACCTACATTGTGTAATTCTTTTGAGTTGATTCTTAGCAAAAAACCCTTTGTTCTTTCACAAATATGTGCTCATTCACGCGTAATTACTTCCACTAACTAATCAAAGTATTCTCGTAAGCGTAGAATCTGACATTCAGAATCATTCAGAATACATACGAGCGACTCGCTCGAATGACGGCCGCCATGTAGCGCCACCATCTTTAATATACATTAGCCAAAGAGGGGCATACCTCCGCCTTTCGCCCTCTTACACTCAGTGGCCCCGTGACGAATGCCAGGGGGAGATTACTCGCCAGGGAAGCAAAAAAGAGAATTAAAAACGACAACGCGACAGGCAAAGCAACAAGACCGAAGTCAATATTGGAGTGGCTAGAACAGCTGCGTGTAAACAATGGAGATACTAAGAGCTAATGTCGGGTTCGGCCGCCGTAGGACGAGGGGCTAGAAAGTCATATTCAGTTGGTTGTCATATACAATTTCACCGCTAGATGGGAGAAATTCTTACACAACGTAGCTTTAAGTCAAAGTAAAATTACAGATTTTAAAAACTACTCTGAAAGGTAATAGTACACAAAAAAAACTACTCAATTACAGTAACTCGAGTAATCGTAATTTGTTACTTTCCACCTCTGCTGGTTGCCGTGGTAGCACTTACCATTTACTGGTGTAGGTGAAGCCCACAAAGGGCAGGTGGTGGCCAGAGAAGGCAGTGTGAGAGGGAGGGGGCATGGTCTCCTGAAATATCACAAGAAAACATGACAGAGAAGTGAGTTTGTCACGTCTAATATACGCGATTGTAAGACAAATGTGAATCCAACCCCCGTACCGAGTTCTTCAGGCAGTCATCATCCACGTCAAAGTTGGAGGTATCTGTAGGACTGCTGACCTCGGGGATGTACGGCGCCTCACATGTAAGAATGTTTTCCCAATCGATGCCTGAACACAAGAGAGGTCACAATAAGAACACAGCATGATCCATAACTCCCTTATTAATAAGCACATAATACAGGCACACATCTATGAACTCTGGATACCTTAAACTGACATTTATTGAAACTGTATTCATGTATTAAACCTGTTTAGAGACATACTGTAAAGTCAAACAATGTATCTATTAGGGTCAAAAAAAAAATTATCTTCTGATAAAACGGCCTTTATTCTTCAATATACTACAGTAATTTGTTTATTTGAACAAAAACCAAGACACAAAAAGCGTCACGCATTAAAAAGAGTAAAAAGGAATATGTCGGGGAAATTTGTCAAACCCAAAAGGCATGTCTCCAAAAAAGGAAAATAAATAACATCTAAAATATTAATGTTCAATGAATATATATATATATATATATATATATATATATATATATATATATATATATATATTAGTGCTGTCAGTTAACCTGATGACATTTTTTTTATCTTTTGCATGTTTGTGTGCTGCTGCGTGCCCTGTGTGTGTAACAAGCATAGTGGCACGAGCCTAGGCTCATTTCACTAATGTGCTGTTATAACAACAATGAAATGCTGCGTTATTGACTTTAGACCAGGTTTTTGTTGGTCAATGGTGCGATCACTTTACGCTGCCCTCAAGAAAGCAATACGTCAAGAATGCACCTGAACACACCTCCCTGTAAGACCAGCACGCCCATGGGCGCACAGATGGGCGCAGGTGCATTTGCTATTTAAACGACGCGGGCGCTGGACGGGAAATTGACAACTGCGTCGGTCTTAAACTAGCAAAGACACTTGCGCCGGGTGCAAGATAGGGCCCTGAATCTTCATGGAAAAATCTATTAAATGATAGAGGTAGCAAATCCAGCTGATACGCACTTGATAAAAACTAGATTTAAAAAAAAAAATACATGTGAGCTCTATATTTATATTAGAATTAGAAGCAACATTGAACCAAGGGAAGACATATTGGCAAATGTGCCGTCAGACTGTACCAACGAAGAAGGGGTGGTGCTTGAAGTCCTCAATGCCGTTCTGGCCCAATCGGTGCTCTCGACTGCAAATGAGCCGGCGTACCAGATCCTTAGCGTCCTCCGACACGTCTGTTATCTGCTGTGGGAACTGGAACCGCTCCTGTGCAAAATGTGATGCAATGCATTAGAGGCAGGCAACAGAGATCGGCTATACATGTACAGTATCAACACCGGCACATTTCCTACCTCCACTTTGTTTCTACTTTATGCTTATACATCCTATCTTTCAAAACTCTTTTACTACAGCATTGGTATTTCTCAGTAATGTGTTGACATGCAAATTGACCAGGGTTTCTACAGGTTTCACCAAGTCAAATTTAAGGCTTTTTAAGACCTTTTGACACAGCCCTATTTAAGACTAGAACACAATACTTCAGCAAATTTAATTTAATTTAAGGCCTAAAATTTTGAAATTAAGACTTTTTTTTGTGGACTTTTTAAGACCCCACGGAAACCCTGATTTACACATACGGAGAAGCAGCTCTATCGGCTCACCTTGTGGTTCATGATCTTCCCGTAGGTTTCCACCAGGGACTCTGCATAGAAAGGAGTCTCGCCGTACAGCATTTCATACATGCAGACTCCCAGGGACCACCAGTCACACTCAGGACCATACTTGCCCTTCCCGTCCTCCATAGCCTGGAGGATTTCTGGGGAGATGTAGTCTGGAGTCCCCACCGCCACGGAGGACTGGACCTAGCAGGGGGACAAAACAAAAGTCAGCACTTAAAAAAAATCCTTGAAAATGACACATAGGAGGCAAAATCTCACATTACAAACAGTGGTGGAAAAAGTAAAAGTATTTAAATATTATTTTGGGGGGCTTTTCCGCCTTTAATTGATAGGACAGCTAGGTGAGAAAGGGGAGAGAGAGGTGGGAAGACATGCAGGAAATTGTCACAGGTCAGACTCAAACCCTTGACCTCTGCGTCGAGGCATAAACCTCTCAGTATATGTGTGCCTGCTCTACCCACTGATCCAACCCGGCCACAACTTAAGTAAAAGTATGTATATCAAACTGTAAAAAAAAAAAAAAAAAAATACTCTGTTAATCTGTTGTTACTCTGTAAAAGTCCTGCATTGAAAATGTTACTTAAGTAAAAGTATGTAAGTATCATCAGTAAAATGTACTTAAAGTATTCAAATTAAAAGTACTCAATGCAGAAAAATCCTCACGTTTCAGAAACTGGAAACGATCCAAACTGTTCGTACAGTTGGGTTACAGTTTAAATTATAATAAAACATCGTATTTTATAAACTACATGTGTTTTGTGTGCACAAAGCTTGTAAAGTAACTAGTAACTGAAGCTGTCAGATGAACGTAGCGGAGTAAAAGGTACAATATTTCTCTTGTCAATGCAAGTTATGATGCTGATGAGTTACAGGCTGAATACCACCAGCAACATCAACACAACAACCAAACAAGAGCATTATTAAACTTTCAAACCCCCCACCCCCCACCCCACCCCCCACTACAGGATGAATCCCCTGGTCTGCGCAGTGTTTTTGGAGCTCCGTTTTAACATTTTGAGAATGCACATTTATGCTGAAGCCGGAATTAAGCGCCAACAGTTCCACAGTGGAAGAGAAAAAGCAGATGTTGGAATTCGGATCAATCACGCGTTGTCATCGTCTCTCTTTATTATTTAGGAAGTTGCTTTAATACAGATAAAAACACCAAAGACACCCACTCTTATCACGATTCAAAGCTTCATTCTGGACATTTTCGTCTAAAAACGGATGTGGCAAGAAGCGTCCAACAAGCCCTGAATTTATTTGTTCAAATGGTAATATAACCTCTTCACTATATTAACATTGGAGGAACATACTCAGGCACTTCTTTGATCGTGTATTTCATCCTGTCATTTTACTGTTATGTAACACCTGGGGGAAACATTTTCTTTTTTTTCTGTCTTTTTTTTTTTATGTTAGAAGAATTGTCTGAATCATAAAGTGCAAGCGCAGCCAAGCAGCTGAACCACACACTCCTCCTGGGAGACCCCTGGGAGTTGACGAGGAGGTCAGTAAAGCTCTGGTATGTTTGCTTTGGACCGGAGGAGGCATCAGCAGCAGTGTGGTAAAAAAACCTACCGTCCCGTCCTCCATCAGTTTGAGGCAGGAGCCGAAGTCAGCCAGGCGGATGTGGCCGTTCATGTCCAACAGAATGTTGTCGGGCTTAATGTCCCTGAGAGAAGACGGAGAGAAAAGACGAAATTGAGCAAGCGATTCCGCAGAGTAGGATGAAGAAGATGAAGAAATCACAGTCTTCCCGAACAAAACACACCTATACAGTAGGATATTCAAAACAAACGCGCACGTCTAATCTCATATTTTGGCATCAGGTATTGCCAAATTAAAATTACACAACCTGGGGAAATTGAACTGTATTAACTTGCCTGTAAAGCTAGTGTACAATACTTCAGATATATTTATGATTCAATTAAGTGTAATTTCCCCATGCCCCATTTTTCAGCAGCGTGACAACTCTAAATTGACCGAAGAAAAGAATAAACACTGGAAATAGTTGTGTTGTGGGAATTAGCTGTGCAGAAAGTGTGTGTGTGTGAGACACACACAGCTTTTACAACACAAGCATGTACTCTGTTTGAGGAAATGTGCAACGCACAAACACACTCCCACTCACACAAAAAAGCCCCTGTGTCCTAAGTATGCACACTCACCCTGTTCACAACACATTCTTTCACAGATGTTTACACGGTGACAACCATAGACCACTCCACTTCTCAACCTGCATCTGTTGTGCATTAATACAGCTATGATGAATATATGTTTAATATATAACACACACACACACACACACACACACACACACACACACAACTAGGAGTTATTGCTACATTGCTGGGGTTTCCTGTCCATCAGCTACACCAGCTGGATCCGGGGCTGTAGTACTTGAGTCCAGACTCGGACTTGAGTCTCCGGACTCGATGCGCTTTTCTGTTGTCTCAGACTCGTCTTAGACTCGTTGGTATTCGGACTTGGACTTGTCTCAGACTCGGCCATTGGACTCGCCAAATATTCTAGTTGGTCTCGACCGAGGCCAGCACTATATGCTTTTGTTCTAAAGTGACTTCCTCCTTCAAAACAAAACCATTGATGAAGCGTGCTTGTTCAGAAAACAGGTATTAGTTTAATTCAGAATCCATCTAGAACAGGCATTGAGATTGGTCGCCTGGTACACGCCTGGCTGTGTCATATACCTCAATCATCATCAATCAAATCAATCAATCACCAGGCTTCAACCATTTTCATTTTGGCCACAGACACAATGTCAGCGAGCACTTGTACTATGAATTCTTCAGGACAAGTAATTCAAGTTCAAGAATGGGAACATTTCCATTTTATATTTTAAGTAAATATAAAATATATAATATGGCTTAATTTGATCCTATAGTGTTTTATTGCACTTGCTTTTTGATTATTACAAATAATAAAGCAAAATGATCATCTTAATAGAAGATATGCTGTCTCTCACATCACATGAATTATAAACAGTTAAGTAAGTGGCCTTGAAGAGGATTCTTTTTTTTCCCCGTCTCGGTATTGACTGTCTCTCATTTGGACCCGGTCTTGACTTGGACAAAGTTTTTTGGACCCGGTCTTGACTTGGACTTGAACCTCTTTGGACTCGGTCTTGACTCTGTCTCGACTAGTCCTGGTCTTGGACTCGACAAAGGTGGACTTGACTACAGACCTGGCTGGATCATCTCAACATGCATCAGTACTTGTACTATTTAACCAGCAGATTTTAAAGAGAGGAACTGGATCATCAGAATGGCTGGAGGACATCATAATAATAGGACAAATGTAGCAACATTTGGCTGGTGGCCAGTGAGGTAGCAACAACCAACTACTTTCCTTATCGACTTATCGTTTGGTTTCGTCTTGTTTTTTTTCCAACCCACAGTCCAGCACCCAAACATATTCAGTAAACGATCACATACACCAAGATGTCATCTCGGTTAAATAATGACTGAAAACAAGTAATCCACTATCAAAATAGTTGCTGATCATTGTTTTTGGACAATCGACTAATCAATAATTGACTAATCATTGCAGCACTAGTGGCCGGTGTTGGTTTCTTTCCCATGTCCTACAACCTATTTATAGGGAACATTTTCAAAATGGATGTTTCCAAGAAGCACCTCTGTGCTAGTTTGGCATTATTTGCAACTTTATACAAACATTTGTCTACTACTTGCTGTAAGTAACCAAAGCGATAGTAACTTTGACTTCTGCAAAGTCATAGATATTTCTCCTAATAGCAATGTATCCTAAAGGGAATAAGGTGCAGGAGATCCTCCATTATGTTTTAACAGGTGGTTTGTGTCGGGCTGCTGGTGCATGACAGTCTGGGTCATCATGGCTAAATATAGCCTCTGTCCTCGCCTGTCCACCCACCCCAGAGGGTAGACCCTGTCCAGTCCCTGTGTCTGAGGCCCTCTTATCAACACAGTCAACCACGACATGGCTCAATACACACGGTATGGAGGGCACAGAGTAACTCATTATAGAGTAGTGTCAAAAGCGCACATACTGTACATGCAGTAACACACACGACACTGGACACACTTGCTGTCCCAGGTTAAAGAACTGGGACAGCAATGTGATGTCAGCAATCAGTAATGTGAGCGTGGCTCTGCTTACAATAATAAACCCCATCATCACAGTTGTTGTTGGGGACTACAAGAATGGCCCCTTTCTTCTATCTTTGCTGGTGACAATGGCTCTAACTTGGCCTATTCAACCGTTAAAGAGTGTGCAGCACTTTTTTTTTTTTGATTTGGCTTCAAACTGACCTCAAGCAAGAGCAGTCTCTAATAAAAAAGTGACACTGCGGTCCCAAAGAAATGCCCGTGCCTTCTGACAGACTATAACCAATGTGATAAAGTTGCCTGGCACAAAACGATCAATTTGTGCCAGATAACCAAACAGTCAGGAAGTAGACGCTGATCAGTTAGGCTGGCCACACACTGGCTGCGTCGCGTGAGCGTGGCGTTTCTGTTGTGTGTCAGCTGCGTGGATTTTTCTATGTCTTTACACACCAGAAACGTGTCTGACGCGGCGCTGCTGCTAGCCTTGTCTGTACACATTGTATGTTTGATTTACTGCACTCAAGCAGTATACTTGATGTTAAACATAAATATATACTGATTTGATTACAGCAAAGACAATGTCGGCAGTATTGACGGCAAAATAGGCTACAGAATATTTTGTTCTGTATTGACAGGTGCAATATTTGAAAAATCAATAATTATTTATTATTTTTTTAAATTACATTTATATCTGCATTTATGTCAAAACCTAGAGACTTTCAAACATCAACATGTCATTTATGAATATGTATTAGTGTCAAAATGACATATAAACATCTTTTCCTATTCTATTTTGCCTAGAAACGCTTCCAACACGCTTGCGTGTCGCGTGAAAAATAGGCGTTGGCTCTATTTCTAGCATGCGCGCGTTTTCGACGCGGCTCGAGCCGCGCCTGAGACGTGCGTGTCACGCAGGCAGTGTGCAAGCTCTAACCTGTTACCATGGGAGCCGAAATATAAACGGACACGCCACGCAGCTGACACGCTCACGCGACGCAGCCAGTGTGTGGCCGGCCTTAAAGCTCATGATATTCCCTCCTTCCTTAACTACTCACTAAATACATTAAACGGTCGCCCGTGCCTGAGAGGCTTTTTTTTTCTTTTAGGAGTGAGCAGATATAAATTGTCTTTGAAGACGTCTTTGATGTTTCGGTCTTCTTCTCGATCTCTTCAAAGCCAGATGTGAAGCCCCTGTCATTTTCCAGTAGTGTTAATAGTCCATCTAATTGGAGCCAAGAGTTATCTCTCTGCTTCTGATATGCCACTAAATCACCAACCTATAAAACCACGCTTAAAGTAAGCTGTGCAAGTATGTGACTTGTATAGACACATAAATGTTAGGTCCAAAACATGTAAAGGCTATATATAAATTGACACTTTTACCAAATCACTGCTTGCATCATGGGTTACTTGGAAGTCTTTGTTTGTTTTTTTTTTAAAGAGCTTGACTGCTCACAGATGAGTTCCAGATTGGACATCACTTTTTTCAGTGAATACTGTATTTTGGATGGAAACCACAGACATGCTGTACCCGAGTGCATACATTCACAAAACTAATCTGGAGTGATATCTTGGCAATAAACCCACATAAACAACTGACGCGATGTATACTCGAAGTTCACACTGTCCAAAAGAGCTAACAACTTTGAGACAAAGGATTAAGATTTCTCATATAAAAGGTTAATGTCTCTACACGGCTCTGCTATATCTGAACCTTCAGCTCAACTTTAACAACTCCAAACCTAGACGTGATGGAAGGCTTGAGCATGAGGACACACACTTGGGCATAATCCCTGGAAAGAAGTATGCAGCTTTTGGCTTGCAACTGTATAATGTTATGAACAGAAGCTTCGGAAACGTGTTCAACCTTTAGAAGAGCTGTCAATTCTGTTTCATTAAATGTGAACGACAACTTAAAAGGTGCCCTGTGAAGCTGTTGACCACTAGGAGCGCTATGCAGCAATGTTCTTATGAGTGGGTCTTTGTTTTTTTTTTGTTCTTGTGCACAAATAAGGAGTTCTTCCTCACCACTGTCGCACTAAATGCTTGCTCTTGGGGGAATTACTAGAATTGTTGGGTCCTTGAATATTATAGAGTGTGGTCTAGACCTAATCTATCTGTAAAGTGCCTTGAGATAACTCTTGTTATGATTTCGATTTTGATTTATTTCTTTATTTGAAAGGGGACAGTGAACATTAATCAACATTAAAACAATGTAAATGTGCCCGAGTTAGCTCGAAAGTGCTAATTTTCATCGGTAGTCCCCCAGCCAGATGTAAAACAGGGAGCTTTTAAAGATAAAGACAGGTATAAAACCACACAATAAAATTACATACAACACATTGTGGTTAATAAATACAATTCATGTAAAATACTTATTTAACGTTTAGATGCACACAGAAAGCATTAGTGCTACTTGATACTATAAATACAATTTAATTAAAATTGAACTGAAATATGCAGGAGTGATGCGGTACATATTCCTGCCAATGGTTTTACAATATTCCTCTAGCCTACAGGTGGCGTTTACGTGCCAAGAAACACGACAATACAGCAGAAAAGTCGGGGAAGAGGAAGACTGCCAGAAGGTGGCACTGCTACTTGGGCGGAGTGATTAGCGCAACACCTGAAAAGCACCGTTGTTACTCTCTGCTCCTTACCGTGGGGCTTCTCAGGTGCTGCGAGCAAATCACTCCGCCCAAGTAGCAGAGAGTAGCAGTGCTTCGTCTTCTGAGAATATAGTTCCCAGTATGTATACGGTTAGAAGATGGCCGTGTTTCATGTGACCTTGTTATTTGTACACGCTGTGACTATACAAATCGTAAATAGGAAAATGTTGGCGTTATTTTGTCACTTATTGGGAGCAGTAGGCGGGATGGAGCCGGTTACCTCCAGGATCTGTGCTAAGCTAGGCTAGTGGTGGGTGCGTCAGACAGAGTTACGACTTGCACGGAGATGAGAAGGGTATGTATGGACTCATCTAACTCTGGGGGATACGGTGAATAAGCTAAAGTCCCAATAAGTCGGAGTGTTCCTTTAAGCCTAATACACACAGCATACGTTTTGGTGAGAATCACTGAATGCAAGTAGAAACTTTGTTAAACAAGAAAACTCCACAGGGGACCTTAAAATAGCAAATCTGTAGCTTTGACTCAGGCAATCAAAGTTCAAATGTCTGGATAGTCATCATCCTTTAAAGAGGGAGTAAAAGTATGTATCTAAGTATGTATCTCACAGTAAAATAAACACAGATGACTAGACCTCATGTTTTACCAAGTTAAATACGTTGAACTTTCACAGCAACAATCAAACATTAGAGAGTAAATATGTTTTCAGTTGGTGGATAGCAGTCTTGTATAAAGTACTTGAAAGCAATACTTGAGTTAAAGTACAAGTATCTTACCAGAAAAAGTCACCTTTTAGAATATTACTTGAGTAAAAGTCTTAAAGTATCTGATATTTACTGTACTTAAGTACTAAAAGTAATTTTCTGATATTAAATGTACTTAATTTTTAGAAGTAAGAGTAAATCAAAACTTTGATTCTGAACTTTATTGTGGCTTCCTCATGGTAAAGCATACTATTCAGGGTTTCCACAGCCTTCTTGAACATCAAATTCAAACAACATTTCAATTTTTTGTGTGAAAAAGACTCACCCCAACGTGCAAAAACATTTCTTGCAAGTAACGAGTACCGAAGATGCTTAGGGGAAATGTAGTGAAGGAAAAGTAAAAGTTTCCAGAAATATAAAGTATTTGTACTTTTGTTACATTACAAAATTGGTGGATATTATTTTGAACTTCTTAAATACATTTGTACAACAAGACACACACACACACACACACTTCAATGCTGAAAGGCCTTAATCTGCTCTAGAGACTTCTGGTCTGCCAAAAAGCAGACAGCATGAGTTGACCCTTGCCTGTCCATGTGTGGCAGACAAACAGGGATAAGGTAGGGGGGGCATTGGTGCTGCTACTGATAAACCATTTAGTCCTTACCAAAGCCCCCGTCTGCCCCTCTCTCTCTCTCTCTCTCTCTCTCTCTCTCTCTCTCTCTCTTCTCTCTCTCTCTCTCTCTCTCTCTCTCTCTCTCTCTCTCTCTCTCTCTCTCTCTCTCTCTCTCTCTCTCTCTCTCTCCTTAGCAGCAATTGTCTCTTTACCACCCTCCTCTTTTCCCAAATCTCCCTGAACCCTTTTTCCTCTCTCAGACACCAAAAGTCAACATTACTTTTTGCCCGCTGCCCTTAATTTCATCTTTTATTTAACAATCCCTCTCACTCTGACCACCGATCATTGGGGCAGCCACATACAGTAAAAGCCCCCCGGCTCACATTTAGCCTTTCCACACATGGACAAACCTAGAAAGGTGGTGGTGCTAAACTAGTGCTAGGCTACGCTAGTTGGTGTAGCTAATTGTGCTACTGTGTCACAGGTCTCCTGCGGTGTTAAGGAGCAGCGCAGAGACGAGAATAGAGGGAGGTAATCTCTTCTAAGACCACGGCATCCATCTGTGAGGGCCATCTGGACACACACACACACACACACACACACACACAGACAGACACAGACAGACACACACAAAGCAACACTGGAAACTGCACCGACAAGGTATGTCCGCATGGTTCTAGCCAAGTGTTTGTTAATTAATGGTTGCCTGCCTGTGTGACTTCTGGCATCACTTGATCCTGACTGAAACACACACACACCTCATCCTTATCACTGGCTTACTATTTACATCTTTTCATGTGTCCATTTTAATCAAATTTAAAAATACCTCTAACATCCCAGGAGTCATATATATATGTTAGTAGAAGGGGGGCGGGGAATCGATTCTTAGATGCATCTCGATCCTCTCTTTAAGGATTATGGCTCGATTCAGAAAAGTCAAAAGGAAATTTTGATGTGTCAAGATGCAATAATAATTGTTATATCATCGCATCCTAGCCCTCTGAATCGGAATCGAAAGAAAGGTTGCCACCCCATATATATACAGTTAACAATGTGAATGAAGCTTTTTTGAAAATGTGTGTGTGTGTGTGTGTGTGTGTGTGTGTGTGTGTGTGTGTGTGTGTGTGTGTGTGTGTGTGTGACAGAGCCCTGTTCTCTTTTAGATCACTCAGCTGTGAAGAGACACATGGCTCTGATCAATAATAAAACCACACAAAAGGCTGCAATCAATAGGAAAGCACGCACACAGACACACAATTACACAGTACTCTATAGTAGTGAGAGCCCACTCAGGAAAGAGGTCAATTGTCACACACTCACATGACATCTTGTTTCATTGGAGTGTGTTGCTATCGGTCTTCCTCCCTCCATGATCACAACAAATCTGCCCCTCGCTCCACCCACCCATCCATCCATCCATCCACACACTGCTGTCCCTCTGTACCAACCCCCACCTCGACTCACTCTCTCAGAACCACTCAGTGTGTGACACACCCACGCTCGCCCGTGGCAGACAGATGTGGTGCAAGGCAGCACAAAGCCATGCTGAGTTGGCCCATTGAAAGTTTGTCAGCCCCCTCTGGGAGGCCACGCAGATCACTGAATCACTGAATAAATGAACACACACACACACACACACACACACACACACACACAGAGGCCCTTTGCGTCCGACTCTGACACACTCTGCAGACAGAAGGTTGACCTCAAGGCTCTTTGCTCTTCTTTCCTTTCCTTTCATCTGGGCTCTTTTCAACTTCATCAGCATCACTGGACTGCAAATATTCATTTTAAATGGGCCAACATCGTGGCCAGGTCATCTACTTCCCATCACAAGAAGAAGCACACATTAGGTGAGCTAATATGACATCATTTAGGTTGCGTCTGAAATTCCATACTAACATGCTATTTAGCAGGCTAAAACAGTATGTGAGACTTGTTTAGTCTTAAACCTTAGTATAAGACCAATAGGACGTGAATTGCATAGGATTTCTGGTGAAGTATACTAATACTAACGTTTGTAACAGACAAACAGGCAGCAACCAAGGCAGCTCTGTAGCGTCAAAAACGTTTTAATACACATTTCTACATATTTACAATCGGTGACTTTTATCGTCTGTGACTGTTGGTCGTGTTGCTTATCTTCTTCAGTAATTTAAGAATTATTGGGGGCAATATTGCACTTCAATACACAGTAGAGTTACATACATAGATAGAGAACATGCAACAGTAAAATGAACAGTACAACAACACAGCAAAAAGAACAGCATGAGGCAGTGCTATAGACATATTGCAGCACCATGTCTTGTGTACTATGTCTGGGATGACTCTTGAATACCTTGGAGTCATCAAAAAAAAAACAGGAAGCGTCCTGGTTGGGAGCTGGAGTCGATGACTCGTGTTCTCTTTTTTTTAAAGCTTGCAAACCAAATGAAAAGTCAGTCCCATCTAGGGCTCCAGAACATATTATTACTCTTGCCAAGTGTGGACCCAGCAAACGTCAGCTCATCATCCATTTACCATCCTGACCCCACACCTTGATAAACACTACATTTGGTCAACATAATGTACCATATTAGCCCATATATACGACAATATTGCTTTCTGGAAATAATGTTTAAAAAAACTGAGGTGGTATTTTTTTTTTTTATATTTACATTTGCATGTGAATGGTGCGAGTACCAGGCTCATACTGCTCTTACAGAGTGACCTGTTGCTGGGCAGCACTAAAAGTGTTTAGTTAGCCCAGTCCAACACACAGGAGATCTGCTGAAACAGACTAGGTACAGAATCATCCATCAGGCAGCCAAGAATTCCCAGTGTAACTGAATGTCATGATGAGGAACTTGAAAAGAAAAATGCTAACCTGCTAGAAAAAAAAACTGCTTCCACAAGTGAGTGTATGAGTATAATGATGAACTCAACGAAAGCACATGTGCTAGCAGCACAGATACTGGATTTATGCTGACTACCTTATCCTCCAACAGGGATATCTCTTCATAAAGAATAAAGGAAACAAAAAGACTCTCCATAAAGCACTAGTTGGACTGATATCATAGCTGTTATGATGATAAAAGCTTACAACAGCACAGCTGCTGCATTCACTGGTTAATGCTGATTCTCTTTGAAGTTCTAGCATTGGAAATTAGAAAAGGCCAAGTGACTTTAGTTCAACATATTTATAAATTATTTTCTTGTATTTGGTTTCTGTATTTACATTTGAATGTGAAAATACATGTAACGCATGTTAATAATGGCATCTGCCTACTTAAAATGTTTCTACTTTTCAAAAAGTATTTTTCCAGAAACAGGTGGTCGTCTTAAGGCCCTGACACACCAACCCGATAATCGTCCGTCGGACAGTCTGGCGAGGTCAGTGACTCAAGTCTGTTCGGTGTGTTCCGTGCAGTCGTCCGTCGGAGGAGCCGTCGGCCTTCATTTGGGCCGATTTGGCATGTTGAGTCGGAGGGCGGGCAGTCGGACTCAGTGACCAATCTGATTGGTGGAGTGCTAACCCGGAAATGACGAGCGGGATGAGTGACGAACGCCTCTCAAAATCTGACGAAAATCTTTTAAACTGACCTTTGTCGATCTGAAATGCAGACAGATTCAGCAACTGCATGGCCTATTTCTCGCTTAAAATGTTTTCAGAAACTAGTTTCAGTGAACTATTTTCGTAAAATACGAGATCGTATTTCGCACAAGCCGCCATTATGGTCGGCTGGAGAAGCCAGACCCACGTGACGCGTTCGCCATTTCCGGTTTTCATTTTTTGGGCGACAATACAGATTAGCGTATTACGTCTCGCGCACGTGCAGAACGTACGCTCAAGACGGCGTCGCTTTGGTGTGTTCCGAGGCACTTTTTGGACCTCGGGGAGCCAATCAGTCCAACTGCCTTTTCTGCCGATGGTCGGCCGTCAGGTTGGTGTGTCAGGGCCTTTATTATTATATTATTCCAGCCAATAGGGTATTGTTAAGGATTGCATATTCCAGCCAATAGGGGCTAAGGACTGCACTAATAAACATCTTTTACTGTCCTTAAAGTCGGGATGAGCAAGGTGGGTAACAGTAGAGTTAGCGCGGGAGGGGGCATCAAATTACCTCAGGAGAAAGTGGTAGCACAGACCACTGACAACTGTGATTCCCAAGAGAAAAAAACGGGTAAACATTTGCACTGCAGAATTTGCCACAACCTGCCTATTTGTATTCCCAATAGTGGCTTGCTTGTGAGCCATGAATTGAGAGTGGTTGGTTTTCTGTTTAACGGACATTAGAGCCTTTCAATTAGAGGGTTAATGCATTGTGTACTCTAGCTTACTCCATCATAAGAATAGGAAGCATATGAAACTCACAGACACACGCCATCACCGAGAGAAACACACACAGAAACAAACACACACACACACACACACACACGCACGCACGATCAGCCAGAGGGACACACCCTCCTCAGGGGACCTGCCTGGCCGTCTCCACCCTCTACAAAGCAAGTGTACAAATCTCTCACGAGCGTGTGTGTGAGCGTGTGTGTGTGTGTGTGTGTGTGTGTGTGTGTGTGTGTGTGTAAGTGAGAAAGAGAGAGCAAAGGAGGAGTTGGGGGTTGGAACATGGGGGGAGGTAACGGCACCACACCCCCACCCACACACCTCCCATACCCCATCATTACTGTCCCAAAGAGTCCACGAGGGGACTCAAAGAGCAACAGTGCTGTCCCTTCTTCCCTTCTCCCTTTTTCCTTCCATCTCCGTCTCCGCTGCCACCGCCAACCCCCACCCACGGCCCCCCAGATAACACCATGCAATTTTGTGGCTCCCCACGCTCTTCTCATTCACTCCCTTTCTTTACTTATACACTTATATCTACATGTCTGTAGAACTGCCTCAGTCCCTCAGTACGCTTCTTACCGTGTGGCTTTCCAGTGTCCTATTAGAGATCAGAGCAACTACAGACACACCCAAAACCTTATCCCAACAAGCTGTGCCGCTTTATCGCACCCGGGTTGTTGTTTTTTTCGAACCCTCCCTTTTTCCTTATCCATCTCTCATCTTTCCCTCTGTGTATCCATCCTTCCCTTGCTCCTTGAACAAAATGACTGTGAATTGTGTTAACATGCCGATGTGACCACTTCCTGTCTGGCAAAAAAAAAAAACTAACTTCCTGCAGCCGAGAGCATCTTCTGTTTGCTGAAAAAAAAAAAAGCTTTTGGCATCTAGGTTACAGAGGAAAACGGCCACAGGGTGTGAACAGTCAGCTCTGAGGCTAGGTTTGTTACTTTAAACCTGCAATAAGAGATCGATTAGCCACTTGGGGGCAGCTGAGACGAATTGCGAACACGATAGTGCGTATTATCAGCTTTTTCGGTCGGCATGGCAAACACGTTTGTAATCAGTTGCTCATTCGCACATCCAGAAGTGACGGAGTAACTAGCAGTTACTTAGCTTCCATCTGGAACCGTTTCTGCACACCTGATTCACGCCAGTCCAGTGTTCACTCTCCTTTAGCTCGGCTTTTGGTCTCGACCGACTCCTTGGGGGAAATATCTGGCTCTTTAGCTGCTAAACGCTTCACTATGTTCAACAGCTAGTCGTAAACTGTGTCTGTCTGCCAGCCAATTCAGCTAAACAGCGAGCTGAAACTGGCTAGAGATCTCTAGGGAGCTGCAGATTGAGGAGATCATTCTCTGTGGGTCTGTGTCACTACGTGTGACCCCCCCCCCCCCCCCATCCCATTGTTTTCACACTGTCATTTAAGACATTGTTATTACACAATAATATAGACTGTAGCCATTTTAAGGACATTTTGCTGACAATATTTCTGCACTTTTACTTATAATGACATGTTGTACTGGTACTTTTAATTAAGTAAATGATCGGAGTACCTCTTCCAGCGCAGCAGTTATTTTCCAAAGCACTGATCCAAATCCTGCCCCCCACACACACAGACACACACACACACACCTAACCTCAAATGGGAATGTTCAAGAGTGAAATAATAACACACACACAGGAACAAAAACCAATATACTCTGTAATTAGTCAGCGGTTTTGACTACCTTCTGTAAAGACTGAAGACAAAACGTGCACGGACACACTCCACTATTTTCTTTTATTTTCATTTAGCTGCAGTTGTTCCCCACAGCTGGAGAATAATATAAACACACTAAACAGCCGTCATCGGGACTTATTGCTCTGAAGCTCTTCAAAACATAATTACAGACACAGTGGTACCTCCTAACATGCACACGCGCACACGCACACGCACACACACACACACACACACACACACACTGCTCCTCACCTGTGGACGTAGTGGAGCTGGTGGACGGAGTCGATGGCCAGCACCATCTCAGCCAGGTAGAACCTGGCCATCTCCTCCGGCAGCCGGTCCTCAAACTTACTGAGCAGAGTCAGCAGATCACCACCAACATAGTAGTCCATGACCAGGTACTAGAGAGACAAACACACACACACACAGAGAGCGTTTCAGATTTTTAAAACACCTGTCCTATAAGAAAAAGAAGATCAGTAATCAGGCTTCTCTCCTCTATCTTGTACTGTGTTTTTGAACCAAGCCGCGAGTTATGTAAGACGTTGTAGCCTGAGGAGTTTTCTTTTGATCGGAGCATTTGGACAGAACAGTGAGAAGTAGGGCTGTGCAATTAATCCAAATTTGAATCGCGATTACGATTTTGGCTCCTAATGATCACAAAAACTAAGTAGTGGAGGAAGAAACGATTATTTTGCACATTACGTTTTGCAAGTAATCTCTTATTTGGTCTTGTGTTCTGAATTTTAAAAAAAATTGCAAAATTGGAAAAGTATGAAGGGAAATTTCACCGTTCTAGGTGTTTTCACTGTTGATTTGTTGTTTTTTAAGTTCAATAATTGCAAGAACTTTCCAAAAAGTCAATGAGTTATCGTGTTAAATAATTGTGATTTTCAATATTGACCAAAATAATCGTGATCAGGATTTCTTTTCCGTAATCGAGCAGCCCTCAAAGAAAGCCACACGAGAAAGTCAAAACATATCCCGCCCTTCTCACTCTCCACTCCCCTTTTTTTCCCCCTCACAGTATCATTACTACAGAGGGGGCACTGAGGCAGCCAGCAGCACCTAAACGGTTCTTACATTTGAAAGTTTTCCTAAAAATAGTCGGCAGGGCGAGCAGTGGTTGTATATTTTTAAAGCCTTGGGGAGTGTCCAGGGTGAAGCATTTGTTGTGAAAATGTGGGAAATGGAATGGCGAGCAGCCCTGGCATGTGAACTCAGGGTCACACAGAGACCGACAGACTGTCAGGTTGGAGACAGAACCATTGCCTCCAGCAGCCAATGAAATCGGGGAAGCTTGGCCTACAACCAATCAGCAAGCTGCAGAGTCATTCTTTGGGTCTTCTCCATAAGTGTTTTTCAGGCCGTGTTAACTTCTGTCGCCCATTTTTCCTACAATTCTAAGTGGTGTTGAGCTTTGTGGTAAGAAGTGGATGTGGCGGTCAGAATCTGGCAGGTCACCAGACATCACGCGGAGGTGGGTCATTCTATAAATGAACTGGCAGGTGGAGCTACGCAGTAGAACTCAGTGGTTGTTACTATAGAAAGTACCAACGTTTAAATAGTGAACGTTTTAGTGGTAAGGTAAGAGGATACACAAAATATTCACTCTGTTCGAAACCGCTCCCTCATTTACTCACTCACTATTCCCTGTATCGAGGCACCGGTGCCATATTAGAAACGGCAACCCTTCATAGAGATTTATCAGCGTACTTTAAGTAACAGCGACAGTAAAAGATGCATTTTACACACACTATTATTATGGTTAAACTTTGCAATTGATCCGTGGTTCCCATGCATTCCAAACCGTGAGTGTTGACGGATCAACTATGGTCCGTTGCACCACTACTGTTAACCACATTATTATTATATATACATTATCTAAAATCTCATTTGTAAAAAAAAAAAAATATTTCGCGAAAGCACAAATTGTCAATCCCTACAATATCGTCGCAATATCGAAGTCCATGTGTTTGGTCGAGGATATCGTGATATATCGCCCAGCCCTGGCTCATGAATATACAGCCATACGGAGAGAAGAAAGAGAATAGTACCAGATTGTTGTCGTCCTGGAAGGCGTAGTGCAGGGTGGTGATCCACTGGCAGTCCCCATTTACCAACACATCCCGCTCCTCCCGAAAACACGCCGTCTAAAGAAAGATGCAATAAACACGTTATACACCAGATTAAATTGTTGCACATACTGACAACTGTATCAGAAATTAGCAACTCTATTTTCAGTTGTGCATGGTTAGAATGGGAGTAGAAAGGGATTTATGAGAATAACGCATAGAAAATCTGCTTAGAAATGTAGGAAATACTGGATAGGATTGAACAACGCAATGTCATTTTGCTAAATAAAACATATCACATTCATTATTAATTTCACTTGTTTTTATTTTCAACAAATTGTGTATTTAGATACACATTTTCTATGGGCTCTTAAGGCAAAAAAAATAAAAAATCATATAGTTTCTCAGTCCTCGCTGCACCACCCTGGTAGACCTGCTGTACGCATGTATGTGATTTAGTGCACACCTCACTTCCAAGTCAGGGCTCTCTGAGTAAATCAAATCTCAGAATATTGTTGTGGAAATGGATCGGGTTGTAATATAAATCAACACCACATCCATGTTTGGCCTTTTATCTTGCACACTGAGAAGAAAGAAACTCCACTTATTGTCAGTATTTAAAATACTTCAAGAGTGCTTTGATGTTCTCTGCCTACAACGACAATTACATGCTAAGTGTGTGCTGTCTGCAGTACATCTGTGGCTCTACATTGTTTCCCATGTCCAGCACGCACGCACACGCACACGCACACACACACATACACACACACAGCAGGGACCAGTTGTGGCCTGTGACGTATGAGGCATGAAGATTGAAGACCCGTGGGACCGACAGGAATGTCAGACTGTCAGGAAGAGGTCGATGAGAAAACCATGCATCGAGCAGCAACATGTTCTGCGAGCATTTATTAACGAAGGCCTGATTTGAGTGTGGAGAGTGGGGGTGTAACGATTAGGACTGGGTATCGTTCAAAAATATTCAATACCAGTACCGATACCAATTTTAGAAAACAAAAAGAAACATCACACATTACGGTACAAATCTTTTTATTTATTTTTCCGCTCCTACAGCGTGATCCCCCGTCTCTGTGCGTAACGTAGAGTTTTTTCCTGGTAGAAGCATGCTGCATGCTGATTGGCTCACTGACTCCGGTGAGATGTGCTCTTCAAGTATTGAAATTAGGTGTTGAAATTTAGTATTGAATGACAAGGCCTTTTTTCGATACTCGATACTAAGGAGACAATTCGGTCGGTGCCTAAGAAGTATTGAATTCGGTACCCAGCCCTAGTAATGATACATATTATATATGCGTCAATATGTCGACTCAGTGATCAACGAGCCAATAATATCGATGCAATGTGAAAACATCAATGCATGTCATCTTTGAGATGCTCTTTTATTTTGAAATCCCCACTTTATATGTATTCTGTTTATTAGAGGAATAGTTTGTTTTTCAATTGAAGTGTATGGAAGAGCTCAGTCATAAAATTGTCAAATCATATTTTAGTTGCTTTCTGTGTTGATGTAAACGGAACTGTGTTAAATGGGCACATGTTCTCATATCGATCACAGGCCCCTGAAATGAATCCAATCAAAAATCGTATTGTGGCAGACTTTAGGATATAAAAAAAAAAAATATCGTGTCACTGTCCAAAGAATCAATATAATATTACATCGTGATTAAACTTGTGATTTGCGGGCGCCCGGATAGCTCAGTTGGTAGAGCGGGCGCCCATATATAGAGGTTTATTTATATATAGAGGCAGCGGGCCCTGGTTCGACTCTGACCTGCGGCCCTTGGCTGTGTGTGTGTGTGTGTGTGTGTGTGTGTGTGTGTGTGTGTGTGTGTGTGTGTGTGTATATATATGTATATATGTATATATATATATGTATATATATATATATATATAATCAAAATAAAGGCTGAAAATGCCTAAAAAACTTGTGATTTGCACCCCTAGTGGATTGTAGTTTTTTTGAATGGATCAAAAGTCTCTTATCTCATTATCACTTTTCATCATGAGATTTCATTATTGCTGGACGATTCTGCATCGATGCGGTGACAGACCATAATCGATTATTGCCTAATGATGTTACTTACTCGTTGTTTTGCCTTTTGTCTGCTGTGTTTAGACTCAAGAGCAGACTCTTAAGAGCAGATACAATAAAAAAGGGGAGTTCATATAAATGTGACTGCTTGAATTTGTTGATGAAAACCATGTGTAGCGATATATAACAGTATTGAGGAGATGACGCATCCTGATGCATTGTGATATGGAACCGATTCAAACAGGATAATGGTAATCGAATGGTGACACCAGTGAAGATTCCCACCCCTAGCAGCAGTGGCCCTGTATCCAGGACTGGTGCACCCCAACAAGAGCTCTTAAAGCCGGTGAGTGATGCTCACCTCAGCGCGCTTCAGCATCTCCCACTTGTTGAGAATCTTCATGGCGAATACCTTGTCAGTGTTTCTCACTTTTACGACTGCGACCTGCAGAAAGGAAAGAAGAGTGGGGAGTGTTGAGAAAGGGGAAAAAAAAGAAAAGAAAATGTTTCAATCATTTGTGTGACAGCAAAGTCAGACAAAGAATGTGACACATGTTCAAAACACATACCAATACGTAGGAAAATAACCAGGCCGATTTAATATCTTATCCCTGAAGCAAGTGGAAAAATAAACCCAAGATCTGCACAGTGATAATTCATGTGTTATCATATTCCATAGCTCCACAAACAGCAGGCATACAAATTGGAAGCAAAACAAAACAAAAAATCAAGTTTTCATGGTTAACAACAATGATTGAAAACGGTGTGCTGTAGTAGAGGGGAGATCATCTCAGCACTTAAACATCATTACACTGGTGGCCTGGGGCTTTTAGGCGCCTAGCTTGAACCGCAACACCCCCCCCCCCCTTACGGAAAAAAAGTAAGAGTAAGAGACAAGGTGCCGGGTGGAGGACTATATTGACAAAGGTCGGCTGTAGCATACAACAGGATGAAGTCGAAAAGCAAGAGACAAAGGAGGGAGGATTGGAAGAGGACAGGAGGAGAAGAAGGGGAAAGGAGAAGGGACGAAGGAGAAGCTGAGGAAAAGGAAAGGACAGAATGAAGAGAAGAAAGGAAAGCAGAGAGGAGCCGGGGGGCGGGGTGGGGGGGCAGGAAGTGACCACAGGGATCCACACACACACACACACACACACACACACTCGTGCTCTCTACTAGCAAAATCTGCCGTTTGACAAAAAAGAAAACTAGAACACTCCTCTAATCACTGCACCCAATGAATACTAAATGGGCACAAATCAATAGTACATGGACAGATGTGGACAGATGTAACAGCAGGGTTCAACAAAAAGGGCTGCCCGATGACCCGAGTGGGTTGGTTAAAAAAATACTGTTAGTCTGCTCCACTGAACTCAAGGGAACGGTCATCTGCCATCTCTCATTTTGTAGTTTAAACATTTTAAATCGAGGTCAAATATAGCAATTTACTTTAGTCTTCGTTGTTATTTGATAACCACTCGTAAAAAAAAACAATTTGTATAGGGGCCAGGAAAAAATGGACTTGGAGCAAGTAGAATTATTTTTCCCACTTGCCCTGGAATGGTTTGCAAGGAAGTTGGTGATCACGTATTTGTGATGTGGTCGTAACTATTAAAATCACAAACGATCAAATTCAGCTTAAACTATTTACTTCCCACATGTATCCCTTTACCATTTTAGATCTTACACGCACATACACACACTCACACACTCGCACACACACGTAAACATCCAATATGAGTCACACTTATGACCTACACTAACTAAAATTGACAGTAATGTTAAATTTAGAAATTGACATTATCCAGGCTTTTAAACCCTGGATAATGAGGCGCTGCACTGTCCAACCTCTCTATTACAATCTCACACACTCAACTGATATTTAAACCAACTCAACCCACATGACTAAGCAATGCAATTGATTTGAGATTTGAGAAAATTGGGAGATCTTAATAGCTATGAGTGTTAGCCTATCAGCCTAACTGCATGGCTTTTCACACTCTGCCATTGCGTTTCTCATACCCTCTTGTACCGTCTTCACAACACAGCAACTGCCAACTATCCCTTCACTGATAATTGCCATGAGAAACTCCCCCCCCTGGCTCTGGCTTCCCATTTTGCCAAAAAAGGAGCTGCACACAAGCTGCTGTGACAAACCCCTGCAAGCTGACAGCCAAAGCACATGTTCATGCAAACTTATCTCCTGGCTGACTTCTTTAAGCTTCCTTTATAATTTTTGTAAGATTCTATTCATCCAAAAGGCAGACGTCCATTTTTTATTTGGCCTCTTTAAATGTTAATTGTGCATGAAAATATGCTTATAGGCAATTGGAAAGGGAAAAAACAGCAAGTAAACAGATAGAAAGGAATTTTTAAGCGCGCACACACACACACACACACACACACACACACACACACACACGGATAAAGTGAAACAAACACAGGCACCCTATGCAACAGAGGGGTCTGTAGTCTATTAAATGAGCTGGGGAATGCTGCTAATGCAATACAATGATAACATTCCTGCAGTGTTTGGATTTCCCCTAGTGATCCCTCACCAGAGGAGGAGAGGAACGGAGGAGGAAGAGAGGAGGACAGGGGGGAGTGCACTGTTCTTGGCAATGCCTGGCTGTTTTTGTCCTTTTCTCTATCTATCTCTCCCTGTCAGGCCTGGTGTCTACCACAGGGCCCAGGAAAGCCTAAGCACACACTTTACTTCACTATTCCCGTCTGTATCCATGGCTGAAAGTATGTATTGCAAGTGTTTTCTACTTGCGGTTTCTACTTTATGTTAGCTGAGAGCGTCAAATCCTTCAAATTTGGTTTTATCAGTTTGGATCTGGAATGAAACGAACCACAGGGATTAATCTAATTATTCAACAGGCCAAGTATTTTTCAGAGTGGCAACGACTGAAAACACGGCAGCTCTCTGCCAAAATTGCGGCTGAACAGGCGCCTGGGTGGCTCACCTGGTAGAGCGCGCGCCCATATACAGAGGCTCAGCCCTGGAGGCAGTGGCAGCAGGTTTGGTTCTGACCTGCGGCCCTTTGCTGCATGTCACTCTCTCTCTGCCACTCTTTCATGTCTATGCTGTCCTATCAAATAAAGGACTGAAATGCCCCAAAAAAAGGGAAACAGAACAGCCAATGCCATATTTACAAGCATTTGTCTGACTAGTGTTTCGAATCCAGTGTTTTTTGACCCAATGCAACAAGTAGTTAGCCTAGAAATCTAGACACACCCTAGCGGCTCAGCGGGTCAGTCTAGCAACTCTCCGTTGGCTTGCGAGCTGGAAAAACCAAACTCGAGTCAGGCCAATCACATCGTGTAGAGAGTCGGTAGGCGGGCTTAACATCATAACGGCATAGTTGCGACGGTTCTGCGTGAATTCCCTGCTACTTGAAAACAAAGAAGATGGCTGCTGCTGCTGCTGGCGAACAGCAGCCTTTTGAATTGGCTTTGGCCGTGACTCTGGAAGACTTTTCTTTGAGAAAAGAACAAAGAACGGCACTGAAGTCATTCTTAAAAAAAGGAAGACTTGTTCGGAGTTTTGCCGACCGGATACGGCAAAAGTTCAATCTATCAACTAGCGTTGCTCTGATTGGTTGTAGCGCTATCCTATTGCGTGCAGAGAGAATATAGAAAGTTTATCCCGCTCCTCGGATTGAGCCCTGCCAATGGTGAGTTCCCAGACCCAACATCTTGATGTGGGTCTGGCTTGTCAGGCTAACAAGTACTGCAATAATGTATAACACTGACTGATGGCCCATGACTCCACAACAACTACCGTGATGACATACATCTTAAGCAAGGCTAGCCTTTGGAACCAGAAACTAACTCTGGCATTGTTTGTGACAAACCCTATCCACTGAGCACCATTAGGCCTGATTGTGTTGGTGAGGAGTCCGAATGGGGACATTCTCAGAGGCAGGATGCCAGCACACACTGGTCCATTCATCATCAGACGGGCTTCACCACGTCACACACCCGCGCCATTTCTCTGCCTGCTGCTGACAATGGGAGGATGAAATCAAAACATCCTGCACTCATGATCTCTCGCCTCCCTTTCTGACTCCCGAGGATTTTTTTTCTTGACTTTGTTTTCCTGTGTCTGCCCATCTGGGTGTGTTTCTTATCTCCGTCTCTGTCTGTGTCTGTTTAACTCTGTGACTGTCTGTTCCCATATCTCAGTGTCAGGTCTGTGCTCAGTTTTCAGACCAAGAAATCATACCCTTATACATTTTCTTGAGGCCTTCCAAAAATACACACATTTTTTTAGCTTGGTCTGACTTTAGGCTAGATGGCTGTTACTACTGTCATCCAACTGGAATATCATCAGCCTTCCTAACTTGGGCATGCCAACAGCCATAAGAAAAACTGGCAAATGTTCCTTAAGGTAGCAGCGCTTACAAACTTGTGTTTGTTTGTCAGACTGCTGCAGAGAACAATTTCAGCAAGTCTTGCCTTAATAAGATTCATATCGAAAATGAGCAAAGGAAAGAGAAAGATGATGCAAACAAAGAAAAGAAACTGTAATTGCAGTCAAAAAACAAACTAGTTTTCTGCCAGTGGTGGCCAGACAATGGTGAAACCAGTGTTTCTCAAACTTTTTTAGACCACTTTCCCAATAAAGAAATGAAAAAAATCAAGGACCACCTAACTGCCAAAATTAGGGCTGTACGATAGGAAAATAGGATATTACTTGCGGTAAATAAACAGATATTAAAGTGTACTCAGTTCTGCCTTTCTGCGGCTTTCAGTGTTCTTCTACAATACAACAAATTGAATTGAAGATAAAAGGCACAAAAAAGAACGACAGTTACTTTCTAAAGTGCATTTTTCTACTCATATTCTTTCAACTAACAAAAAAAAAAAAATTGTGTTTTTGTGTCTATCGCGATATGTTGCAGCCTTTCGCGATGTGTATATAGCGCCAGTTGATACTGCGATGATGATAAAAATACGATATAATGTGCAGCCCTAGCCAAAATACCCCCCAAAACAATAAGCCTCATACTTCAACGGTATATTACAAATTCCAGTCAAATTTAATGACAGTTTCTACAAATAGCTTACTCGCTCATTGTCTCTGTTGCCATCTTAATGAGGTAGAATGCTGCTGCTTATGGTCAGACATCGGAAAAGCAATGTCTGTCTCAAGCCATCGATCCAACCTGTCAGTTGACAGGAACCGTAAACTTTATTCCTCTGTATTTCCTTCACACGTCACGCTGAGCATTTGCAACATAAAATTGGAGGCGTCAGTGTGCTGAAGTACGACAACACAGAAATAACTTTCCAATTCAAATAATAATGTTTGAATTTACAAATGAGTTTACTTAAAATTGAAAACAACACATCTATGCATCTCACTATTAGGCTTTGTAGTTCCTGGCAGAATTTAAAATCACGTACCATGAAGGGTCCACTCTTTTTTCTTTTTAAGATTATTTTTTGGGCATTTTAGGCCTTTATTTTCATAGGACAG
This sequence comes from Sander lucioperca, assembly GCF_008315115.2. NCBI lineage: Eukaryota > Metazoa > Chordata > Actinopteri > Perciformes > Percidae > Sander > Sander lucioperca. The sequence continues at coordinate 15,932,360 of NC_050181.1, read as the reverse complement.
CTGAATACATGAAGGGGGAGAGAGAGGGGGAATGACATACAGCAAAGGGCTGCAGGTCGGAATTGAACCCGTGGCCGCTGCGGTGAGGAGTAAACCTCTAAATATGGGCGCGCGCTCTACCAACTGAGCTACGCAGACGGCCCAAGGGTCCACTTTTTCAGAAATACTGCACTAAAACAAAAGCTGTGCGGAAACCTCAACTACGGGGCGGCCTCTAGCGCACCTGGTAGAGTGCGTGCCCCGTGTAGGCTCAGTCCTTGCCAGCGGCCTGGGTTCGAATCCAACCTGCAGCCCTTTGCTGAATGTCTTCCCCCCCCTCTCTCTACCCCATTTCCCGGCTCTCTTCAGCTGTTCTGATATAAAAAGGAAAAAAGCCCTAAAAAATATCTTTACATTTTTTTTTTCCAACTACTTCGACCACTGAGGGAACATGACATACTGCTTTGGCCACACGCTCCTCATGCCACCTGAGTTTCTTTTTTTTTTTTTTTATTCTGCTACATTTCCACATTTCTGTAAACAGCAACAATCCTGATGATCAAGCCCGTACTGGCACAGCTGACTTGGTGAAAAGGCTCTGGAATGTTACCACAATTCATGAATCACACTACGTCGCTGAGCACAACAAACACACACACGCACCAGCAATCCCTATATTGGCTCTTGGTATTTTGTGGTCCTGCAGCTACATGCTGGCAGCTGTGGCCAAATCTATCTCCATCCAATAATCTATCACTTTCTTGACTCCTCCCTGTCTCTCCCCACCTATCAGCGTGTTTTAAAAGAACTCAGGAACTCACCAACTTGTTTGCACAGACGTGGAATAACACAATCAGACATTCAATGTTTGGAAGCGTGTAACTTGGCTCACAGTGATCAATTCCGTATTGAAAGTCCACATCTTCTGATAATCTATTAAAGAGGCATGTGATTGTCAAGACAATTCTGTGCAATGGTATAATAATATAAAAACTGTCAGCGCGAAGACAGATGACGTTTTTCGCAGGACACTGGCATTATGTAAGAGTCTTGGCTGCGGCGCACAATACCTGTCCCGCCAACATTCCTCGGCTTTGACATCATTACCTGAAACCCAGTGACAAATGTATTTTAACCTGCCTACGGGCACACATAAAAGGCAAAAAAAAAACATGCGAAGCCCACACTAGATAGTTTCACTGGCACCAATGCATGGGTTAAATGTGAACCGAGAATTAAAAAGTGTTTTCAAGCTGCAAGTAGAGTCATGCTCATTCAGCAGACCCAATACTACGCACTGCTGCAGGAATGCAAAACACTCTTCCTTTTCTAACTCATTACAAGTATAAGGGGACAAGAGAATATAGCCTGGTGCTGCCAGGTATTGTCCCGACATCAAACCGTAAAATCTTTGTCTCGAGGAAGAAGATCTAGATTTTGATACGTCTCCTGTCAAAACATAGACAAGAGAACAAACGGTACAAATGAATGCTCCACTAACTGACCAGCTTAACACCTGCTTCTTGTACAAACCAAAAAAACAAATTGCAGGTTCTCAACTTGTGTGGTAATGGATTGCTGCGTGGTTAAGTAGAGTGTAAAAACCAGAAGGTACGTTACCTCTCCAAACGCTCCTCGTCCAATCACCTTGAGGATCTCAAAGTCTTCCTTGTGCAGGCGCATCTGCTTCACTTTGGAAGTGAAGGGTTTCGCTGTAGAGAGAAGGAAGACGTGAGGTTAATTACAATCAGCCAAATGTGATGATTAAAGGACTTTAAAGTGCTCATATTATACTCATTTTCAGGTTCATAATTGTATTTAGAGGTTGTATCAGAATAGGTTTATGTGGTTTAATTTTTAAAAAAGACACCATATATTTGTTGTACTGCACATTGCTGCAGCTCCTCTTTTCACCCTGTGTGTTGAGCTCTCTGTTTTAGCTACAGAGTGAGACATCTCACTTCTGTTCCATCTTTGTTGGGAGTCGCACGTGCAGTAGCTAGGTAAGGACTATTAGCCAGTCAGAAGCAGAGTATGAGGGCGTGGCCTGACAGTACCTAGGTAAGGACTACTAGCCAGTCAGAAGCACAGTATGAGGGCGTGCCACGCTAGCAGCTAGGCGAGCATTATAACGTGTGTTACAAAGTGACCACGTTTGTCTCTGAAGTAAAGGCTGGACTACAATAGAGCTGTTTGGAGCGGTTTGTGAACAGTGTTTTCTGTTGGAGATGGTAAGTCCCTTTAGGGTGGAGTTTGGGCTTTTTCACTTTGTAAACCTATAACGTGCACAAAAAAAGATATATATAACACAATAAAGGAAAGGGGAAAAGCCAAAAAGCATAATATGAGCACTTTAAGCAAAGAAAACAAATATATAGTCCGAACACAAAAGGTGTCTAACTATATTGATAACGAGATGAGTTGCTACCGGATCTGTCTGACCCGACTCGGCAGGTGATTGATCGATGGCGTCCTACGTTGGCTTGGCAGTTAATCAGAGCAGCCCGTCACAATGTCAGGATAAAAGAAACCCTCCAAAACCTCGACGTTTATACAAGTCGGGGGAAATAAAACAGCCAACGGCTCAATCTGTCTCAATCAGGTGTTGATGTGCGAGGAAAAAAGGAAAAGAAGATAGTCAGATAGTGTTGTGGACGGGACATTAAGTCAGACTCAGTGGGGAGTGAAACCGAAGCAGAGGGACAGACACGGAGCTGTAGCCGAGCCAAAGTAGAACACTTTTTAAATGGCAAATAAAAACGCTGATACAGATGATCTGCAAACTGCCAAAAAAAAAACGGGCCGATAATCAGTCTCTCTCTAATGGTAAGCTAATATTTTTTAACAATGATCTGAAGACCATCTGTCATTTTGACAGATTACAACACTCAGGTAGCCTGGTCCTACCAGACTCATGAGTGACTCATTTGTACAGAGAGTCTGGCCACTCTCCATGTTAACTTCCTTTTTTTTTTTTAAAGATTATTTTTTTGGGGCATTTTCCCTTTATTGATAGTGGATAGACTGGAAAGGGGGAGAGAGAGATGGGGGATGACACGCAGCAAAGGGCAGCGGGTCGGATTCGAACCCGTGCTGCTGCAGGACTCAGCCAACATGGGGCGAACGCTCTTACTGGGTGAGCTAGAGGCCACCCCTCCATGTTAACTTCCTTGAAGGCGGGTACTTTGTTGAAGTTTAAAACTATTGGATCTGCCCAGAGCCACTCTGGATCTGACAGAACCAATTGCTAAAGTTTGGTCGTGACGTCAGCTTGGCATCGCTAGCGTTAGCCTTAGCCAACCCCTTCACCACTAACGGAGCGAGCTGGAAAATCAAACTTTTCCCGACCCCCGTGGGGAGGAGGGCCACGACATCATGGCCACCAACGCAACTCAGCAAAGATTGTTCTTGCTCGGGCTTTAACTTCTGGATATTCGGCAGCGTTGCCACAACGGACCGCATCTTTCTCCACCGCCATTACGGAACTACAAATCAAACTAGCGCACGTAACAACCTCAACGTCATCGTTCTCAGCCACTCCCTCTGTTCGCTGATTGGACCGCCAAATATTTGGCTGGAGAAAACCCAAGAATATACCGCAAACCCAGACGGAGTACTGAAGGGAAATGAAAATTGAGCGTAAGTACGTAGGAGGGGGGAGCCAGGCTAATCTACCGTAACTTCAATAATTTGTTTGCAATCGGTACCAACAACGTTATCTTTACTTCACCTGGCTCTCCTCTCCCCTGCTCCGCACCGTGTGTGTGTGTGTGTGTGTGTGTGTGGAGAAGCAGGAAGGCTACATTGCCTGCTTGCCTCATGAATACATTGCTCTGTAGCCTATATATTAATTATTACAAAAATGAAAACGAATGAATAAAAATGAAATGTCTTATCATTAAAAAAAATTGAAAGTAACGGGTAATAAGACATTATGATGGTATTTTTATGTCCCTGTCCGTCAAAATGACGAACAACAAGAAAGTCTGATGCGAGGTCTGAGTCGGACACGTTTTACCCAATACCCAGACTCAGCGTTGACTTAAAAGCTACTGAAGTTAGTTTAAAGGTCGTATTGACCACTTGGACTATCATCAATGATTGTGATCAGACAGGAGATGGAAGTCAGTGCTCGCCACTTTTGCTACTCAATTACATGGGGAACCCCAACTACAATGTACATAAAAAAAAAAACAATATCCATTGGTGGAGTTCAACAAAACTGTTATCCTGGCCAGATGGAAGGGGTTCAGGCATGTTCTGTGTCAGGAGCCCAAAATGAGTAAATGTACCCTTATCTTCTGAGCCAAGCTCATGTGGTAAACCACTATATTCCCATACCTCATGAAAGGCTGTCATGCCTTTTTAAATGCACTTTATCAAAGTGTTATATAGTGCTATAGCACATGACACCGGACACAGGGAGGCTGAATGATAAAGCTAGCTATTGTTAGGCCTGCACTTGTGGTTCCTGGTGGAAAAAAGAAATCGGGAGGGATCTGTGAGAGTCGCCAGCGTTCTCTCACAAAGCTCAACCGATTCCATCTATGGCTGACAAAGTCAGCATTTCCCTCATTTGTGGAGAGCTATTCAACCACTTCCTGGTTTACATGATCCCAGCATGCCAAGGATAACCTGGATTGGCTGCAAGTTCACCAAGGTCAGCATCCTGGTACACTGATACTCTGATAACATAGAAAAGTAAAAGTATACCTTAACTTTTTTATTGTGAAAAGTTTGCTGCCTGTCTATATTTAAGCAGTGCTTTTTTACAGCAAGAGTGTGTGTGTGTGTGTGTGTGTGTGTGTGTGTGTGTGTGTGTGTCACCCACTGTGAAACGGAAAAATGCCTGCCGAAACAAAACAAACAGATCACTCACAGCTGGACAACCTCTCACTCTCACACTCCCTCCAGACTCCACTGACAGTTGGCCTGGCCTGGCCTGCTACGACCACAGATCCAGAGGGAAAGCAGGGGCCAGTGCAGTCAGTGTGCCATGTCCTGGCACGCATTACTACAGACCATGTACATGCAGAAATACACAAGCAACTTGGCCTATCGTACTGACTAAGGCTGGGAACAGCCGACGAGTCATTTCATTCATTTCCCTGCAGACCAGTTACAGAGCAAGTAGACCAGAAGCATTATAACTACGTCTAAGCAGTCGATCGACCATGTTGTATTTGGGAGTGTGATCCCTACGGCGGCCAACAGGGGGCAAACGCTCTGCAACTTAATGAAACGCACGCAAATAGACAAAACACAAGCAAATTAAGAAAACACCTTCATTCATTTGACAACACATGCGCAGCACTTAGCAAACGCGCTGCAAATACACACAACACAACCAAATACATAAACGCACTGCAAATACAGAAACGATGCAAAAAGAGAAGCACACAATCCCCGAAAACAAATGCAACAAAAAAAACTGCTGCATCCAGATTACACAACGGAAGTTCTCCAGGCCTCTAGGGGGAGCGCTAAGTGGAACAACCTGATTTACGACCCCACTGAGAGAGAGAGAGAGAGAGAGAGAGAGAGAGAGAGAGAGAGAGAGAGAGAGAGAGAGAGAGAGAGAGACTGTGTGCAACTGCTTTGAGATCATCGACTGTAAATATTAAGTCCATGTTTGAGATATGTTTTCTCTCGTTTGGTGGGTGTGTCTCTAGTTCATTGGCTCAGGTCACAGGTGATACCCAATCAGCAGAGACCTTGTCACTGCCCGATGTGAGTCGCATGCAGATGCGAGTTGCGCATGCGTCGCTTTGCGACGGAGTAGCCTACGAGATGCTAACGAGAGACTTCTGTAATGTCAACGCAGTAAAAATTAACCTACGTAGTTCGTTCACTGCTGGCTACAAGTTAGCAGTCAAACGCAACAAAGGCTGTCACTTGAATGGCGTTTTGAGCCAACGTTAGCAATCAAACAATCACAGATAGCTAAAACGTTTTTGAAACGATTTCCATCTTCTGTTATTGTTTGCAATGAGAAAAGTTCCAGTATGACACGTAATGCCGTAAACCGTTTAAATCTGAGCACGCGCAACTCGCATCTGCACTCGACTCACATCGGGCAGTGACAACGTGTCTGTAAACTCGTGGTAATAAAAAAAAGGCAGAGCGCTCTCTCCCCGCGGGGTCGTAAATCAAGCTGTTCCACTTAGCGCTCCCCCTAGAGGCCTGGAGAACTTCCGTTGTGTAATCTGCAGCGGTTTTTTGTTGTTGTTGCATTTGTTTTTGGGGATTGTGTGCTTTTCTTTTTGCATCGTTTCTGTACTTGCAGCGCGTTTGCTAAATGCTGCGCGTGTGTTGTCAAATTTATGAAGACGTTTTCTTAATTTGCTTGTGTTTTGTCTATTTGCGTGTGTTTCATTAGGTTGCGGTGCGTTTGCACCCTGTCGGCCGCCGCTTCAGGCAAGCGAGCAGGACATCACCACCAGTCTGTGAAAGTGTTCTCATGCATCCTCGCTTCCCTTTCTCCATGCGTTATCTAACCGAGAGTACATTTTCCAACAAAAATATAAAGTCTAGAAACACGGAATGACACATGGCGTGCTGGCCTGGAAAGACCCCATGATTCATTGCTAGAAACAACATATATCAAGACTGCAGTACAGATGGCTGGCAAAATACACTCTAAATTTAATTTACTGCACTATGTTAACCACAAAACCCATCTCGGGCTATAAAGATGTAATCTCTGTGCATTTTAATATGAAAAGGTTTGGTTCTGCCACAGATATCTTGGAGCGATTGTCCTCCGTAAGGACATGTGTGGCATTGTGTGATTTTATGATCAGAAAATAAATGTCTTTGATTCAGGAGAGGCGGATCACATGCAACTGCCAAAGTGTCTGGCAGATCAACTCATAAAAAAAAATTAAAAAAAAACGAGTCAAATGTAGCACCGTTCGGCTCGGGGCTGCTAGTAATTTCCACTGCACATCCAAGTTTTTACAACTGATTCTCTGCCAGAGCTCGCTATTTTAGCCAAACCTGACATGGCATGTTTGCCAGGGCAAAAAATAATATCAACAACTAAATAATCCCTTTGGATTGACATTAATTCGTGTATCAAAGCCACACAAGTATGCTGGAGTAGCAAACAATTGGACGAGATTAAAACTATTTCATATGGCGGGGGGGTTTTTAACTTTAAAAAGGCACAATGAGTAGGATTTTTCAAAAATCATCCCTCTCAATCATCACTTATGACCCATTATAAGAAAACCAAACGGGAGTGAGTCGGTGTTTGGCTTTCACCATGAATTCAGGGGGGCGTGCGCTTCTGGTGTGGTTGAGCTGGGGGGGGGGCAACTTTGAATGTTGTGTTTAAAAACCGCAACAGAGAAACCCTACTAATTCTGCCTTTAAGCACAGACATAATATTCTCCTCAGATTGGCTTCAAAGAGAAAACTGTAACTGGATTCTTCTTACATTCTATTTCAGCTAATGTGTAAATAATGAGACTTTCAAGTAATTTATGACGGTTGTCCGTTACAAGTCACAAAGAAGTAGGCTATATCTGTTGTCTGAAAAAAAGTCATCATCATCCTCATATTTTTTTTTATATTGCATTTACAAGTTGTAAATGCAAAAAAGAAGAAAAACAATAGTAAAGCCTTGGTAAGCTAATTAGACTAGGACAAGATCTATACCCCTTCAGGTAGCCTATTTCATCATCTTTCATTGAGGACAGCCATATCAATATATACCATTATCTCAAGCGGAGGGCTCCATTAATTTATCCCTTGGCACTTACATTGCCTCCTTGAAGCCTCCACTTGCCTCCCTTCCTCACGTCTTAGTCCTCATCATTAGGGTTGGGTACCGTTTGAATTTTTACGTTTCCGATGCCAAACTGGTACTTTTTAAAACGATTCCGATTCCTAAACCGATTCTTGAAAAACTGAAAAATGACATCAAAGAAAGGCTCTTTTATGGAGTTTTTTTTAATTGAAAATGATTTCAATTTAACAATATATTAACATTTTAAAGTACTTAAATATATAATAAGTAAACCTAAGTCACCTAACACATACTACAATAATTTAACAATAAATAACAGTTACATTATTAACAAGTAACAACAAAATAAATGTTGAGTTGGTATGCTAACTAAACCAGCTTCAAACTTTAGCAGTTCTTTTGCAGAAAAATGACCATATTTGCCTTCTCTGGCAAGACACCACACCTCTCCTGACTTATGGCATGTCTTGCACAGGAGAAAAAATTTCAGTCGGAACCGAAATGAGGAACTGAAATTTGCGTTCTAATCCGGTCCGAATACTACCGTTTGCGTAGGAACCGGATCCATAGTGGAACCGGGTTTCTGTACCCAACCCTACTCATCATGGGAGGAGAGAGGAAATGAGCAATGTGTTTTAAGAGGGATGAGACGTCCTTTCCTCTGACGTTTTATATTAATTTGTCAGCTGTTTGGGCGGAGTCAGCAACTCCTTCAGCTGCACGGCTTCCGGGAAGGCTGCTCTCGTGTATCCTTGGCTATAGCTCCTCGATGCTCGCTCCTCGCTCCTGAAACAGCCTTCACCGAAGAGGGACAGAACAACTTCCGGTTCAGCCGAGGAGCTATCAAATAAGGGTGCTGAGATTCAGCTATAGCGTGCACAAACAATGCAGTCTTATTTGCCCTCCCTCCCTATCAACACAAAGGACATTATCTGCCGTGAAGTGTTACGAGTAATTCATGTAGACGAATGTACATTTTAGAGACACATCTTTGGACACTGCTGGTGCTTCACATTCAGTTGTCATCCCGATTCAGAAGTGTTCCCACTCAAAGACCAGTGCTGTAGGGGAGACAACTAGGCCACCTCTCAGTAATCTAAACTGCCTTGCTTTGTCACCTCATCTTCTTGATCTAAACTGATCTGACAAGGTAGGATTATTCACTGGTAGTTTTTGAACTATATAGCTTAAAATACACGCACCTGATTCACTTCTGGTTTAACTCTTACTAATACAAGTCATAGCTAAACCGGGTGACAGGCCAAAGAGTAGGGGGTAGGTGAGAGGGAGCAAACACTGATTAGTAGCTGGCATGCTGACTCAGGAGCTCCACTAAACCAGCCACATGAGAAATGTCTTTCATCTCTGAGCCAGGAGCCCACAGGCCCCGTCCACAACAAAGCACACACACGCAAACACACACACACACACAAACACAAACACACAAACGCACATAGAGACATACTACATAAATAAAAATAAAATACCATACGGTGTGGTCATACATGTTAACTCACGGGCAAAATACACAGGTAGACCTAAACATAGCAACTGTTGCTATGACAAGGTGTGGTAGGAACCCCTGGCAACGCTTGGGCAAGTGACTATCCAAGCTTTAGCGTGACTGGAGCTCTTTGTTTTCATAGGGTTTTGCAATGTGTAGGGCGAGAGTGAGCTAAGATTGGAAAAAGATGCACGCCAGTCACATTAATGCACTGCGTGCTTTGTGGGGAAGACAAGCCATCCGCAGTCGCACTGTCATTACATAGACATGAAACACAAAAACAACGAAAGACACACATACACATGCAGCATGTACTGTGCAAAATACACACACATGTTCAGTAGTAGGCCTTAGGACGCAGTGAAACTGAAAAAACACGAGTGACGCCAGCTAATCCGCATAGCCAGACTGGTTTAGCCCAAAATGCTGAGTGCTTATCAGGCCCATCTTGCTCCATACCGACAAGAGAAGTCAGAGCCATATTTGTGTGAAACTTGGTAACTACAGGCAAGTGTGTTCACTTAGCAGCCGGCCCACAGATGACATGCTCCCTACTCACAACAGGCCGCAGCCTGGGTCTCTTCCATGCTGTGTGTCTCTAGGGTGTGTTTGTGTGAAATGTGTCCTTGTGTGTGTGTGTGTGTGTGTGTGTGTGTGTGTGTGTGTGTGTGTGTGTGTGTGTGTGTGTGTGTGTGTGTGTGTGTGTGTGTGTGTGTGTGTGTGTCATGAGTAGCAAGTATTACAAAGCCTGTTTCTGTGTGCGACTCAGTACTGGGTGGAGCTACATTCTTTTTTTTTTTGGTAATAAAAGTAACTAAACTTATCGGTGACATATCTTTTTTTCCCACAAGCCTTACTTGTGTTACTTTCCCCCCTGATGTTCCATTTCATTTTCAGAATAGTGAAAATAATAAAGAAACTATTTGAAGTATTGCAATACGTCGCAAGAATGCCGTCTGTCAAGGCACTGTTGTGGGTTTGCGAGTCATGTTCTGTGTTCTTAAACTGCAAAAAACGGCACACCCACTTATTTAGGTCAATATCGCAAAAAAAAAAAAACATACTTAGACACCTGACGTCCACAGTCTGTCTAACACTATACCCAAGTCACAGACCAGATGAGTGTGACACCCTGCGAAGTCAAAGTCCCCGTACAGCGCAGGTTTTATATACTGTATGTTACAGGGCTGTTAAATGTTTGGTTTTTTTTAAAGAGAAAATTGTAGATATAACTTCAGAATTACTCAAGCAAAGGAACCACAGGGCATGTTCAGTGCCTGTGTGTATGTTTTATACCGGATGTACGTTGAGTATTGTTTGTCTGTGGCTTAGAGCTAAGTTGTGCATGCAACATGAGTCATGCATTTCCAGGTATCTATGTACTAGGGCTGCAGCTATCGATTATTTTAGTAATCGAGTATTCTACCGATTATTCCATCGATTAATCGAGTAATCGGATAAGAAATACTTCTGTTTTATTGAGGAGCAATAATATACAATAGTTTGGTTTAATTTTCGGAAAAAGCAACATTTATATTGCCTACATTGCTTACAATATCATCTCTCAAAAAACTAAACATTAAGTGCATTTAGTGCCATATTACATTGTTTTTAAAGAAAACATTTTCTGAAATGCAATAACAACCTCAAACTAAGGCATTAAGACATTAAACATACATAAACATGACCTTAAGTTGTGCAACTTAACTTTCAGAACTACAAGTTTCAACCTGAGACTGATCTGTATTTATAGGCCTATATGTAAATATTAGTTATACTCAACCTATTTTCATTTATATATTTGATTACAATGTCACACAGCTCTGTTACACTTATGCTAGTAGATCGTTGATCAGCTGTTTCTCCGTGAAGAGAGAGAGAGTGAGAGAAAAAGGTGCGCAACAATCAGCTATTTTTCCGAAGGGATAGTCAACAACTCGGCTCTTTAGATCAAATTGGGGTCACCACTACGTATTTTCCTGTCTTTGTTTTTGACAGTTGTTGTGTTTGGTGTAGTTTCATCGTCCAGACGACTCTGTGATTTACTTTTGTCGGGTCCCCTTCGTGGAATGGATGATTAAGTTAGACTCTGTTTTCTGTTGAGATGCTGAAGCATTGACGTCGTGCTATTATTGTGGTAAGCTAGTTCCAGTTTGCAGTAGACACACTGTACAGAGTTTTTGTTTTAATTACGTTTTCACTGATTCCAAACTTTGGACACTTTCTGTCGTTTTCTCCAGCCTGTCTCTTCTCTCAGCCCCTCACTATTAACGCTCTTCATTTTGTAATCTGCGCCGTCAGTCTTCATGGCATGTGTCGCCAGCAGCGTCAGCCCGGTGTGCGACAGTAATAATCATCCGTGCGGAAACACCGTGAGCGATACAACCTTGGTAACATTGATTAAACAAAGCCTCGAGGCAACTCATTTTACATTGAGGTTTTTTAGTAATCCAATTATTGGAGTTACTCGAGGAATCCTTTCAGCCCTACTGTGTACATATGTATTTTTTGCCTTTCCCACAATAGTTGATGCAAGTTCAGTAGACAGTGAAAGGAAAAATCCACTAGAGAGAAGAAAGGCCGGGTTAGCTCAGTCGGTAGAGCAGGCGCACATATATAGAGGTTTACTCCTCGACGCAGTGGCCGCGGGTTCGACTCCGACCTGCGGTCCTTTGCTGCATGTCATTCCCCCCCTCTCTCTCTCTCCCATTTCATGTCTTCATCTGTCCTGTGAAAATAAAGGCCTAAAAATGCCCAAAAAAATAATCAAAAAAAAAAATAATGAGCGAAGATGCATCACTCAGAAGCACTCAGTCCACTCGCAGCTGAGCTTTGGTAAGCGTGAGTAGTACAATAAACAAATCCTCCTGTAGCTCTGGCTGCTGTAAACTAGTTGAAAAACGGTTCCAGCGATTTTTGGTGGTATTTCTGATAAGTCTGTCTGATGTTAACACAGTTTGGCCAGCCGCCGACTCCTCTCATGAATAAAATAAGAGACGCAAGAATTGGGGGTGGAAGCAATCAAATTCAGCTCGTGGGAGAAAGTGGCGTTTGGGAGGATGGAGAGAATGCGAGAGACGAGAGAAGGCATCGCATACTTGGGCCCGTACAGCAGCCGAGCCAGTTACAATAAGTGTCCGACCCTTACAGCCGCACCGCACTCAAACCCCATCCCCAATTCCAGAGAGGGACGGAGGGACATCTGGAAGCCATAACGAGGATTATTTACAACCACAGTGAGGTAATGACAGAAAAATGCAGCTTGCGAGAGAGACAGGGGAGAGGGAGAGATGGAGAGAGAGAAAGAGAGAGAGGCTTTTGAGGAAATGACATGAAAAGACGCCGGGGTTGCCTTTCCTTCCATCGGACCAAGGCAGGACCGCAGGAAGGGGGAGAACACCTCATAGGCTGGCTCAGAGTTTTCCTAGACTGAGTAAACCTTTTGATAAGGAAATGCTCCGCGTCATAAAAATAAAGAAGTAAATGATAGGCCTGAATAACTCCGGCTTATGTGCAAGGGTCACAAATGGCCAGTCATGACTACGGGCCTGATGTTTTTATGGTTTAGTGTAGCAAGCGTTGAATACAGCTGATGAAAATAAAAGTCACTGTCTCTAGGAATTCTGGCATTTAATGATCACAAAATATGTTTCCCCCTTACTTCTTTTAAAAAGTCAAATAAATGTACCAGCTTGCAGTTTCCTGTGAAATCACATGGACACGGGCTTTTTCCTAAATGATGCTGCCGGGGGAGGCTTGTCTGTTACTTTACCTTCTGATTCAAAATGGCTACGTACGTGACATTTCCTGGCCAATGTGTCAGCGCAGCAGATACCCCGAAGCCGACTCGAGCTGGATCATTTTCCTGCTAGAGCGAGTTCTTCACCCGAAATCAGCCCGTGATTCCTGACACAAAGTGCAGTAGGTTCAGGGTTTATACTATCCCCCAAAATGCTTATTACTTAGCAGCCACATGAGAGAATGAAGTATTAATTTGTGTAATAACTGTTCCGGACCCATTATAACCTATTTTTTTTTTTTTTTATAAATACAAGGCTTTGGTCACCTAGAAATACCAGCTGCTTTATTACAAAAGTGCTTCCTGGTCAAACAAAGGCCAGATTAATACATCTGAATAAAAAGCACACCGAGGTCATCAAAGGAAATATTAAAGCTGTGATCCTCGTAACCTAAGTCCTTAAAAGGGAAAAGGCACTCGGTGCCAGGAGCACTTCAAAAACACAGCCCTTATAGCAATTCAATTGCAAGTGGCTTGATAACATCCAGTAAATTACCTAAATTACAGATGGAAATAGAACCAGGTCCCTTTATGCCACAGCCAGAGGTTCTCCTGGCAGATGTGTGTAGGGAGGCCCAAACAACCCCGACAAAAAAAAAGGTTTCTCGCTCTCTCGTATGGCACATGCACAGCTGTCTGATACCCACAGGCGGTAGCGCCCAGACACCGATGTTGCCATGTATGACGCGTGTCAGCTATCAGAGAGGTGGGCCCGCCAGTAAATCATTGATAAGCACCGGAAATTCGTGGAGGGCAAACAGGGAATCACTTACATAGCACGTAAACATGCCTTGGAGCATTAAATTGCATTTAATGCTAGGCTGCACACCAGCAACGGCAGAATTCCCAATGCTGTCTGTCTGCACTAACCCTCCCCGCCCCCCCCCCTCCACTCAACCACAGCCAACCTCAAGTTCCCCTCAATGCGCCGTTTTCCTTTCACTGCCATCCCTACCCATTTCTCTCTCTTTCCATCCCTTCATCTCTTTTCCTACATTTCCATTCTTCCGTCTGAGTTCTCCAATTTGACCACTTGTCTCTCTCTCTCTCTCTCTCTCTCTCTCTCTCTCTCTCTCTCTCTCTCTCTCTCTCTCTCTCTCTCTCTCTCTCTCTCTCTCTCTCTCTCTCTCTCTCTCTCTCTCTCTCTCTCTCTCTCTCTCTAATAAGAGGGCAGGAGTGGTCAGAGGCCTTAAACTAAATCTGTGCCCCACGGCATTAAACACACAAACAGGATGTTCCCGAAATATTAAGAAACCACAAACACCAAAGAAAAGGAGGGAGGCAGGGCTTGACAAAACAATAGGTCAGATCTAGTGTGTGTGTGTGTGTTACAGTGCCTGCTGAAGTGAGCATACACCCGGGCCAGCGACGTGAGAAAAACTGCCGCGCAGAGGCTGGGCTGCATCAGTTTCTGCTGTCTGTACAGGAAGTGTTCCCAGTACTTCAAAGAATTCTTCAAGCCCACACATGGACCTGTTACCCCCACATAGCAAACAAGTTGATTTACACAATTCTGTGTCAACACAGCCTCCCGATACCATCTGCAGATAAAGAGAGAATATGAAAGGAGCCTGCCAGGCCATGTTACCCATGCCTGGCTGGGGTTCCTTACTGTCTGCCACTCTGTAGGTGGTAGAAGCACCAGGTGCTGCATTGTTCCTCTTCTGGGTATTGATAGTAACAGAACGATGGCTGCGATAAGTACAGTAGGAGGTCAAGAAAAGGATAGTGCCGCACCATTCAGGTCACACAGATCATCCTGATTATATTACAAGATGTTATGCTGACTGATTCAAAAAAGTATTATATTCGGGGAAACTATTGATATTTGACATTTGAAAATCACCATCATTATTTGCCATATTTGGACATGGAACAGTATTTGTTTCCACTGACGTGTGTGTGCGTGTGGACTGAGCTACATCTCCTGTTTAGCCAGAAGGTTGTGTTTAGGAAAAAGAAATAGATGGGCCTAGACAACATGCTCTGCTCAAAAATAACTTAAGTTTTCAATGACGTTGACGGTAAGTGCATTGTCTCACTTCCGGTGCTCCCGTGTCACGGATGCTAGTTTGCTGCTCCAGCAAAAACTTACTCACCTCTGCTTTACTGTTTAATTTAGCGGCTAATTGCCTGGATTGCATTTAAACTACACTAGTTATACTCAAGCACGTATAGTTATGTTCTCTTACAGCGACTGCATCGCTGAGCTCACAATTGTTAAAACGCTGTTAGCTACTTTTGCTTAGCCATTAGCAATGGCTAAATCCTCTCCCTCTCCTGCTCTCCATTCCTCGGTGTGTCAAATGTTTAGCTATTCCTCTGCCTCTTTTAGTGATAAAGACACATGTAATAAATGTAGTTTATTCGCTGATCTGGAGGCGAGGCGAGAGTGAGTTTGAGGCACGGCTCCACACCATGGAATCAAAATCGTATGCTTCCGTAGTTAGCTAGCTTAGCGTAGCTGTTGCGGGCTTCAGTTAGCAGTCCCCCAGCAGGCCCCGAGCAGCCGGGGAAGCGTAGCTCTAAACCGGGGAGCACACATGGCGGCGGTCGCTCTAAACCGGAGCTTATGGCTAATCACCAACATCTTCACCTTTCTAACAGTTTCTCCCCATTCAGTGACACACCTGTTGAGAAGCCAACTCTGGTTATTGGGAGCTCTATACTGCTCCGCCCTCCTACGTACTTCCGCTCAATTTTCATTTCCCTTCAGTACTCGGTCTGGGTTCGCGGTATATTCTTGGGTTTTCTCCAGCCAAATATTTGCCGGTTCAATCAGCGAACAGAGGGAGTGGCTGAGAACGATGACGTTGAGGTTGTGCGCTAGACGCGAGCGAAGCCATTCGGTCCGTTGTGGCAACGCTGCAGAATATCCAGAAGTTAAAGCCCGAGCAAGAACAATCTTTGCTGAGTTGTGTTGGTGGCCATGATGTCGTGGCCCTCCTCCCCACGGGGTTCGGGAAAAGTTAGATTTTCCAGCTCGCTCCGTTAGTGGTGAAGGAGTTGGCTAAGGCTAACGCTAGCGATGCTAATGCTAAATATAAGCCGATAGTTGTCGGTCTCCCCTCTCGTTAGCGATTGGTTATGGCAGATCCAGAGTGGCTCTGGGCAGATCCAATAGTTTTAAACTTCAACAGAGTACCCGCCTTCAAGGAAGTTAACACTTGTCAATGGAGAGTGGCCAGACTCTCTGTACAAATGAAATGTACCAAAGTCTGGTAGGACCAGGCTAATGTTTACATGCTTTAATGTTAAAAAAAAAAAAAAACTGCTCAGTTTCAGTGCCTGTCTCTTTATGCCCCCCCTCCAAAGTCTGCTCTGATTGGTCGTTTCTGGGTCTTACGTATCTGCGCGCTCAGAGTCTTTGCAGCCGGGGAAAGACTGTAAAGCACTACTGTAGCTGCACTTTCTACCTATATATAGTATAGTTGTGTCATCACAACCTCAGTTGTCTGAATACGGGCTGTGTGTATTTCTCTGTGGATTGAGTATTTTTATACTTTCACAGTATTTATACAGCACATTGACCTGCTTTATAAATCACAAAAGACATGGAAATCTCACTTTTTACAATGTGGGACCTTTACATTTATAATATGTGATGTTTGCCGTGACTCCATCTTCCACTTCTGGAAGGAGTTGCAGGCTCTGGAGGTGGCCCCCGAAGAAACACTGACAGCTGTATGAATCTTCTGCTTTCACTGCCAGCAGAAACACTTGCTGCTCCATCGCAGGAACAAAATTACTTTATGGCAGCCTCTGAGTGCCTTCACAGGCCAGAACTCCCACATCAGCCCGAAAGGAAAAACACTACAGGACGGTTACAAGAGCCAGAGCTAGGACTACCAGGCATGTGCTGTGGGAATGTTCAGCAACCCAGACAATATTTTCCAATACCGAGTGTGTGAAAAATCAGAGTTAGCACAGTGCTCATACAAGAACGTAGCTGTACTGTGGCACCACATCAACTTCCAGCAGCACCTTATAAATTTCAACATCAGTTAAATTAAAGTCACCGATCACTTAAACAAAAGTAAGACTTTACTGCAAGTGGTGTTCCAGCACCAACATGTCACAACATCCTGACAGATATTACAGCCCAAGTTCCCTACTGCCTTTTCTGGGCTCATCCTTTCTCTGAATTTTCCCCCCCTACGGGTGTTGGCCCTTGCGGAAAATGAGGGGGGGTTGTTACTATGCTACGGCCCTCTGCAGCTCGACTGGTACAGCCCAGCACTGACATTGCACCATTTAAGGATTTGATTCCCATTGGGACCACCCATACTATAAATGGATCCACACAAATGAATGAAAGCATCCACTAGGCATTTGTTTAGACCTTTAAAGCAATAGTGAAGTGGATAACAATAATAAGGAAACTGAGATGCATCTGGCATAGAGTGAAAGGGACTGTCGGGTCTCGAGTAAAGGAGATGGGGAAAGGTAAAGGAGGAGAGAGATGGGACAACAACGAGAAGGGACAAGGAGGAAAAGGGCAAACAGAGGGGGTGAGAAAATAAAAGAGACGAGGTAGGAAAAGAAGAAGAGGATGATGGGAAGACAAGCAGGGAGGTGCGAAGAGGAAAAATTATCGGAAAGAGGGATATTTCAGAAAACACTGAGATGCCCATGACAGTAAAACTACGCTGCCTACTTATCGATGTCCACTTATAGATGTCGCATAAGAAAGGTAAAGTACTCACAGGCTGACTCGCTCATACACCCCCCCCCCCCCCCCACAGCTGTCACTGGAGAGAACAACCAGAGTACTTTACAGATGACCCAGGTCTTTTCTATTCAACGTTAAGATGTGTTGGCTCCCTGTGGCCATATGTGTCATAATGGAGGTAACCCAAGATCCCTTTCATTCTCTGGAAACCTGCCCAACTAGGTGTGCTCAAGATGGGGCCGACAGGAAGGACCTGAAGCTATGGCTAACATGGAGGGGATCATGATAGACTGAACACCGAGCCAAGACTACACGTTTCCAAGGTGAATACTTAAATGAGTGCTGAATTGTAAAAAAAAAAAAAAAAAAAAAACCACAATGATTATAAATGAGATTGTGCTGTTCAAAAAAAATAATTGCAATTATATTTGCCCAGTGTGATACATCCCAATTACCCCACCAATTATGCGTGAATAATCGCAACCTTGGAATGAATGATGGGACCAAAAAGTAAAGAAGACAAACAGGTAGCCCAATGAGTGAAGCATAGTAAGCCCGAAAAAAAAAAAAAACATTCTAGCTTAGCTCCTAACTTGTTTGCCGTTTTAGAAAAATACTTTGGATTCTCAGTAAGGTCAATTTTAAAGCTGTAGCTTGCTACATTCCTCAATCACATTTTTGCTTCAAGACACAGTCTACGACATTCACACACTGAAAGAAATGTGCTGCCTAAAATCTTAACATTATTGTTTTATTCACAGAGCGCCCATAGAGTGTTATTGAAACTACCAAATCCAGTGGGATGACACTGACCTAGAAACTGAAGCTAACAATACTCAGAGTCAACAGCATTTTAGTGAGAAGATCCTGCCAAAAACATAACCAGTGTTTCAGTGCCATTGTGTACTGCTGTTTGTGTTCAGGAGATATCATTTTCTGGGGTATTTCTGTTTCGGTAATTTCGAGTAAAAATTGTCACATGAATGCTCTGAATCACAGTGTATAGTTTCACTAAAATGTATCTAAGTATATACATGTATGTGCATGGTTTTTGTTTACGTGTCATTGCATTAACCAAGCTCTTCCTGTTTATGTGTCTACACACACAGGGATGAGATCAGAGCACAACTGAACCCAGTTTGAAGTGTCTGGTTGAAAAACTGAAAAACTGAACTAATCATCAGCATGTTAAAGAACCCAAAATGAATAAAAATGCAACAATGTTCGCTTTTTCAATGCAGGTCGTGGCCTCTTCTGTTACAAAGGAATAATGGGCAGGCTGTGAAGTTAACTGACACTGAAATCTGGAGAAAACCACTAAATTACCATTTCTGCTCCCAAATTAAATGAATGGAACTGAAGAGATATCTATATCTCTATCTATCTATCTATATATATATATATATATATATATATATATATATATATATATATATATATCTCTCTCTATATATCTATCTATCTATCTATCTATCTATCTATCTATCTATCTATCTATCTATATCTCACACACACACACACACTTATATATATATATACATACATACACACTTCTCCCTGTGCTGCAGCCATGCACAACAGACACTTTCTAGGCCACAACCAGTCCCCATCACTGCAAAAAAAGACTAGCTTGGCTACTAATTATAACCTCCAGAAGAAAGGTGTCAACGCTGGGACTTGTAACAAAAAGCATCCTGAAAATATGCATCTGGCTACGGCTGGGCGTGTTAGGACGGGCCCCCCTTTAGAGGAGGAGGAAGGTACACATGTGACTACAACAACAAAAAACGCATTATATTTCAAAGCGAGGATACAATGGTAGCGCTAGCTTACGTAACTGATAGACAGGCAGAGATGAGCTCAGGGCAGGGCCTGGGTCTTCTCCGTGTTGTTATCATAGGGAAACTATCCCACAAACATAGAAGATAAGTACAGAAGATGCTCCGTCTTCTACAATTTGTCCTCTTCCCGACACAAGTACTGGCAGTAAAATGGACTGATAATCTTCTAAAAGCACAAAAACAACTTTCCGAACCAACACGACCATTGCTTTCCATTCATAAATTGGCACGGCACTACATCCATACATTTAATTCAATTTACCTGGAGTCAACCAGGCAGAGAAAACTCAAGCCTTATCCATTTAAGACTTATCCATGGGCTCAGGCCCAACGGGGTAAGCTGCGAGAACAAACACGACGGTGCAGTAGCAAACAGACACCTAGATAACCGTAACGAGACTAATGACCTCACTGATAAGCAGATTGAGTCAGCGTGGGAGGCTACAGTGGGACGGGCCTGTGTTGACGAGTACGTGAGACATCTAGGCGATCGCACAAACCGTCGGGCTGATAAACAACAGCCTGCACTTGGTTTGCTTCCACAGTGGTGTGACGGACAGCATGATACAAGTAACACCAAGCACCTACGGCAACTGTCCAGTCTGTCAGCACGCATACTTAGCCTCTACACCTGTGACTTTAGCACGCGGCCTGTTATCACCTCCACAACCTCTCCTATTCTCTTTTATTGCTGGATGAATCAGTGAGCCTAAAGAGCAGTGCAGCAGTGTAACTGACAGCTTCATTCAAGGTGGGCCATCCAATTTACTTTGGCAGAAAATAGTGTGCTCATGTAGGACCCCATCGCATAGCAACAGTAACTGAGGAGGGCGGGACTTAGCTGTGTTTTACAACCTAATGCTGTCATCTTCCAAATATACACTTAACTGTGCAACAATATTAACAGTCAAAGGCCATCTTGCATGTATTACTGCACTTCTTTTCATGTGGTGGGAGATACTGACTCAAGCGAATACGTGTCCCAGCTGAGCTATTTGCAGACCTTGGGAATATCGTTATAATGACTAATGGAAATGCCTCATTTATGGTATTTCCTTATCAGAGGAGGACTAACTCTGGAGGGGAACAGATTCGCAAAAAGAAATAAGGCATTTTGAAAACAGATGGGAATCCAACAAAGCAATTAAGGCTAGGCATAGAGCTATAGGTGCTAACGCAATGTAGAGCATATGGAAAGAAATGATTACCTAATATCAGTAAATGAAGTGTTTTGGACAGAAATCTGCACCAAAACGTTTATCATACTTAACCCTAGGTTCAGCATTACTGATACTAAAGTATGAGTCAATTTTACAGTGTGTTAATGAAAGATTTCATGGCTGTACGTGTGTGTGTGTGTGTGTGTGTGTGTGTGTGTGTAATCAACGCAGGGTAGTGCTATGCGCAACAATGAGTGTCGGCGTGAAAGCAGCGTGAATGAAATCACACACACACATTTCTGCGTTGCAGAATAAACATTACATGTAACATATGCTTTTCTAAAAGAAACTAAGCTATGCTAAACTGATTCCCAATAACCCCCAACAACAATCAATAAACAGGAAGGGGGAAAAAAAAATAAATAAATGAAGTAGCTATGGCACTGATTAGTCTTATTTCGAATGCCTAAGGGAGTAAAAAATTGGATTTGGGGGCGATGGAATGTACTCATCAGCAGCGAGTCAAATTGTTGTGTCTGTAGCATGACCTTCAGCACAGGGAGGAAATGGAATGAGGCAGCTCTCTATATATAGAGGTGAATAACAGTGACGACTCAGTGGAGGACAATTGAGATGACAATCGGAGCGACCACAGGATTTCCCCCACCAGAGAGAGGGAAAATGGCTATAGGGACAGCCTGGTGGGTTTTGGGCTAGTGATGCATTTTATCACCTGCAACCAGTGTCCAAAATCCTCTTTTTGACTCACCGGCCAAGCATATTTTTTTTAACAGCCAAAATATTAAATTGCAGTTTTGGTTTTATTTCAGTTAGCCTAATAGCTGGTTTGATTTGCATTGAGAGATGATTTTATGGAAAGTACCCCATGACAATCTGTAGGTATGGTGAAGGGTATGTGATGATGTGGGGCAATTTTAATTCCAAAGGCCAAGGGAACTTTATCAGGATGCATAGTATCCTGGATCCATGAAATAACTGGCCTTTAAAAATAAAGATCTGCCTGCCTCTATGGGAATTTAACATAGGGGTGTACTTACTTATGCCCCCTGTATTTTAAGGAAGAACATTTATTTATTTACGATACATTATTCATTCACAAAGAAAATTGGTGTCCTTAAAGATTGGATTTTTCCTCATTTTTTTAATTAAGGCATTAAGATCAATTTCAAATCAAAGATGATTTTTTTATTCCTCTTTTTAGTCAACTTTAGCATGGGTGTCCTAATTTTTTCACGACTGTATTTACAAAAAGCAACTAAAATATGATTTGACAATTTCATTATTAAGGTCCTGCTAAAGTGGGAATTTCAAAATAAACGCGCATGTTAAAGATGACGACATGTAGAGCTATTTTTACTTTGTAATATTGGATCGTTGAGGATTGAGATCGATACATCGATCCAGACCGATGTATCGTTACACCCCTAGTTTGGGCTAGTCAAACATAAAATTCACTGACTAACATACGGAGGTACTTTCAAAAACGTCCACACAAATAGATATTTTGAGCACTCTTTCAGTTGTGCACATAACCCGTCACAAACTTACTCTCAAGCACTTGCCCACAACCCACAAAAGCCCTTTCGAAACCGACACCACAAAACCGCTAAATTAGGGCTGGGCATTACATCGATATTATATCGACATCGATATATGAGGTTAGATATTGTCTTAAATTTTGGATATCGTTATATAGTGATATGGCACAAGTGTTGTCTTGTCCTGGTTTTAAAGGCTGCATTACAGTAAAGTGATATCATTTTCTGAACTGAAAAATTCATACAAATATAAGGCTGGGCAATATATCGATATTATATCGTGATATAAGACTAGATATCATTTTAGATTTTGGGTATCGTAATATGGCATAAGTGTTGTCTTTGCCGGTTTTAAAGGCTGCATTACAGTAAAGTGATGTCATTTTCTGAAACTACCAGACTGTTCTAGCGGTTCTATTATTTGCCTTAGTCATTATATCCACATTACTGATGATTGTTTATCTAAAATCTCACCGTGAAAATATTTTGTGAAAGCACCAATAGTCAATAATGCCGCAATAGCAACATCGATGTATTTGGTCAAAACTATCGTGATATTGGATTTTCTCCATATCACCCAGCTCTGCGCTAAATCCCTGTCAGAACGTAACACTGCTGAGGAGGAAACATGCTCACGAGTGAATGAGTAAACAGATTGCCAGGTGCTGCACATGGGCCTCATTTTATCACTGGGGATCTACTCGGACAACACCGTGATTCAGACTGAGGGACAATCAGATCAGTTGCATGTGAGACCGGCCGGCGTGAATGACCGCCATTCAGGTGGAAGACAGATGAATGGGGCTGACAAACTGTTCACCCATCGAACATTATTTGAGTCATGCGTCTCCACTATAAAGACAGGGAGGTCGGAACAGTGAGTGCAAGAGATGTGCACGCATACAGCAGTGCAGATGTATAGATAGACCTTAAAATAGATCAGGTCACCGTCAAATTCGCCACCGCACCAAAAGCCAAGGGCGATGCTCCATCAGCGTCAGCTGTTGTACAGCAGAGGAACAGAGAGTACAAGAGATAGATGAACTGACTGCAAATGATATCTTCTTCAGCAAATCCAAGGCAACAACAGCGAGGGCTCCTCTAATCTATTACAACCATTTCAATCTCTCTCTCTCTCTCTCTCTGCCTAATTTCTCACATTTCCTCTCTCATTATCTAATTAAGAAGACTGAGCAGAAATGCCATAAAATACTAGCCTGACAAGACAGACCCACATCAAGACGTTGGGTCTGGGAACTCACCAGGGCTAGTTGATAGATTAAACTGTTGCCGTATCTGTTCGGCAAAACTCCGAACACATCTTCCTTTTTTAAGAATCAGTTGCCGTTCTTTGTTCTTTTCTCAAAGAAAAGCTTAACTCCAAGTCTTCCAGAGTCGCGGCCAAAGCCGATTCACCAGCAGCAGCAGCCATAAGCCCGCCCACCGACTCTATACACGATGTGATTGGCCCGGCCAGAGTTTGGTTTTTCCAGCTCGCAAGCCAACGTTGAGTTGCTAGATCCCCTGGCTGCAAATTACATTTGCTGCCGCTAGGGTGCGTCTAGATTTCCAGGCTAATAAAATGATTGTGGACTTGACCTTTTTCTAGATTTTTCTAGAAAGTTGTACTCTAGGCGTAGGTCACCTGCTGTGTCACAACTCTCAAAACAGCTAAATGAGAAGAAAAAAATCAAAACAGTAATGTCGGATTAGCTCAACCTGTTTTGAATCTTGCCTAACAATATTAACTGATACTGCTTATCTGTATCTGATCTAAAAGCTGCATCAGTGCATCACTACTGATGAGAGTGGGGACAAATCCCATGCTTGCCCACATTTTCTTGGTATTCTGGGATTCAAAAGTACAGATGTTCTAATACCATTTTTTCTTTCCGACACCGATTCCGATACCTGAACTTGCGTACTGGCCGATACCGAGTACTGATCTGATACAAAGCCTGGATGGATGTATGTGAGTGATAGGATTGCTATCAGTGTTGTATGGCCTGGCTCAGATTAAACCCTTTGTAAAACATGAAAAATGATATACGGAGCATGAATGCCATAGAACTTTCTTTTTATTATCTACATCTTTTACATAACTTTAAAGTGGATTTTGTTCGGCATTAAATTATGTGGTGTCGGGTTGGTGTATAGACTCGCGTACTTGCAGATACCAATACCAGCATTTTAGGCAGTATCGGAGGTATTTCTGATACTGGTATCGGTATTGGAACAACTCCATGAGCCTGCTTGTGTAACCTGCATGCTGCTGCAGGCTTATCTAAGCAGCTAATTTCAGCTAAAATCCTTATTTAGCCTGAACTAATTCAAAAGGGCAAATACCTGTCCTTTACATTTGGCATGAGGTTCATTTTAAAAGTATGACAGCATGACAGTGAGACAGAGGATCAAAGCATGTGCGTGCGTGCATCCGTGTGTGTATGAATGCAGCAGTAAAGCTTTATTAAGGATGCAGCTCAGCGCTGTGCTGTCAGTACGCTGCTGGTTGGACTGACTGCACTGTCTGATCGACTCAGCCTCTGCACGTGCATCTCTTTTGCACACGCTAACGCAAAGTATATGCATGCAAACGTTCCCCCAAAAAAAGGAGAAGTATGTACACCCTCACACACATGCCCTACACACACACGCACACACACGCTGGCACCGGCACACCAACCCAGCCTTCTCTGTCACTAGGCAAAGCTGGCATATAGCAGTAGGGAGGGAGCAAGGGAGGGGGTGTGGGGGAGAGCTGTGAGAGGCAGGGAGGGGAGGGGGAGGAGAGAGCAAACAGAGGAAATAAAGGAGGGAAAGGAGACAGAATAGAGGAGAGAAAATGAGAGGGATGCTTTTGAGACAAAGAGGGCCAAACAACCAACAAGAGGTGTGCAGCATTACAGAGTGCACACGAGCAAGGAAGAGTAATGGAGGAGATAGCAAATGGACAGAATGACACAGACATAAACAATGACAGCAAGAGACATGCCAGGAGCTGACAGACAGACAGACAGACAGACAGACAGAAAGACAGATGGGAGAGTGAATGGGGCGGGTGCCACTGGTGGACAAAGAGGCAGGCCTGGCCTCATCTAAACAGCTGCTGTTCTCTCCAACATTGCACCTCTGCTCCAAATTCCACAGGCAGCCCAGCTCTGTGGGGCTGGGGCCTGAGTCAGCGCTTTTTACACACAGCTGAGCCCTCTGCTCAAAGCAGCCAGGGGATGCACTGGCTACGGCGCATGCAGAGGGACACAAAGCAGCCATGGCCGAAGGTTGGAGTTATACAGACTTCTGCATCTAAATCATCATAAGCTGTGGTTACCACTTAAAATATGAAAGTTTCTGTTGCAAATCTAAAAGACGTTAGACTACTAAAATTGATGCAGCCAGTCAAGGTGATGCAGTGCTATGATGCAAAATCAAACAAGGCAAGAGAGAATCACAAGAGAATATTAGATAGAGGCAGAGCAGTTGCAGTGAGCTAAGGACAACATCTCTATCAACAGACCATAGCATGAGCACTGAACTAGGATGACTAACCGGATGGAATGAGCATCTAAAATGGATGCTAACTTGTCCCGTGCTAAAGCTAATGGGAACATTCCAACACAACAACAGAACAACAGTACACAGAAATGAGCTGGAAAGTAGGAGCAGATACCCCATGGCAACAACAAACACCATAGGTCAAAATGAAATGTAATCAACATAACATGCTAACATTAGAGTTGTTCCAATAACCGTATCGAAAAACCCTTCGGTACCGCCTAAAATGTTAGTTTGGGCAAGTACACGAGTCTGCTCGCAAATGGCCGTTTGCTAACGTTAGCTCTCCGCTACCAGGCAATCAATTCTTCTTTTCCGCTCTAAAAACAGTAGTAGTACACAGCAAGTTGCGCTGGCAGCTTCTATTTTTAGAGCGGCGAACAAGAATTTGGTCTGCTCGCGGAGAGTGTACTTATACATCCACGAGAGTGTAAAAAAAAGTGTCATTATTGACGTTATACATTTATGAGCGTAATGAGCAGTCAGCGCTAACGTTCGCGAAATGTCAGCAATTTGGCAATATTTTACACTGGAAAATCCCGCTAGGAAACCGGTGATGTGTGTGTACAGTATGCAAAGCTTCCGTTACTAGGGGTGACGCTAGTGTTGCCAATTACAGTTTGACTAAATACCGTTACTAGTAGCATCATAAATGTAGCATTTCAATTTTAAATGTCTTTTATTTGACTAAATTGGGAAGCTTTGGGAAGGGTTATTTATTTCTAGATTTATATTCTTTTCCAGTTATGACTGAAAGTTCCACGGCAGTCATACTTCAAGGGTTTAACCAGCCAATCATATCACATCCATACATTGTTAATAGTATACAGCTTTGTTTCCTAGTGCACTGGTATTGGATTGGTACTCGGTCGGTATCAACCGACACACAGGTTTGGGTTTCAGAATCGGTATCGGGTAGGAAAAAAAAAAAATAGTAGTGGAACTCTAGCTAAAATGCCCAACAAGTACAGTACAAGCCTAAAGCAGAGCAAAGCAGAGGGGAATTGGATTCCCTGGCAACTCCCCATACATCAGCAGCTGAGGTTTCGTGCCAAACTGCCTCGCTGTTTCTCTGCATGTCGGAGAAACATCCTGTGACAGAGAAGAGCGAGGGGAGGAGAAACCAAAGGGCCAGAGAAGATCACATGCTGCAGTTTTGTCCATGCCATTTATGAATGTGTGCCCTGACGAGGCTCCTGAGGGCTCTGGTTTTAAGAGTAGCTAATAGGTTTGATCCTGAGGGGGGGATGGCAGTGGAGGGGCGGGCAGCCGGCACCCTCCCATGATGATAGATTTGTAGGAGTAAAAATACTGGCCTGAACTTACATTGAGTTTTATATTTAAAGTTGTTTGCCTCTTCTAGAAATCCACCTTTCAATACTCATCTTAACAAAGAAAATTTGTCCTATTAAAAAAATACTACACACATAATATAATAGTGTGTACACACAGTTTGAATTGGATCTGGTAGCAACTGTGTAGATGCCAAATTGTCCATGGCTGCTGCTCAGAAAGTCTTAGATTCCATAATCCCTAGATTTAACAGCTGTTACACATGGTTTGTTTCTTCCTTTCACATCAAAAGTGTATCACAATACTACACAACGTGAAATATACTACTGGTGAATGTGTGCGCCACACTGGACATTTCATTTTAATAGAATTAAAAGTTCTCGTGACACATTGAGATTAAACACAAGAAAGTATCACCACTCGGAGGCTTAGTGTTATAATGAAAAGAAAGATCAACTGTAGAGAGGTGGATTATGCTGCTGCTAGGTTTCTTTTCTTTGTTTAATGCTGTCACTCTGGCTCCACATTTGAAGCCTGTAGCTATAGCTGCCATTCTCTAAAAAGGAGAAAGCTACAAACTTTTCAGAGCCACCTTTCAAGCCTATAGGCAATGAGTATGTAATACCTATGGCAACTATGTTAACACTTTTGCCGAATTACACAACCAGCAGGCGTAGCAACATTAGCATTCATATAGAGTCGTGTT
This sequence comes from Sander lucioperca, assembly GCF_008315115.2. NCBI lineage: Eukaryota > Metazoa > Chordata > Actinopteri > Perciformes > Percidae > Sander > Sander lucioperca. The sequence continues at coordinate 15,904,542 of NC_050181.1, read as the reverse complement.
TCTGGCCCACATTGCAAATCAAAGTCCAATATTCTCTATCCTTTTAGCTCTGGTTGGGTCTCTACCAACTCCTGAGAGAAACTTCTGACTAGGGCTGGGTGATTAGCCTGACGTCGTCATACTCAGATTCTAGTCAGAATCTGAGTCAGAATCTGAGTCTGATACTGCTCCATTGGGCTGTGATTATGAGGCGTGTTTCAACCGAACCAGGAAAGAAAACGCCTCTGCAATCAATTGGATAGACCTACAACCAATCAGAGCAACGGAGACGGACGTCACAGAAGCTTCAAGTCAAAGGCAGGCTTCGACAGAGAAAAGGCAGAGGCGGCAGTTTCAGTTGGTGATCGTCTGTCCATCATCGTATTGGTCCGAACAGCTCTGGTTCGAGCATAGTTGCTCCACAACGGATCAAGTCCAGACCGAACTTCCCGACCTCAAATGTTGTGGGCGGGGCTAAGTTCACCTGGCATCCAGGCTACTGGGCGATATGAAGAAAATAAAATATCACGATGTTCTTGACGAAATACCTTGATGTCGATATTGCGACGATATTGTAGGATTGACAATTGGTGCTTTAACAAAATATTATTTACACAATGAGATTTTTGATAAATAATCATCAGAAATGTCGATTTAATGAGTAAAGGCAAATAATAGAACAGCTAGAACAGTCTGCTAAGTACAGAAAAACTTTACTCTAATGCAGGCTTCAAAACCAGGAAAAGACCACACTTAGTATATTACGATTTTACGATATCCAAAATCTAAGACGATATCTAGTCTCATATCATGATATCGATAAAATATCGATATATTGCCCAGCCTTACTTCTGGCTCTTCAGCTGCTAAACGCTGATGTTCACCAGTCAGTTGGTAACTTTGTCGACTGCCGTTTGGTGCTGGGCAGTGTTTTTTTTTTTCAAAGCTATCTCACTGAAAACAGCTGCCTGCTGCAGCTGGAAACGCTGCGACGAGAGCAAGGAGAGTGATTCAGAAAAAGTTATGCCACGGGCCAGAAAACCAAAACAATTAGTCAAAGGATGGTTTGAGGAGAACTGCAGAGTTCGGTGATAATTAGCTGTGGGTTCATCATTACGAGCGACTCCTTTCCTGATACACATAGTCATTTAGATCCATTGTTATAACAACAATATTGATTATAGCTGCTAAAGATAGATTTTCAGTGGAGTGTTTCTTCAATCTGCTGCTGGAATTACTATGATTCCATACATTTTTATGAATGAAGAAAGTAAGGGAGGTCTGCGTTATGCATTTTCTCGCTGTTAATTGAATTGGCTTTCCCTTACATCTTGCTCAGTGAGCCCAGCGTGCATACACTCCCAGTTCAGTGAGTATGGGAAGAGACAAAACTATGCAGGCAAGTGCCTTCGCCAGTTGGCCGTGGGACCATTTCGGCAGAACGGGTGGAGGGGGCGAGCAGCTTTCTGAAATTCACTCTTTGACAACATAAAAAAAAAAAATCTTGTGAGAAAACAATGTTGCTCTGTCTGGGGTGTTCATGTCTGTATGTGTATGTGTATGTGTATGTGTGTGTGTGTGTGTGTGTGTGTGTGTGTGTGTGTGTGCGTGTGTGTGTGTGTGTGCGTGTGTGTGTGTGTCGCTGGTGTACACTTAGCTGGCAGACGGAAAGGAAGACTTGCTAATTGCTCCTCAGGCTGAAGAGTCATTACAGGGAGAGCAGACCAACATTTTTCCTTCAGTATGTTCAGAAGGACTGATGAGAGTGCTAGAATTAGCACTAAAGGCTCTTGGAATTTCCCTGACATCAAACTCATCTTGCATGTTAATGCCAGGAGCTTGATATTTATCGCCTACAATAATAAGTAATAGCAGCAGCTGAGGTTAGTAATATGGATACAGATGATAGTGTACAAAATCTAAGTGATGCTGATTTCTAATTAGAGTCGTGTCTAAGACAGCATTCAAACACAACCTGTGCTAATGCACCCTTTCCAAGCATCTATTGCAATATGAACCTGCACAATAAACATATCGCGAAAGGCTGCGACATATCGCAAAAGACACAAATCTACACTTGGGAATGTAACTGTCACTCTTTTTTTAGTGGTGCATTTTATGTTGCATTCAATGTTAAATTTGTGAAATTATGTTTTTTTTTTAAATTCAACAAGCAATTTGTTGCATTTTAGCACAACACTGAAAGCAGCAGAAAGGCGAGTACACTTTCATATCTGTTTATTTATCCCAAGTAATGTCGGTATATGTTCCCATATGGTGCAGCTCTTCTAGAGAAGGTCTTATTTTGAAAGACTGCTACGGTAGAAAAAGAAACGTAACGTTATAATGAGCCAACCAGGGTTCAAAATTAGCACCATTTACCAGCCAAATGCTGGTAAAATATGCAAGTGGCTGGTAGATTTGCTTCACTCACCAGCCCAAAAAAAAAAAACAATGGATATATACTGAGTGTCTGGGTAAAATTTTAACATTCACTAGCCATTTGTCTGGTGGATGAAAAAGTTCATTTTGAACCCTGGAGCCAACGCAGCCAACAGAGTAGGCTCATTTTCATTCGGTCGGCAAACACTGGCTGAAGTGATGGACAGACAGCTGAAACCAGCTAGCAGACTCTGCAGGGGGATGAATGAGCTAGAGAAAGAGGAGAAGAAAGAAAGAAATGGGAGGATGAGGGGAAGTGAAGGTGAAGAGAAGAAGAAAGGGAAAAGGGGAACCATTTGCAGTCAGATCCCGAGGGTCCTGAAAGACTGGCTAATGACCTGCGCTGCAGTGTGTCCTCTGGGAGACGGAGAAAGGAAGCCAACCCTTCCCCTGCCGCTTTGTGATGACACATCACAATTAGCGGCAGGCATTTCTCTGGCTACAAAACTCCCAGACAGATTGACTAAGTGTTTTTAAAGGCCGTCTATGAAATATACCCAAATGCCACGCACAATTCCCCATGTGTTATTCTGATTAAAAAAAAAAGGCCCAGGTTATCCTTATGGACTGCAGCAATGCCATCTTTGCTACCACGGCTACACTAATATATCCCTTTATTAATATACCTCACCGGCCGTTCCATTAGAACTTTAATGTTATGAAATAAAGTCTTCAATTACTGGATTCTCGTCAAGGGGCGACTGCTCTCAGCCATTCGTGGGGCCGCGGCAGTATACCATGTGGAGAGAAGTTATTAATAACCTCTCATGAAATGACATTACAATAAATTATATAACTTGTTAGTTGACACTATGTAGCAGACCAGTATGACTTTATTTAATGCAGTCATTTCTGTTCTCCAAAATGGAAGTCGCCTTTGAAATTTTGGAAAAACAATGTCAAAATGCTGGTATCTAATGGCTGTTAGTTGTTTTAAAAATGGGCACTCCACTGATTTTACACATCAAGGTCAGGGTACTCATGTGGAGTCAGCCTAGGTCTCCTGTGGCTATGCAGGGAGCTTTACAAAATCTGGGTAAAAAAAAAAAATAAAAATAATAACCCTGAGCATTTTTATCAGCGTTATCTGGCCTTAGTGGCTTCACATGTCTACCAGAAAGCCTACATTGTGCACTGAGGCATGACATTTGAAAGATGTGCGCGTTTACCAGGCGGGGAGAGTCTGAGGAAAGATGCTATTGACTTTATTTGATTAGAATTAAATAGGTTACCCGAGTTTCAGGCACTTTAAATGATAAACTATAAACCATTATCTTCTGTAAGTGAAGGATTTCATATTCTTTAGCTTCTTTGGTCAGGTTTGTTTGGAATGCTGCTGGGTTAATTTAGAGTAAGTGAAATGTAGAGGGCAAAAAGAGCATTACAAAGTGTCAGCGGCTGCTGGACTGCTCCCTTTGGAACACTAAACTCTGGTGAGAAGTGGTGGATACCAGGAGAGGAGAGGATCTACATGGGCCCCTCTGCTATGTCTGATTGTTTGCGAGTGCACTCAGGACAATGGAAAAGGCTGTGTGTGTGTGTGTGTGTGTGTGTGTGTGTGTGTGTGTGTGTGTGTGTGTGTGTGTGTGTGTGTGTGTGTGTGTGTGTGTGTGACAGAAAGGACTAAAGGGATTACGAGTGTTCAAACTGACTGTATGGGAGTTGGTGTGAGAGGGGAAATCCACCAGCAAGGGGGGGCGGGGGACAAAAAAAAAAAACAAGCTAGTGACCTTGCATCTTTCCAACAACACCAAAATGTTGGACACTAGTGAGCCTCGCGAGTACACAATGACACAATGCGATACAGCTGGCCCACTTCCTCGTATGACATCATGTACCCGGCTGGGTCCGGACCAGCTCGCTGAGTCCTTGTGGTTCCTTCCTGTTCTCTGTGCCCGCCGTAACCACCGGACAGCCACACAGGAAACGCCACAACTAGAGGGGGTAACAAGGATGTCCTCATGGAGGCCAGCCCCGTGCAGGATTTTTAAAAGTCCCATTGTAATATTGACAATCGGGGATATTACGAAATCTTCTGCGGACCCGATTAATATCCATCGGAACAACTAATTCCTAGTGTGAGCGACTATTTCAGTTACTTCATGTCTTGGGATTTATTCCTCCTGACCATGACCAAACCATAATTAAACACCGCTTCACAGTGAACTCTCCATTCTGTCTTTATTATCCACCATGCACGTATGCCAAAAATAAAAAGCACTAGAGTACATTCCCTGCCTCCTCTACCCAAACAGGGCAAGGGTTTAACTGGGCATGACCGCTGATGTTCTGCAGCTGGAATCAGTTAACCTAGACTCTTCTAAACGCATGTTTATTACTGCAACTGTAGTATGCGCAATGTACTTCATATGAAGCCAGGGGTTTAAAGTGCTAGCCTTGCATATGGCCTTGTTTGTTCTTGGTGGGGTGTTATGGCTGCCGAGCTGAATTTAAAACCATGTGACGCAAGAATTCTTTTTTGGAACGGACACAACTCAAATTCTTTATAGGCGTAGTGGCAGCCTGTCTGGTCAATAATGGGAATAACAGGGAGCGACTCCAGTCTGTGAACTATGAGATAGCCTAGTAAGGCAAAACCACAATAATAAGAGTGAGTGAGAGTGTGTATGTGTGTGTGTGTGTGTGTGTGTGTGTGTGTGTGTGTGTGTGTGTGTGTGTGTGTGTGTGTGTGCGCGCAGTGTTTCCTCTATGTTGATTTTGTAGTGGCGGCCCACCATGGCAAGATTTCTGCTGCCACGGTATCAGAAATAGGGCTGTACAAAAAAAAATGTAATCGCGGTTGCTTTTTAAATTATCCTGCCGCTCACATTGCAATTTAACAACAAGTAGAACTATTCAACTCCACATACTGTTGTGTTGATGTAGTTTATTGTCAAAACATTGTTCGGACAGACCTGCCCCCACTGCTAAAAAAAAAATCCATAAGGAAACACAGGGGTGTGTGTGTGTGTGTGTGTGTGTGTGTGTGTGTGTGTGTGTGTGTGTGTGTGTGTGTGTGTGTGTGTGTGTGTGTGTGTGTGTCCACTGTGAGTAGTGTGTGAGGCATGCTGCCAATAAAAGCCATGCAGGGTGGAGCACACATCAGCTGCAGCTAAACAGCTGGCCACTGCGTGCTAACATTGAGTCTAGATTGTGAAAAGGTTAAGCGCACACCCACCCCCCCTCCACCACCACCCCCCATGTTTGCCAACTGTGGGCTGGCGCATGGCTGCCCGTTTTCATTCAGCTACCCAGCAATCCATTTCCCGAAACATGGAAGGAGTGTAGGCCAAAAGAAAACGCAGGAACTAATGGCACAAGTAGGAAAACAGGATATCTATGACAAATGAATGCAAGCGTCGTGTCCACAGAAACATAAATACCTGTTACGGAAACTGAAGACATCCGCAAAAGGTGCACAAAACACTTAAACCAAATAATAAAAAGATAAACTTTTAAATACTGAGTTTGTAGACATCAACTTCATTGCTGGTTCTGAAATACTGAAACGCTAAAATCCCCCACATGAGCCGTGGATCAAGGTGGAACGAAAGAATCCTACACATACAATTATTATTCCGTTCACAACTGAGGGTTGCTTGTTCCACGGAGGTCAGATTCTTTGAGGAATGATGCTAAACCTTCATGTTAAACTCTATAAAGCCTCCTTTCGTATTTGCAGCAAATGCCGATGCAGAAGCATTGGAATTCATTTCGTTTAAAAAACACCAGATGTATGACAAATACGGAAGATGTTGACACTGACTGGCTATGGCGTTATATATGTGTCACATTCCTGAGCGAGTAATTGTATGTTTTGAGCACAGAGAACTATATTTTGCAAGCGCATTACATTGCATTTTGAACAGAAATGTACACTCGCAAAAAATAATTCAGTTTGAGTAAACAAAAACCTATTTCGTGCACAATAAATGTATTTACATGTCTTTCTCTGCTCGCAGGTAGACGCTGCTGCGTTCCGGTCATGTCTCCCTCGCTCTCAACCTCTTCTCTCTACGCGCTCAACTCTAGACACGCTCGCTCAGATTTTCACAGCGTTACAAGTGTGCCACAAAACCAACCAATCGCGGAATCAAAAGGTCAATTCTGATTGGCTGTTCGTCTCCAATTAGATCGCAAGTAGCAGGAAAGACATCTACAGGGAAACAGTCTTTGACGCAACACCTGCCGTGATGCCCCAGCAAGGGGTATCTCTGCTGTAGCCAGTGGGTACTTGGAAAGATTGTGGAGCAGCTTAACTAATTAAAATAATTGAATTATGATTGATTTAAAACAATATATCAGCTAAAACAGCTCAACACATGTTTAAACATATAGCGAAGTAATCAATGGTAGAAATAAACAGCTAACAGTGGCCTACTGACTTAGCTAACAGTTGAAATGATTAGCTAAAAGTAATAGATGAATTTTGAAACATTAACCGCACTTCAAGTAAAAGGCCTAGCTAGCTAGTAGAATTTCTGACCAAACCAACCTAAATGTTTACAGTTCAATTGCATGAAAATGTAAGAATATTCACTTTAATATGATAAATAGTGTGAACACATTGGGAATTCATAGGGCGGGGTATGTGAGTTTATATGACAGGGCTGTGGGGGGAAACTCAGACCAGAAGGGTTGGAAAGCACTGATCTATAGTATTTTATATTATTGACCGACCGGTATATTACAGACATGCCTTAATAGTTGTGTTAATCACAATACCGTTGTTTGAATTACATATCTCTGTGTGACTAACGTCATCCTTCACAAGCAATCTAACATTAGCCCAGCATGGATAAAGTCTATGCATCCAACGTATTCATCCGAACACACCTAAAACGTCACAATCCAGCCACTTGTAAGAAGTTTGTAATACTGGTTACATAGTTATCGTGTTTTATTAACCTTAATTCTGTTTGCCAAGGCTATATATTTTATTGGCTTGCAAAGTAGCTATCCGTTGCTAACGCTAACGTTAGCTAGCTAATGTATGTCAAAAAGCAGTAGCTAACTAATGTTACTGCCAAGATATGGTTTCATTGTAAGACAGCGTAAACACATGACAACACTTGACGAGTCTTACAACACCTCTCTGGTCTCTAGTGAAATCATATCTTGGCAGTAGTTAGCTAACGTTTCTGCTTTTTGAGATAAATTAGCGTTAGCAACGGATAGCTCCTTCGCAAGCTAATATAGCAACATAATTCAGGTTAATAAAATACGGTAATGTAACCAAAGTATTAAAAACTACTTAGCTACATGTGGCTATAGTGTGACAGGTCTACTGCTGTTCAGTCTCGCATTGCGAGACCTAGCTAACTTAGCTAGTTACAGTGCTGCGAGGCCTGTTCAGATGGCATGTCGGCTGCAGTGTGTGAGCTAAATTGCTTGTGAAGGATGAGTCAAACTAACGTTAAACACACAAGGAGATATAAGTCAAACAAAAAAACGGCATTATAGTACACACAAATATTAAGACATTTCTGTGATATAAGTCAATAATACAAAATACTGACCGAAATGTGTTTGAATCTTTTGTACATGTAATTAAGTTTGAATTAGTCGAACAGATCCACTGTAGTCAGTATTTGCTGTACCAACAGGTGTTAACTGAAAAAGACTGTTCCTCCTAGATTTTTGTTTCCTGCTACTTGCGATCTAATTGGAGACGAACAGCCAATCAGAATTGACCTTTTGATTCTGCGATTGGTTGGTTTTGTGGCACACTTGTAACGCTGTGAAAATCTGAGCGAGCGTGTCTAGAGTTGAGCGCGTAGAGAGAAGAGGTTGAGAGCGAGGGAGACATGACCGGAGCGCAGCAGCGTCTACCTGCGAGCAGAGAAAGACATGCAAATACATTTATTGTGCACGAAATAAGTTTTTGTTTACTCAAACTGAATTATTTTTTGCGAGTGTACATTTCTGTTCAAAATGCAATGTAATGCGCTTGCAAAATATAGTTCTCTGTGCTCAAAACATACAATTACTCGCTCAGGAATGTGACACATATATGCCATAACTGGCTGGCTTACATTGAATTCCACAAGCCAAGTCAAGTAAGAGAATAAATACAAGTGCAGGCCTGAGCTAGAGAAACTGGTAGACACTGTAACCACTGTGGTATATGTAAGGAGTCAGGATACTCTCAGCGTACTTTCCCCGTGTTCATTCCTGCTGTGGCTGCAGGTCATGTCGGGGTCTTTATTTCAGCTGAAATGAGGTCACCAAACAAGAAGGAAAGCAAACCCAGTACAAAATGTTTGTCTTCTTCTCCGGCTCGTGGACATTCTCGTGAAGAAAGCTGAACCTTTGTCACGGCTGTTCCGCAGTAGAGAAAAAAGGGTACACGGGCCCGGTAAGTAATGCTGTGTACATCTTTCCTGTCAGAGCACGCTGTCGCTGCAGAGGCAGCCTCTGAGCGGCTGACAATGGCAGATCGCCATCGAAAGAGGTCTTGGATTTCATGGGGCCCATCTTGAACCATTTTTCTGTGTGTAAGATTAAACTGTGTTTTGAGTAAGCGTTAAGGCTATCCGTCTGATCCGATCTGTTCCTCAGACGCTACAGTCAGTCATGTGCACTCTCTGGCTCTGTTGGTAAGTATAAATGGGGGGGGGGGGCTGGGCTGGAATGGCATATGACTTCTTCAGCTAACAATTTAGCTAGTAATAGTCCAAACACTACAAAAAGTGTTGCATGTGTGTTACAAATGTTCCCTTTTCTTTGACTCGGACAAAACAAGACAAGACTTGACCTCGGTTATAACTAGGGTTGGGGGTACCGAAACCCGGTGCTATTATGGAACCGGTGCGTAAAACGGTCGGTATCTACCGGACCGCATAGCAATGCGGTTTTCGGTGCCTCATTCCGGTGCCACTGAAATGCCTGCGCTGCCCTCTGATGCTCTGAAACGGATGTTACAGGCAACAGAAGCGTCGCTGCACGTGACGCTAGTTAACACTACGCTTGACAGCAGGCAACGTTGACGTTAGCCTACCGTTAGCTAGCAGCTGGACTAAACACGGTTAACTTGCTGACAGCTACACGGTTGTAAAGTGTGACTGTATTTCACTGTAGAGGATTCCAACAGCGGGACGTCCAACAGTCTGCAGCTGCCTGTTGCGTTTTCCCAAAAATTGAATCTGTCTCAATTGTATTACAGTATTGAAGGAAAAACGTAACATAAAATGAATATTCGAATACCGAAATTGAAAAATTAAATACCTAGCCAACAGACAAATAATCGAATAGTCGAATATTCGGATCCAGCCCCAATATCTAGTAGGCTTGGGCGATTTTGAGTATTTGTTGAATCATCCAATCGTGGTTACTACTCGCCGATAGGCGAGATGATTGCCAGTCTGACAGGCTACGTTGAACACAATTTCAGAAGGTACAATGACCATATGTAGGACGCGTGAAATGGGAAACCCCAAAAGAAGCTACTAAAAGCTTTTCGGAGGGGGCCCGATAACATTAAACACACAACATAAGTATATACGGACACTCAAAAACTAATTCACAATAGACAACACAGATAAAGACCACAAAATACAGACGCTAAAAAAAGCACATGCATGCCTTATCCCAAAATGCTGGACTTTGACACTGCATCACAATGAATCACTTGATGCAATTGTTCGGCATTATGGGAAGTTAGATTAGATGATTAATTAGCCAAACACTCCCATATCTGGCTGGTTAATATGACTACAGCCAGTGACCAGTTAGCTTAGCTTAGCATAAAGACTGGGAACAGGGGGGAATCAACAGGGATCGAATAATTTTGTTTAGGTAGCCTAATTTCAGCTTCCTTGACTTCTGGGTACAAACTCTGCAACTCAATTAAATGAACTAGAGATGTTCCGATATCGGCTCCGATACTGCCTAAAACGCTGGTATCGGTATCGGGAAGTACTGGAGTTCATGGACCGATCCGATACCACGTAAGAAAGCCCTAAAGAAAATCTACATTAAAAGTAGTTTATTTATGTTCTTTTTCCGTTATAGCGGATTGTCAAACTGGATAACAGAAAGTTCTGTGGCGTTCATTGTTTGTGTTTGTTCATGTTTCATAAAGAGTTTAACCTGAGCCAGACCGACAACAAAGATAGAAATAATATCACATCCATACAGGGATAGTAGTATACAGTTGTTAAAACATAATAAAATATATGACACACTGGTATTGGTATTCGGTATCAGCCGATACGCAAGTTCAGGTATCAGAATCGGTATCGGGAAGCAAAAAATGGTATCGGGCCATATCTAAAATGAACTGATATTAATTGTGGATTCTCATCCAAATCCCTCTGGAGTGGAACACAATAACAAGCAACAAGATGAGACCTGGGACAGGACTGGGACAGCTCGGACACATCTGCATGTTGTTGTGTCTGGCCAAGCTCGGGACAGAGAGTTTCTAGTGTCAACTCAGGGAAATGTCACGATGAAGTCACCACTTGGCACCCAAGCCCAGGACACCCCTCCTTTAAAAGCCAGGACACACTGGCATTGCTGCACACTGGCCAGCTGCATGCAGCAGATCCGCTGGGGACTAATAACTGGGGGGGGGGGGGGGCGCAGGATGCTCTAAAGGAAACAATACGTTTAGGTAACACAGTTGGGTAGGCTTTTAGACAGGCAGGAAAGTACATCTTTATAAAAAAGAAAATTAAAAAAAATCACCAAACCCAGCCATTTCCAGTATTTTACCAGCCAGCATCGCTCCATTTAGTAGCACAGAATAGGTTGTCCAGATGGTGGCTGATGGGGTAAACCAACTTAGCAGCCACAGCCAAACTTTACCATCATTTTACTGATTTAACTGCCATCCTGTCCCGTCTGACGCTGCCACTCTATAATGGGCCAAACTGCTGCCTCCCTGTTTAACATTGTAGTTTAAACTGTTTCAGAAATAAAGAATAAAAAGGATGCCAGCAAAGACGCCAAACTGCACCTTCTTTCCATTTTATGTGCGTCTCTTATAGCCTGCTGTATCACTAATTTGTCTCCATCCAGGGCAATGATTTGCTATTGGACTACCTCACACTGCTGCAGCCCTTCTTTCAGGGCTTTAAAAAGACAAGCAGGCCAGCCAGGCATGCTCCAGCAGCTAGCTGGGCCTCTGCGCCAGATAAAAAAAAAAGGTGAGTTGTTCACATTCCTGCTTCATGCACAAACCAAACCCCTATGTCACACACACAAACACAGTCCTTCTGCACAAATGATTGAGAGGGGTGTGTGTGTGTGTGTGTGTGTGTGTGGGGGGTCCTCCTTTTCCAACCATTGCTTTAACCAGGGGAGTGGGAAAGTTACAAAAAGTCTCAGCTAAAACTACTTTCCTGATTCTCAACTAATCAAATCCTGGGTACAAACATTTAGGGTACGCAAGTGTGAGCTCTATGCTGCGACAGCAACAAGAGACCACTCTTTATTCCATCACAACAACGTCTATCTGATTAAAAAAAAAAAAAAGACAGCCAGGTAAGTTATTAACAAACGTTCACCTACATGCCCATAAAAAAGGAAAACAAAAAACCGGCATGCAAACTAGTTGTGAGAACTAAAGTGAACCAAAGAGTGCTGGTGCAATGACAGAAAAGGTGTCTACTTTATGTAAGAGTAAAGAATAAATAAAGAATAAATGGTAGCCTGGAGGATAGGACATCTTTATGAGATCTTTCTTGGATTCATATCAACTCTGAGTGGGCCTGTTTAAGATCTTCCTCAGTACAGTTCATGTCCTTCTGTGTATTTGGTGACTCCTCATTGTCAACCTTTTTTTTTTGTTTTGGGTAATAAGCCATGCCTTCTATTTAATGTGTGTTCTTGTAACTGCAACATACTGTCATGTCTAATGGTTTCACAGACAAAAAAAAACGTTTATTTACACAAGAATAAAGTGGCCTTGCTTTTAGTGTTATAGGGAGGGTTTGAGAAGGGAGCAGGCCAACTGAGCCCCACTACTACTATAAAAGGAATGTGATGGGGAAGGGAGGGCCACTGCACCATCAACATTATTAGCCTATCATCTTACCAAAAAGACAGGGAGGCTGAATGCACGGGCCAAACAAGAGGGAATAATAATACATTAAAAATAAATAGGCTTGCTTACCCCAGTCCAAAAACTCCAGGATGTTTTTCTCTCTTCTGAGTGGGGAGTTGTTGCACTCATCGTAAAGGCAGACCAGGATATCCAGCAGCGTTTCCACACTCAGGCACTGGCCATTGGACTGAGCTGGCCCGTCCAGGATCAGGTTCTCCAGCTTCTTCAAACGCACCTCGCCCGACATGGTTACGTTATTCCGGCTTGTTGACTTTTGAAGTAATGATGATGGAGGAGATGGGGAGCGAAATGTGCAAACACCTCCTCGGCCTGTTGGTTAGCACAGAAGGGGCCTGTAAAAGAAGTTCTCTCACCTTGAATATGTCTCGAAAATAATAATAAAAAAATAAAAAAAGTTTGAGTTGAGGCCAAGCCGGGGCTAATTCCGCGTTAAAACCGGCCAGTTCATGATCTCCCTCTCGAGATCCAGTATCTAGTGTAGCACTTCCCCATTTTATAATACCTATCCCCACAGGACATATACGAAAAGAAGTAGTCACAATTACAGACCCTGTGTGCCCCGGGCCGGCTGATTTTGATGAAATCCCAACGTAAGCTGGCAGTTTTTCTGGTCTTCTCTGTGTGAGGAATGGAACAAAAATCGAATCGATGTGGTTCAACAGAAACCCCTGAGTTGTTGTGGCATATATTTGGGATTCTCCATTCTTGCAGCAACCCAAAAATGCAAGGCAGATCTGCAATGCTACAAAGCCCCAGCGCCCCTCCTCTACTCCAGGAATGGAAGGGCGACACAGGCTTAGTTAGCAGCCTGCTATGTTAGCTATTCAGCTAGCCAGCGAGCTACCGTTAATGTTACTTTTCTTCGTTCCTAAATGCCATCGTTGGCCCTTTTTTTCACAGGAGTTGACATATAATGTGCACAGTGTTAACAGAGCTTAACTGAATCCTGCCCCTTTCGACAGTATGTTTTTTTCCATCCAACTGGAAAATATCCCCTTGTTTTCACAACTCAACGCTGGCAGATATGTTCTTTAAATCCCATTCTTCGTCCAGAAACCAAATATCTCTTTAATTTCTTCACAGTTCAAAACGACGGTTAGTTCAAGAGTTCCAGCAGTAACGTTAAGTTAGGCGTCAAAATGCGGGTCCTTTTTGAAGGTTACAGAGGAGCTCGCTTCACGTCAAGCGCAAAGCTGTAGCCTAGTCTTGCTTATTCCAAATACGGGACACAACCTAAATTCCCCCTGTCCTTTACTTTGCCTTGCCTGCCTCCCCCGCCGGTCGGTCGCTTCTTGCCGTCTTTTGCACAGTCAAGCTACCAGCAAGCCTGCTGCCAGAGACTTTAGACAGGAAAGACAACCGAGTAGTCAGCTCTATCCGTAACGTCGCACTGGATCATGGGAAGTAGAGCTCGGTCAGGCTCGGTTGTAAAACATGAATGAGTTACAAATGGACGCTCGCGACGCTGCTTGTACACATTGAAAACACAACGTATGGACCATCTCAAAATACGTGCCCTCTTTCTTACCACATGAAGAATGTCTTAGCTGCAATGCGATACGTTTCGAGGCCGTCATGTGTCTAATTTTTTACGAAAGATTTAGAAATGTTCCAACTTTCACGCATGCGTAGAGCGCTGAATCCAGAAAACGGCCATCTTTGCTGTACCACTGCTTGGATGTGTCCGTTCCTTTGCAGCCAGCAGCGTATCTTCCAGTATTATAGCATCCCTGGTTTGCTGCTGCAGGCAAAATCCCAGATCATCATCATGGCGCCCGTCACAGCATCTGCTGTGCGGAAGAGGTGGTGGTGGTGGGGCGGGGGGCGGCTGTCAATATTGTGAATGGAAACTGCGGGCTGTCTGTCAGTCTGCTGGTGACGTGGTGCGGAGAGGACTAATTTTCTTCAGACTGGAATAAAAATGACTGCTGTCCCTTTAACTAGCTAGAAAACACAAGATATGGTCTGCGTCAATATAACCTGAGACCTGATAACCTGTGTGTGTGTGTGTGTGTGTGTGTGTGTGTGTGTGTGTGTGTGTGTGTGTGTGTGTGTGTGTGTGTGTGTGTGTGTGTGTGTGTGTGTTTTTATGGCACTCTGGATATAGCCTACCTACATGCACTTCATACATGACATGGTAACTCTGACAGCTAGGCCTTTGTGTAGTCTCAACAGGCCACTGCTCTTGACTGTGGCTCATGTTCCCAAAAATGTCATTGGCGTTTGAAAATGATGAATTATTATTGCAGTTCTTATACCTTGACTGCCCCTCCCATCTATCAGCGTCAAAAGTGTGTCAGGTTTGTCCTGGATTTTCTGCCCCTTGGACTGTTGTCGCTGGCGAGAGAAGCTTAACGCTGAGAGCAAACTCTGAGACAGACCGGCTTCTAGGTTAGAGTTAGACTTTCTGCTGTATTCCTACAGGCTGTCACACTTTACATTATGCACAGATCCCTAAATGAGAATTAAGCACATATCAATACAGTAGGTAAATCACAAAGACAGTTAGCAATTACTCAAACTATCTGCAAATGGTAACCTATTTGCACTTCTTTGTCTGTTCTAATAAACCTGTCGGAGTGGCCACCATGCTCACATTACAGTCAATACTGACGTTATATTGTATAAAAACAATAATGGTCATGTCTTAAATGTCATCACATAAATCGTAAATGAAAGAAGTGAGTAAAAAGTGATACTTTACAATATCGCCCAGCTCTAGTAGTATGTTACTCTGAACTATCATTGCCCATTCTAAGTGCATCTAATGATTAACGGCCTGCATAGCAACTGAACCCTAGGGGGAAGGGAGACAGACATAGAAGCCAAAGACCAACATTAAAATAAAAAAAACACTTCTATATTTCAGAAACTATTTAAATGGATTCTTGCTGCAAGCCTCTGCAGTGCCAGGGAGAAGAAAGGCACGAAGAGGCACTGTGATGAAATGAGCGCACACAGAACAACTAAGCAAGCAAGATGTGTCCAATGGAATAGAATTGGTGGTGACCAAGTGTAATGTGAAGCATACTGCTTTGGCAAGACTGTTTATCAGAAACAGCCAAACCGCACTTTATATATTTTAATTTTATTACAATGTGTAACCACCCTGAGGTGGTTGTTGGAAAAATAGTTGGCATAAGCAACAGAAAACATCTTTGCTCTCTCCTGTTCTTTCACAACATTTATAACTCTGTCCCGTATGTGTGTGTGTGTGTGTGTGTGTGTGTGTGTGTGTGTGTGTGTGTGTGTGTGTGTGTGTGTGTCGCAGTGCAGAACCAGGTCATCTCATCAAAGGGAAAATCCACATACATAATATCTATTGTATTGTGTTTTTTATTTACTTCAGTTTTAATATGAATGTGAATAAGTTGGGTTTTTCTTATCATAATATTTGTCTTTATGTTTCCTTTCATGTTAATCACAACTATTTGGTTATTTTCGGTTATATTTGATGTGTCACTATCTCTGTACCACATTTGGGACTGATGCTCTTTTGATTCAGTTCTCATAGTGCACCTCTTGAATTGTTGTGGTTTAAATAATTCACTTTATTTAATTCATGTAATATTACATATTCAAATAAATACAAATCATTTAAAATAAAATAAAATGAATGAATGGTTTGGAGTCATTTTTCAGGAGACAACACTGCTGATGATAGCACGGCAGTAAATAATGGAGCACACACTGAACAGCAGCAATGGGGATTTTACTGGGATACAATAACCTATTTGGACTTACAACAGAAAGCCAGAGATTTCAAAATAAAATAATCTCCAATTTAAAAAAAAAGAGCTGTTAGGTCTTTCAAATGCAAAGAGTTTTAAGAGGTGAAAAAAAAAATGAAAAGGGAAATAAAACCAATTTGAATAGAATAAAAATAAAATAGATAATAAAAAAATACAAGTAGACAAAAAGAAGACATTATTTTTAAATATATATATATATATATATATATATGTTTTTAAATAATATTTTAAAAATTATTTAAATTATTTAAATATTTTAAATATATTTTTATTAAAATATATATATATATATATATATATATATATATATATATATATATATATATATATATATATTTTTTTTTTAATTGTGTCTTCACTGTCCCAAATGACGCAATGTAAATACTGTTTTTAGGGTGCATGTTCCCTTTAGAGCCACTATAGCTGCTTATAGTGTCACTGGAGCGCCCTCTGCTGTACGAACAGCCTCCATGCAACTGTTAAACTGGGCTACTACCTATGGGTATTATTAGGTTACTGCAGCTATATTGTATTTATTAGAAATGTTAGTTTTTTGTCGTGTTTTTGGTTAGGTTTTAGTTATTTCCCGTGTAGATGTTCATTCATTTCTACTATTGACAAGCTGTAGAATTTTGGTTTATTTCGTGAATTTGCAGCCATATAAAGGATCATCCACCAGAGCCTATAGTAAACTGTCTGTATCAGGTTCATTATTGGTATCCTGACCTGCACACTGAAAGTCTCCCCTATGTCGATTAATTAAAAGTTAATGAAAATATTTATTGTTAGTCCTATCTAATCATGTCTGATCCTATTGGGTTAAGTCTGCGCTGGGATTAAACCCTCCGTCTCCGCGCTGATTGGCCGTCATTAGCTGTGTGCGAAATGCAATTAGACTGCGACTGTACTTTGTCTAGATGTGGATGTGGCCATTGACCAATACTTGTGTTGTCCTTGCACAGGTCTAGCGCTTTGCTCTCTGACAGACTGCTCAATGATTATTGGCAGCCAGCTGCATGGATGGATCCAGACTTCGGGAGTGTGTCTGCGGCCCCAGTGGAAGGTCTGTATGGGCCATTAAGGTGCAAACTAGCGCGGTTCATGTCCCCAAATATTTGATATTGGGATAAAGCAGGCGCAATAGTAGATCAGGAAGTGGGTGACAATGCAGCCAATGTGAATAATGAGGAATTTGCCCTGACCACCAACACAAGTTCAATATTGACTTTTTGGAGCAGCTCCGCCTTGTTACCAGGGAGACTCCGCATGAGATGCTGATATGTATTAATGTGCAAAGTCAAACGGAAAACGATTCCAACAATTCATCAGCTGGAAGGGCACTCAGTAAAATGTGTCTCGTATAATAAGCATTCAAACTGGGCCTGCTACAAACAGCAGTTTATGTTGCAAGCAAAGGGCATTTCATGTTTCACAAATGGAAGGGAATGACCTATAATTTGGACTGCTTTTGAATGCAAATGCGTGGATGTTAATTAACACCTGTGTTGTTGATTGTGGGAGCTTGTTGGCCTTTGATTGAAAAGAAATGGCACCTAGGAGCATCAGATGCAGCTTTGAACTAGGCAACTAGTCTTTGATTGGCATGGGAAGGAAGAAAGACTGAGAAATATCACACAAAGGACATCTTAATTTCCCGAATTAGGGGTTGTAATGTGAGGGAGAGAGGACACCATCGGTCTATGCATGTTAGGCTCTGGGGAGCAGGCACTAAGACTGACTAAGGCCTTTGGCTGGACTGGACAATGGATGTGCTCTGAATTTACATGTCTGCCCTGATGGTTCTGACATCAGGCCATCTAGATAGACCAGTGTGGACCTCACCCGTGGGCTTACTGTTCAAATCGAGGGTTCTACTTCCATATAATCCAATTATATCATTTCTAAAAAAAATAAAAACATAAAATGTTTTTATTTGTCAGTACTTGAAAAGCACTGATTCTGTCTTTTCAGACACCACTAAACTGTGTGCAACTGTGGCATTGTTTACTGATGGATGTGTGCTGTACTGTACAGTATGTAGTTTCATTCTTTTTTTTAGGCTTTCTAACATCTGGCCAGGGATAGCGGATGAAGATAAGCCTTTTAGGCTAACTCATTTACAGAGAAAAAAAAGCTACTATCATATACTGTATGAGACAAATGAGTGTACTACATATGCACAATTGCAAATTACCAATGCCAATTTCATGTGGTCATTCAATTAGACAAAACGTTGTAAACCTTGCATACAAAAGAGAGAGAATCTTGCCATGTATTTGCAAAGAATTGCAATTAATTAGGTGCAACGGCACTAATTACCTAGTTGTTTTTTTTTTAACTGTAATAATGTTATCAGAGATTAACTCCATTTGCACACATGCAATCGGATATTTTTGTTTCATCTTTTTTTTTCGTCATTTGTTTCACATAGTTTGCAACAGTTCAGTACTGCATCCTGTGATTGTACCACGCCTGGATTGTGTCACGCTGTATCAGGTCTACTGCGCTAATTAATAATTTGTCTTGTTTGTAAGCTGCAGCTACTATAGCTGGAGTGAGCGGGTCTGGCAGTCATCTGTCATTTGCTCTTCCTGTGTGCCCCTTCAGTCTGTCTGACATCTCTAAGCAAACACAGGCCAATACACAAGCACAGAGCACGGCCTTCTGGGCAGCCAGCGAGAGCACCCCTCTTCTAATGTTTGTGTGACAAAAAAGGCAAGGCAAATCCTCGCAATGGAATCAGATAATCACCAACCTGTGAAGAGCCTGCCCCAATCCACATCCAAACCCCCCCCGGTCCCTGGATTAACTGTCTGTTTGGCTAATAATTTTAATCTGCTGGAGAGGGCCAAGAATGGGTGACAGCGCTCGGAATAAACATTTAATCCTCTAGCCCCCCCCCTCCTCTCTCCAAGCTCTGCACTACTTCCTCCTCGACCCCTTGTCATACACTTGTGTCCAAAAGAACAGACTGATGTTAATTTTTTTTTTTTTTTTTTTTTAGTCCTGATCTTAGTCCACCCTTTTGCTGGACAAAATTGCTTTCCAGCAGCCGCCCCAGACAGAATTAAGCCCACCGTGTGACAGACTGTTGCCAGACTGCCCCGGCCTGACATCGCCCGGTGGAATGTACACGTCCGAGTGTAGGGTGTATGTAGACAAGGGAGCTACTGAAGAGAGGGCACTTCAGGTTCACAGGGTCAAGAGATGTCTGTCTGGGACGCCTGGGTAGCAGCAGAGGACACATATCGGAGAGGACCAAGGGGAGAAACATTTTAACTCCTGAGATATAATTGAATGTCAAAGACATACTACTACGTGAAATAAACACCAGCTACAGTATAACTGCTCATAAGTTACAGCAATACAAAAAAACCCCACTATTCAGATGTGTTTTAATTTATTGGACACAAAACCATAAAGAGAGAACTCCCACTGATTCGTTAGACAGATGTGGGTTGCTGACTGTAATGCTCATTTATATATATATATATATATACAACTACATTGCACTGTGCAATCCTGTATTGTAAAATGACAATAACAAATCCTTAAATATATTACTGCCATATGCATCCAACTATTTAGTGTTCTTCTTTTAAATCCCCTGAAGGAGCATTTTAACCTTCATGATTTAAACTTTGTGATACATTTGGCTTGAAGTGGAGCAGGTATGTAAATACATAAAGTGCACAAAGAATTTGTAATTTGATTGTCTGATTTTTCACTAATAGACATGAATGTAAACTTATTTATTTACACCATAAAGAGCAGATTTTAGATCCTCATTCTGACATCAAATGCAACATTTACTGTATATATAGGTCCACCACATCAAGAATAGTTTTAGTGGCACTATGGCGAAATTACACCTCCACAATACGAATGGCACTCGAGTCTAATTGTTGCTGTTTGAAGTATGGCCACTTAGATATCCTGTTTAGGATGGGGCTGTATGGTCGCACCTTTGTTCTGATAAGGGTCCCTGCCCCCATTGACAAAGTGCGAACGACTGGGAGTGCCGCAACAATATAAGGGGCCAGAGGAGTGTCAGAGGGACACTGTCTATCTCTGGGTGACTTGTGCTACTGTGCTGCTGTTTATTTTTTCACTCATGGATTTCCTGCGCGCTTGTGTCCTTTGCACCGCTCTCTTCGGTCTCGCCGAGGCTTTTACGCACCAGGATATGAAGGACGCGCTGCTGCAGAAACTTGGCTTGGATGAAGTTCCTAAGATCCATAAAAGGGATTTGGAGAATCTGGTTATCCCGGCGCATATCAGAAATAAGTACATGTCCATGCTGAAGATGCACCACAGCAGGAGACGCAGATCTCTGCCCAGCCTGGCCGGCATCCTGAGGGGAATCCCTGGCAATGCAGGTAAGGACATTCCCCTGCTTCTTTAAAAAAAAAAAAAAAAAAATATATATATATATATATATATATATATATATATATATATACATATATATATACAAATTACATGTTATATATATATATATATATATATATATATATATATATATATATATATATATATATATAACATGTAATTTGTAGGATTTCATATGACAATAGCTTTGAAACAGATACCAGTTAGAGTAAACCGTTATTCCCGTGCGTAATTGTGACAATTGATGCGCAAAGGAGATTTTACGCAGCAATTGCCTCTACAAAAAAAAAAAAAAAAAAAAAAAGGTAATTAAAAAGAGAAGAATGGCCTTTAACGCTTACAATGCTTTGTGCTTTAGATATTTCCGGGGAGTATGTGTATTCTGACACCACTCGGCATCGCATGGTGTTCGAAATGGAGGCGAGGGTTCCGGAAAACAGCGAGGTGACCATGGCGGAGCTGAAGCTCTACCAGCGGGCTTCCTATCATAAGCGCTTCGCGGTGGAGAGGAAAAGCCACCGTCCCGTCAACAACGCCCGGGTCAGCGTCTACTGGGTGGAGGTGCTGCCAAACGGATCCAACCGCACATCACTGGTAGACTCACGGTAAGGGATCCTTTTCTTTTTCACGTAGTGGCGTGTGGGAAATATACGAATCAGAGCAAATCAATAGGCGACACCACCACTGTCTCAGTGGGTTATCTTAATAATAATTCAATTGCATCCTGTTAATCTCCTTTTTAATTAATCGCCCTTATCTCTCTCTCGTGTTCACAGGTTGATCCCCATTCACGAGACCGGCTGGAAGAGCTTTGATGTGACCCAGGCGGTGCACTATTGGTCCAAGAGCCAGCAGAAGACACCTATGCACCTGGAGGTGTGGGTCGAGGGCGAGAGACCTGGCAGCTACGCGGCCGAGATGGCCAAGGGTGTCCGCTTTACCACCCAGGAGCAGACGGACAACACCTTGGGAAAGCCCGAGCTCATCCTCTACACACTTAACCTCGAAGAATACGGGTAAGGGCGCGAGCTTTTGATATAGGCTACAGGATATTGTATCAGTGTGTGACAATTAGCCCATATCCTCCTATATATATATAATATATATATATTTTTTTACCTGTCGCCATTCGCATTCATTAGTAGATTTGTAATACAGTAGTGTGGCTCCAAAGGCGTCAGATTACTCCTTCTCATGGTTTAGAGAAATGTAGCAGTAATTCGCTGGCTGGCTGGCATTATAAACACCAACAAGAGTCCAAAAAGTTCATGTAATTAATTCAGGTGTTTTTCTACACTATTTGTGTTTTATAGTGCTGATTAAGGGCCTAACTTTGGGTTCATTATTGGGGCAAAACTGACATCTCGAGCATATCAAACACTTCATTTCTGGTGAATTGTTCTGCAACAATTTGTGCCGTTTTTGCATCAAGTTATGGTGCAAATGTCTTCACATGTCTTCTTAAATGAAAATT
The DNA here is from genome assembly GCF_008315115.2 of Sander lucioperca. Lineage (NCBI taxonomy): Eukaryota > Metazoa > Chordata > Actinopteri > Perciformes > Percidae > Sander > Sander lucioperca. The sequence goes on along the minus strand of NC_050181.1, from coordinate 15,882,431 downwards.
ATTATTGGATTTTTTTGGGGGAGGGAATCAGTTTTGATTATTAGGGGGAGTCTACCCCCCCCCCCCCCCCCCCCTGTAATTCACGCCTGTGGTGCTGATCCTATGTGATTAAGCCATTGCTTTTAAATAGATTTTAATTAAGCCTTTTTATGTAGATTCACCCACAACAACAAAAAAATGCAACATCATTATAGGATGATTGTGGCAAGCAGGGGTGTAGCTAAGAGATTCCAGGCCCTGGGAAAATGCTTGGGACTTGGGAACCGTAGTCTAACTTTTTTTTTTTATTATCCTTTATTCCCTCAGTTCTCGCGGCGACTGCAACCTCAACCAGAACAAAGACGCCTGCTGCAGGGAAGAGTACTTCATCAACTTCCGCGCTCTCACCTGGACGCAGTACTGGATCATCGAGCCGGCAGGGTACCAGGCGTTCAGGTGCACCGGCGGCTGCAAGCAGCCCAAGCGCAACTACGGCTACGGGGAGAGGCGGTGTACGGTGTCTGAGAGCGCCCCGTTACCCATCATGTACCTGGTGAAGAAGGGCGACTATACTGAGATAGAAGTGGCGGAATTCCCCAATATGATTGTCGAGAGGTGTGCCTGCACCATGGACAACATCTCCATAGTATGAAGTCGTGGAAAACAGCTGTAGTACTCCTATAATCACAGACAGACTGCGGGGGAGGTAGTAGAGGAATATTATAATGTCTGTTTTTTCCATTGGGGTGTTGATATATTTAAGGGTTTCACACAACACGTCTAGTACTTTCTATTTAAATGGACATTTCTTGGGAGTCCTGCTACCATCAAAGTCCATCTCCTTCCACAAGCACTTTTATATATTTTGTACATTTTTATATCTTTTTTAAAAAACAAAATCAAATTTGTATGAGTCGTGTTAAATCTGCAGCGGTCATTCAAACGCTGTCCGATGTGTTATATTTTCAAGCTGTACATAATATGGATGAGATTATGTTTGGAAAAATAAACTATTTTTGTTTCACAGTTTGTGGCCTTCCTTCTCCCTGGCCGTCTGGCCCTCATTCACATTCATGATCACATTCGCATGCAGTTACATACAGCTGCCGGCCTCCTCTGTCACCTCTTGCATTTACACTCATAGGAAATTGTAGGGCAGAGCAAATCATTTGCTTAATGACTTATAACATTTGTTACACATGAGGGCACGCTGGGGCTGACAAACCCTACTTGTAATGCTTTATTTGCAGTGGGAAGGAGCTACACGGCCACATACGGAGAAACACCGAAGTCAATTCGCATTAAGCTCCAATGGGCTCTGCGTGTGTTTACATCAGACTTAGACCGGGCCAAACGTTGCTAATCAGGGCCAATACCTAATGCGCTGTTTGCTGTCTGAGTGGGGGGTCTTGTCATTTACTAATATGCTGCTGATGGAGGTAAACATGCTGCCCTGCTGAAGACAAGCAGCTGTCTGTCTGGGAGGGAAGTGGATTCCCAACATGCACCTCCAGCAACCCCAGGACGTGTGTAGAAGAGACGCAGGTGGTGCTGTAAAGAATGAATGTCATACATACTGCTACTTCTTTAAAAAGTATTATTCCGGGGCGCCCTGGTAGCTCACATGGTTGAGCGTGCACCCCAGCGGCCTGGGGTTTGAGTCCCACCCACGCCCCTTTGCTGCAGGTCATCCCCTATTAAATAAAGGCCAATAAGCCACACAACAAAATTAATAACTACTCTCAAATGTTTTCATGTGAATTCTGAGGTTAAAGCCAGAATTCTGTGAATAATGTCACTATCACTATTTACAGTTCGGACTTTAAATTCACAAGTGAAATGCATGTGGCCCTAATCCTCTTCCGTAGAAAAAAATCCTTTTCCATAGAAAACAGATGTCAACAAAGTGATATCAATTTATTACACATACTGAATACAACAATATGTTTGCATATGTATTAACTTTCTTTAAAAAAAGACACAGCTAAAGTATTAATGGTGCAGCCAACTGACTTTAGAACTCCCAATGATTAGATAAAGGACAATTCTGGCGCAAAACAAACCTAGGGGCTAATAACAGATGTGTACCCACTCTGTCGTTCTCTGGGACATGTTTTCATGCTAATCGAATGTGTTTGTAGATTGAAACAAGCTAGCTTGATTATTAAGATTATAAAGACAGTTGCGTTCTCGTATACAGGCGGCCGCCGTCTTGGGAGCTACTGTCTTTCTAAACTATCTTTTTAATAAACTGTGTGTACACGTACAATGTTCTCAATGCTTCGGTTAACATTTAGGGACCCTCATTATGCTCTCGTTGAAGTGTGGTGATATTTTGAGCCTTTTTAGTGGTATAAATAGCGATTTGTTTTTACTTTCCCTGTGCCCAGAATACTAGCGTTGTAAGCTAATCAGCGGTCCGCGCTAGCTTGTTTCAAGCTACAAACACATTTGATTAGCATGAAAACATGTCAGAGAGAACGACTGTTATTAACCCCTAGGTTCGTTTTGCGCCGGAATTGTCTTTTAAATGGAAATGACCTGTGTCAGTGTGAATACACCTGTTTATACACATGCTAGTATCTTGATGATCCAACAGTCAGTTTTCTGGCAAAAACTTAAAAGTATAATGACAATGGAACACTCCAAAAAACTCAGTGACAACAGTATTATAAAATATAAATCACAAATTAGGGAATGGTTGCATGGACATTTCCAAGTCACTGATCACCATCCCCCTGGGATTCAGTTAAACTAATGCTAACAGCTTTGTGAGGCTGGACTTACACACAACTTTGAGCTAAATGCTAACATCAACATGCTAATGTCCCAGGTAACAATTTTTGGTTCCCAGAACGTTCTGGGAACGTTCGTTTTTTGGTTGCGGGAACGTTCCCTGAAGGTCAGTTTTTTTGGTTAGTTTTTGGTTACAATGGAAAGTTTTCCTGACGTTTAGGGAACGTTAGTTTTTGGTTACATCGACCCTTCCCAGAACATTCTCAGAACGTTCCCAGAACGTTCCTAACGTTGCAACCTTTAGAGAACGTTCCCCTAACGTTGTAACCTTCAGAGAACGTTCCCCTAACGTTATTTTTTACATTCCCATAACCTTTAAATAACGACTGTGGTACCAATTTTATTATTAGTTTAAACTGTCTGTGCATGAGCAGGAATTAATTATATATTGGCAGGAATGAAAGAACAGGCAACAGGCAAACTTGATGGGATTTAAAACTTTAATATAAAATTAACAAAATACAAAAAATATAAAAGGCCTAAAAAAATAATATAACAATCAGAAACTATACAAATAAGAAAAAAAACAATGGAGTGGGATGTAGAGTGCAAATGTAGTGCAAATATAGTGTGCAAAGATGCATATTGGAATGATAATGTAATGAATTATTATATATTAGCATATTAACAAATACAATTGCTTTAACCGCTTAACGATCACTGTACAGTGTACGGCACAGCTCGTGGCTGTGGCGTCGCTGTAACCTCCACTCATAAACGTTTTTATAACTTTAAAGCATGAAATCTTCAAAATATACAGCCATGCGACACACCAATTGAAAGCTTAGTCTCAGGATTCCATTAAGCCCACACACAAAGCATAAGATGATTTATAGCAGTTACACAACTGCTACAAAGTTATAGAAAATAAAACAATACAGCCGTAGACGGCGCAGCTGGTGTCGAGAGCCAAGTGTGCATTCATACCTTTTTCTTTCTCCCTTTAGCCACAACGTTGATATTGTAACAAAAACGTTTTTACCTACATCCCCAAGAGTCCAAGGAAATGGAATATCCAAGCCGTTTTATCCAAATCTAGCTGTTCGGGGTCATGCTGCCTTCGATCGACAGTTGCTTGAGCCAGTTACAATTCCATGGTACAAGACCTGCCTACCCTTTTAGCCAATGAGTAGAGGATTCCATATATATATATATATATATATATTGAAAGGCATGGCAATTTTAACCCTGTGATGGCTGGCTCTGTGTTTCAGCACAAACAGTGACTGTTTTCATGTTTTCATTTCCTTGAGCAATTTATAATTACTTATTTCCATATTTTTATGTAAATAGTTATCTCAAGTATGTGTATGATTGATGTGGGTGTGTTTGTGTATTTGATAAGTGTTGTATTTTGCAGTTTTTTTTGGCTTTTTTCTTTGCACTTTTCAAATGGAAATCAGAAAAACATATCTGTAGAAAAAAATTCATATAAAATCCATTTGAGTCTTTTGGCTTCTGGATTTTTTCTGTAGTAAGCTGAGACGTGGCTATGACACTGTGTTGACTGTACCTCATACCCATAATACCGATAATAATAACCGTACCCATAATAACAGAGCTAGCGTGTGGATCTTTATCAGGTGTAATGTTCACCATGTTCATCTCAGTTTAGCATGTTAGCATGGTCACAGCACTGAACACAGAGTACAGCTGAGGCGGGTGGGAGTGATGTCATTCATTTCAAAGGTTATTTGATCATAAACCAAATTAAAAAAAAAAAAACCGCAAACAATCAGAATTTACCAAAGACCAAAAAAATGATAATAAAGGATAAGTTCGAGAAGGAGCAGGCGGAAGCATACAGCTTATTAAGTCCTGCCCCTACTTCACAATATCATATTATTACAAAACAAATAGATATGCAAATACAGCATACAATCTTTCAGGTCTTACAATAACTTTCAACAATACAACAATATACAACAATACCTTTACATTACAATTCCATTCCTATGTTTCGGTCTATTCCTTTCTGTATTGGTCAAGTATTGATTTCTTTAATCTGTTTTTGAACTGAATGATATTATGGCTCTGTTTGATTTAATTGTTAAGTCCATTCCACAAGGTCGCCCCACAAACTGAAACACGTGCTTTTAACAGCAGTTCGCACAAGAGGTTGTTTGAACATACACTGTCCTCTTAGATGATATCCCTCGTCTCTGTCATTGCGCGCATGTTACATGGTAAATTATTTGACTTTAAACATAAATTAAAACAACAAAGTTTTGAATGTAACATTGTCCATACATTTCAGCAAATGTGAATTCAAAAACAGATGATTAGTGTGCTCATAATACCCGGTGTGATTTGTTATCCTGATTGCTCTTTATTGCAATGTGCAAATATTTTGTAAGTTGCTTTTGTAGGTATTTCCCCAAACTTCCACACAATATAACATATATGGTAAAATAAGTGCAGTACAGAGTATGTTGTGTATTTTGGTTCAATATGTATCTAGTTTTGCTCAATATACCAATACTCCTGGCCATCTTCATGCACAGAAATTTAATGTGGTCAAGTACAACACCCAGAAATTTACTTTCATAGACTCTTTCAATTATTTCGTTATCAATTACTATTTTAACATCCGTATTTATAGTACGATTTCCAAATATAATGAATTTAGTTTTGTTCAAGTTTAAAGATAACTTATTTGAATCAAACTAAAGTTTTAATTTATTCATTTCTTTTGTGACCATTTCCAGCATCTGCTGCAAGTCATCCCCGCAACAAAAATATTTGTGTCATCTGCGAAAACTGTAAATTTTAGTACATTTGATACTTTGCAAATGTCATTTAGGTAAAGGATAAACAGTTTTGGGCCTAATACTGACCCCTGTGGAACGCCACAGGAAATACTAAGGCTCACTGACCGGTGATTACCCATTTGAACAAACTGACTTCTGTTTTCAATATAGTTTTTTATCTAGTTATAGGCCACACCTCTGATGCCATACCTTTCCATTTTTTAACAGGATTTCATGATGTATCAAAAGCTTTTTTTCAGATCAATGAAAATCCCCACTGCATAGTTTTTGTTTTCAATACAATTTGTTAATCTTTCTACTAACAAATTGTAGAAATTGGGGTTGTTATTGAAATATCTTGACAACTATTAGATGGATTGCTGTGAAATTTGGTTCAGAGGATCACGGGTTACATCTCTGAACCCCTGACCGGAAGATATTTCAATAACAACCAAAAAATAGGTTGAGGAAAAGTAAAACATATCACCAGTCATAATCTATCTAATAGTTTTAAAGATATTTCACTCGGAACCATAAACGTCAACCTAGAAGAAAATTCATTAGGATTCATCCTCTGGGGACCATCAATGCCTGTACTAAATTTCATGACAATCCATCCAGTAGTTGTTGAGATATTTTGGTTTGCATCACAATGGTGGATAGACAGATATTGCCCTCCCAAGAGCAATATTGCTAGAATGGCCTAAAACTCAAAAGACACCTAAGCTACAGTTTCCCCAGGAGGCAAGTGGGAGATTCTGAAGTCAGGTGGAAGAAGGTTCGGAGGACTGATGAGACCAAAGTTGAGTTTCTGGCTATCGGACTACACGCCATGTCACACTGCACATCACTATACCATCCAGACTGTGCAGCATGGTGGGAGCAGCATCATGCTGGAAGACTTGTGAGGGCAGAATGTCAAATGAATGCAGATAAATCCTGAAGGAAAACTGCAGTCGGGAAGAAACCTGCGTTTTGGGAGATTTGTTTTCTAGGAAGATAATGAGTCTGGGCATAAAGCCCAAAGTACACAGCAATAGCTTAAAAACAATGTTAATGTCCTGGATCCAATTAGGACTTTTGACGCAGTTTTAAAACTGTGATCACTGCCAAAAGTGCATAGCTAAATACTTCATTTAGATCAATCTGTTTTCACTTTGACATTTAAAGGTGCTGTTTTCTGTTGATCAGTGTTGAAAAGCCATTAAACCTCCTCCAATTTAATTTAAGAAAATAAAAACCTGGAAACCTCTGAGTGGGGAGAATACTTTTTTTTTATAGACACTGTAACAAACCACAAAGTCACTGTATACCAGCTTCTTTAACTTTAATAGAGTTGAGACAAATTAAAAAAGAAAATACAGTCCCAATTTTTTTTTTTAAACACAAATATCAAAACCTGGAAGATAGAAAAGACAACAAATCTCCAAAAAGTCTCAAAGCGTTTGCATTGGTTGGTTTAATAATAAAAAGACCTGATATACAACCTGCAACATAAAGCGATAAAAATATAGTCTGTTGTATTATAGGTTATACTGTTAACTCAAAAGCTCTGCGTTCCGCTAGATTTATGTATCCAGTACAATAAAAACAGGAGGGCACAAACTCTCCACACATTTAAATATAGTTGACAATTCATCACACAGCAGTACTGGGCGAACTAACACTTTCTTAATCACAATACAGTTATTACTCAAAGTCAATTAATTCATGAACATTCGTGCATGGATGAAATAGTGGTGATGTATTTACAGGTCTATTAAATATCAACATGGGCAGATAAAAAATAATGTACACACACCGCCAGGTTTGATCTGATCTACTGTGATGGTCTGTTTTTCCAGCTCCGTGTTGAAACGCACAAGCAGGGCGTCCTCTGCCAGGATATCGTGCTGGACACATGAGCCGTTGGAGGAGCTGCCGGTATTGCCGGGCCACACAGTCACCAACCACAACTATGTAGTGCTTCCAAACTACAAACGACGACTTTGAGTTGTCCCAATGTCTGACCGGTGGTGGTAGTAAGTGGATGTGTTGCGATGCTGTGTAGCCCTTTAGGTTTGCTGGTGAAAATGAGTAACCCTGCCTGCTTTCATTCACTTTTTGTGCTGAACTTCATCAGAAATGTGTCACTTTTTAAATAGTGGTGTTAATTTAAAGCATAAAAATATACATGGGGATAAAAAAATTACAAAAAAAAAATGCTTTTTTTGTGGTTTGTAATGAGTTGAGACTGATCAGTGCTAGCCGTTTTTCAGAAGTCTACTGCACTAAAGGAACCGTTGATGGACACATCTAGGACCAACACTTCCTGAGAATCAAGTGTAGTCAGTGTACTAATTTAATTAAGACCATTTATATAAAAAAAAAAAAAATTAGAAGGCAAAATGTACTAAAAATGGATTACTAAGATCCTTAAAATGGCTTGGTCAAAATACTTGACAGAAATAGAATAGCGAAAGGACGTATCAAAGACAGACACTTTAAGGGAATCCTTTACTAATGAGGCGTAAACTGAGGCTTGTAGTGGAGCTGATGTCCTTACTGTTTGAAGTAGCAAACTAGGACAACGCCCATTCAAAGGTCTTTTACACACCTTTGAACTGAATCAAAAGTCATAAGCCAGGAAGAATGTAAAAAAGCCAACGAGTTGTTTATTGTTAAGTCTATGGAGTTTAGGTTACAAGTTTGATACTGGGAACAAAAGACAAGTCATCTGTTGCTTCAAGTTTCACTGTCAGACAGTGGACTCTTGACATGTACAGCCTAACAATATAATCAGCTACCATGCTTCTTGCTAATAAGCCAAGGTTCCTTTCAATCATTACCGTTTAACTACTTATACAAACAACGCAAAAAAAAAGAAAAAAAAAAAATTCTATTTACAATTTGTAATAAAAAAGCAAAACAAACAAACAAAAAAAAAACAGCACAGATAAAATGCACAACCCTGAAAAAAAAAAAAAAACCAACATCTGCCAGGCTAGCCAAATATTTTGGGTTCCCGATATTACAAACGAGATTTTTTTTTTTTTTTTTTTAAAAGCACGTCATTTAAAAGTGGTGAAAACAAGATGAAAATATACACAACAAAAAAATAAACTGATGAATGAATGAAAAATGAACCCACGTTGTACATGTGTATATTAGAGAATATAAAGCTCGGGTTGCCTCTCTGATGTGGAATGTTGTTGCTCCATATCACGTTAGTCTTCATTGTCAGTTGGCGGTTGATAGATCATTAAAAGTGGGTTTTAGGGAAAAGAAAGCGGGGGTGGAGGGAAGTTCCGTGGCTAGCGGTGGGTCTCAGTGTCGGCCACCAGTCCGTTACAACAAGTGTCTTAGTAATATCCCGGCTGATACTGCTGGCTCCATGGCTTCTGGTTCCAGAACTGCAGAAGACACACAAGAGACGCCAAGTTTACTTTCAAATGTACAACATACATATGCTTTCAGATTAAATATACACAAACACTATCGCTCTTTTGTGTCATTCCCCAAGCCGTCATGAAGCAGTGCTGAAGTACTGGAGTCCGGTCTTGAGACGTTTTTCTAAATGTCTCAGACTCTCGGTATTTGTCTCAACCCGAGTCCAGCACTATGCTTTTTCTTCTAAAGTAACTTCCCATTTCAAAACAAAACCAATGATAAAGTGCTCTTGTTCAGAACATGGGAATTGGTTTCATTCAAAGTCCATCTAGCACAGGCATCGACGTTGGTCGCCGGGTATATGCCTGGCTGAGTCATACGCCTCTGCGCAGTGCACAAATGCATCATTTTTATTTTGACCGCAGACACCATGTCAGCGAGCACTCTGTACTAGAGATGTTCCGATACCAGTATTGGCTCCGATACTGCCTAAAACGCTGGTATCGGTAAGTACTGGAGTTTATGCACCGATCCCATGTAATAAAGCCCTAAAGAAAATCTACGTTAAAGTAGTTTATTTGTTCTTTTTCCGTTATAACTGACTGTCAAACTGGATAATAAAAGAAAGTTCTGTGGCAGTCATTGTTTATGTTTCACAAAGAGATTAACCTGAGCCAGACAGACAAAGATAGAAATAATATCACATCCATACAGGGATGGTAGTATACACTTGTTAAAACATAACAAAATATATGACACACTGGTATCGGATCGGTACCGACCGATACGCAAGTTCAGGTATCGGAATCGGGAAGCAAAAAATGGCATCGAGCCATCTCCACTTTGTACTATGGATTCCTCAGGAAAAGTAATACGTTCAAGAATGGGAGCATGTCAGTTTTTAGTGACACCCGTGCTGCTTGTCACAGTTCCCATTGGCAGCCAAGAATGTTATTGTTACACCAGAATTAAAAAAAAAAAAAAAAAAAAAAAAGACTCGACACATGATGCACTTCAGCTTTTATAGAAGATCAGGGCTCGACAGTAACGGTAGCCCGGTTGCCCTTGGCAACCAGATGGAGTCAATTGGCAACCATTTCGTGGCCTCTGGTTGGCCCCTTTGGCAACCACTTGTTCAATGCGTTTTTAAAAAATAAATATAAAAACAAAATCAAAAATTACAAAACTGAAACGGTGTAGTGTGACTGTATTTCACTGTAGAGGATTCCAGCAGCGGGACGTACAACCGTCTGCCGCTAGAGCTATGACCTAAAAGACACAAACTAGCACTATGACACACAGACGGGACAAAATGTTGCGTTTACTGGTAAACCTTGTGGTGCAGTTGTTGTAAATACCCTTCTCTCATCCATTTGTCGTTTAACAGCAATTTACTGGTGAAAGAAGTAATTTGTTAAGTTATTGTTATTATATTTTTAATAATCATTTACCCCCCCATTTTGTGCCAAATCCGAAAACTGATCCGATCAGTGACCCAAAATCGTGAGTTTAGTGACCCGTCGCACCCCTATTTGAGAGGGATGAGAAATGATATTGCAAGCCCTTATCTCATTGTTTCATTATTAAATGTGTGGTATAGTTACATAAGAAATGAATTGCTCAAAATATAGAGAGTTAAAAACATGGCAACCGTACTGTCAATTTTGGCATCCAAAAGCTGATGCCTGGTCGCCAAGCCGACAACCACTTTAAAAAGTTAGCGTTGGGCCCTGAAGATATTTGGTCTATCGCATAAATAGTAAACAGGTAAGCAAGTGGTCTTGAAGAGGATTCTTTTTCTGTCGTGGTCTTGACTGTCTCTCATTTGGACTCTAGCCTCAGACTTGATAAAGGTGGCATTGGCTAAAGCACTGTCATAAAGGCAACAAAAGCCCTAAACACTGACAAAAATGTTGTGTAATGTGCAAACATACGACTTCTTAACTGCAGAAATAAATACTGACCCCTTGCTGCCAGCTCTGGTTGAAGGCTTGGGCCTTGTCCATGCCATTCCTGTTGCCAAAGTTACCGCTGTTCCTGTTGTTACCAAAGTTGCCATTCTTGTTTCCAAAGTTGCCAAAGTTGCCACGGTTACCACCTCTCTGCTGAAACTGTCGGAGGGAGGCAGGACAATGATGACCATGCAGCCACAAACTTGAATAATATGCATAATGAACGGATTAAAAATGTTACTATAAATATAAAGGCTTCAGCCATTCTAGGAGCTATCACAGACATGTTTGACAAAATTGAAAGATTTATAAAAAAAAAATAAAAATTTGCACATTCCAAAAACAGAAGAAAGCAGATAATCTTACATATTAGTCTCCTACATGGTTCATTAGTATAACTGATGTGTTCAGGTCAAACCCACCTGGTTGTGATGTCCCCTGGATCCACCACGGTGCATGTTGGCTCCACCTCCTCTGCTCATGTTCCCCCCTCTGTTCATGGGGCCACCTCTGTTCATGGGGCCACCTCTGTTCATGGGGCCACCTCTGGGTCCCATGTTACCTCTCATTGGCCCACCCCTGGGGGATCCGCCCAGGCTGGGAATAGGGCCACCGCCCCGGTTGAAGTTTCCACGGCTATGGAACCCTCCTCTGAAGGGTGGGGGAGGCAGGAAGCCACGGGGTGGACGGCTGAAGCCGCCACGAGGGCCAGGAGCTGAAAACATCAACAACAGTTCCAAGTTAGCATTCATACGTTTTCAAGTGCTTACATATATGGGCTACACAACATAACATTTGTTATAAATAGCACTGATTACATCCCAAAATGTCTAACACCTCCTTGGGCCGTGCAATTAATCAAAATGTTATCGCGGTTACGATTTCGGCTCCTGATGATCACAAAAACAGACTTTGCACATTACGTTTGGCATGTAAACTCTTATTGTTTTCTGAATAAAGAAAAAAAAAAAAAAAATCAAAACTGCAAAACTAAGGGAAATTTCAGGGGGTTTTTTTTGGTTCAGTAATTGGAACATCATTCCAAAAGACAAAAGTCATGTTAAATAATCGTGATTTCAACATTGACCAATATAATCGTGATAATGATTTCCTCCCCCCCCCCATAATCGAGCAGCCCTTCTACCTCCTCTGAAGTTGCCTCTGCTCTGGAAGCCTCCGCGGCCACCGCCTCTCTGCCCGGGCCCACTGCCGCGGCCAAACTGGTTCTTGCCCCCCCGGCCGCCACCGCGCAGGCCGCCACCTCGTTTTGGTGTTGTGCTTCCCTGGTTGGGTTTCTTCTCAGCCGGCAGAGCCGTCTTGCTTTCTTCTTTGTACTGCTCCAGCAGCTTGCCGGCCTCCTCCTTCTGCAGCTCAGCAAAGACGACGTCGTTGAAGCTCTCTCCCTCCGCAGGCAGAGAGTAGAAGCCTGTAACGGGATGATGACAAACCAGAACATGATTAGGGACGCAAAAAGAAAAAACACCCGAATTTGACAGAAAAAACAAACAACTTTGTCAATGTAAAAAGTAAATAAAAAAAAAAAAAAAATAAAAAAAAAATTCAGGTGCTCTCAAGTACTGGGCTCAGTTGATTGCTACTATGTATGCGTTACTGGCCCAAGCATCTTTAATACCTTTCATTTTGAAGACCGCGTGCTCGGGTACTTCTTTGCCATCGCTCTCAACCTTCTTCTGTACTCTCTCCTTATACTCCTCGTCAGAGGGGCAGACCACCACAGCCTTGCGCTGGAAGCCTGCAAACAAACACATCTTCCTCTTCTGGCCTGGGGCAGACAGGTTAGTCTGGGGGGGGGAGAAGAGGAGAAAGGATGAATTACGCCGATTCATAATGGTTAATTTTATACTTAACTGCACAATACGGCACTTATCAGCACAAGCCTCTTACATGATCCAGGATGTAGTTTCTCTTCTTGCGCGCAGCAATCTCAATAAACTTGCCCAGGAAAAGTGGTGCTCTCTGGGAAATGGCGGTCAGTTTTGTAATGTCCTTTGACTGTCGTTTCAGGCTGTTGATCTGTATTTAATAAGGAGAAAATACGATTACACAAAGAAAAAAGGGCAGAGACTGCAAGGCACACAGTATGTCCAGTGCTACTGAAAATTAACAGCTGTATTAGTACCATCATCTTGTCCACGATGGTGTCACTGCCCAGGATGTAGTATTTCCCAGGGTTCTCCTGGACATGGTTCTTCACCCATGTAGTCTTCCCTGAGCCTGGCAGGCCGACCATCACTATGATCTACATAACAAGAAAGGCCAAGAACTCTCCTGAATATTATGGTTATAAATTTCAATAAAAAAATAAATAAAAATCATTGCAGGACTAGTTAAAACAATATCTACATATATGACTATGCTTACCTCGCAGTCAGCCTTGGTCTGTGGGCCCTTGAGCCCACGGACTCGGTCATCCAAAGGCATCTGCTGCAGGAAGGTGTAACCCTGAGGCTGAGGGAAGTACGGAGTCTCCATCTGGCCAAAGTTGAACTCCACGGCACAATTGTGGCAGATGACGTGTGGGAAAAGGGCCTGGCCATTCAGAGTCTCCTTGTTGACCTGGAAAGCGACAGCCGGCTCGGCGCCGTTCTTGGAGAAGGACAACACCACATCCTCGCCCTCAAAGTCCTAAGCAAAGAAAGCGAGATGCAAAAATGTTTGTGATCAAAGTATACGAGAACACATGTACCAGCTATTCTGACAAATTCAACTTTTAAAATAAAATGCGGCACTTCATTCACGTGAGAATGCTTTCTCAGACCATCTTCATTTGCCTGAAGATGGTGTAGTACCGAATGTTGCCTACTTTTAAACTTTATATCAGACAGTGTGCAGGAGTTTCTTTGTAACTTTTGACCTGCTTGTCCCCCTCCGACGCACCCGTCTCAAGTCCTAGATGTGAGAAGTATTTTTCTGTACCTTTAGATTGATTAAATATGACATGACTTCCTCCCGTTTCCGATATACATGAAATGAGGGAATAATACGTAGTCAACTCATTCTACCATCTCCGTGCGTAGAGTTTTTCCTGCGTGCCTCTCCGATGTGTAACGTTAGGCAGCCAATCCCAAACATTACTAGATCTTGGTAGAGTTACTCCTTAGGTATTGAACGACAAGGCATCAATATTAAAAGAGGCAATCTGGTCGGTGCCTTAAAGTATCAAAATTCAGTACCCAGCCCTCTCGAGACATTTCAATTCTGCTCTTACTTTAGCTTGGTTTTCAGCCACTTTAATGAACTAATAAAATACAAGTAACATTTATGTCTTACAATAAGGCAGCAGATGACATCATTCTCCTCATAGGTTTCTCCGAAGTCCTCGGTGACACAGTTGGTGGTCTTCTTGCCTTTCCCAGAGTATGCATAAGAATGTTCCTCCTCACCTAAATTAAAATGGGAGAAACCATTTGACAAAAACATTGTGACAGCTTGCAAATGGAATGACATTTCTGAATGAACACCCCACATCTCAAGTCACTGGGACTCTGGTACTGGACTCTCAGGGAATGGTGTGTGAATCCTCTACGTTGGAAATAGGCCAGCCACCATTACTATGATGCAGCCAGAGCTGGAGCCATTTTACATTAATGTGTCATGCTGCCCATGAACCACTAGAGGGACCTCTTAGGACAGACTGGCTATTCTTGCAGGGTCACAGAAGCCTCGGTCTTTTAGTGTCATCTTATTTGGCAGACCGTCGTGCAAAAACATACACCCAGCACAGTTTGTCAGAGTTCTTCCAATTGATGCAATGCGAGGTCCACCCAAGACACTGGACAGTATGAGTACTTGGGAGGCCTGCAGTATTTTCGCATTAATGAATCATAGCAAATGGCTGCATTGGCTTGGTCACCATTTTGTGTTTTAGAGAAGTAATGGCATCCCATTATGTTGAAGTCATTATAGACAGAGAAGTCAGTTTGACCTACACCACATGTGATCAGACCACGTAGAAATTATTTTGGCAATGAGTCTAACAAACATTGCCACAGGTAAATAGAAAGTCACTGCTGGATTCAACAATTAATTCCACTGATACTGAATGCCTGTATAATATACAGAGGACTAGGGTGTATATAAAAAAAAAGAAAAAAGACACTGACCAAGGAGGAGGGTGCCAGTAGACAGGGACCAGCCGACCTGCACATCATGAATCTCCATGTTCTTGCTGGAAATGTGCTTCACAGGAATTTTCTCTGCAATCTGATGACGTGCAGCAAAACACATGAACAAAATGCATTAGGATTATTTGCACTTGTCCAATGAGAGTCTTAATTTTTTTTTTTTAAAGACCATTTGACAGTTTGTGAATCTACATAAGCCTATAAAAATGTAGGGGTGTAAGAAGGGTGTATACGGCAAGGAAAGGTGAATGGTTCCAGGTGCACAAGAGGTCGGCATCGTTACCGTACCTTCATCTCAAAGCAGGCTTTTCCTTTGTTCACACCATAGGTGGCCTTGCCTCCGGACCAGAGGTACGCAAAACTCTCCATTGTGAGAGATGAGGCGCTGTAGCGGTCCCGTGACACCTTAAAGTGCAGGTCGCAGTTGTCTAGAGCACAACAAAAAAAAAAAAAAAAGCACACATCAATATCCGTATGCCTATGAATAGGTCTCTGAAAAACAAGTGTGGTTAGTGTTCCAGTAAGTTGCCATTTAAGTCTTCTTGGGCAGGTCTTATTACAATTTTGGATCTTCGAATACCATTTCAATGGATTAAAAACATTCCTTTAAAATGTAGCCAATGTGTCACATTAGAATCACTTACAGGTATCCAGGCAGACTTTTGTGTCATCAAACTCCTCGTCTTCTTCCTCCAGGGGTGGCACAGGGGACTTAAATGAGGCCCTGAAAAGAGATACCAAGCAAGTCAATTAGAAGATTCACATGTCTATGCAACTGCATGGAACATATAGATGCCTTGGGTACCACTTGCTGAAAATATTTGGGGAGGAAAAAAGGGGAAAGACAGACTAGGGGAAACAATACAAAATGGAAACCGTAAATTGGGCACGCGAGCCTCCAAAGTTGTTGGATTGTCAGCTGTATTGTGGGCCTTGGCAGACAACACTTACCTTGCAGTATCCAGCGAAATCTAAAACATGAGATACACAAAAAGAAAAGCACCTCCGCTAGCCCTAGCATGCAAGGCTATTCAATCGTTTTAAAAGATCTCTCCCTTTTCAGCTCAGTGTGTGTATGGTCTCCAGAATTGCTGTGTCAAAGTGATAGCAGGTGCAGTTATTTTCGTATGTGGGATCCTAAATGAAAAAAGGTCAACTCATTCAGTTCCATGCAATACAAATTGTGACCATACTTGGCTGCTTGAAATAAGTAATCACAGTATCCTGAGAGCTACAGCAACTTACCAACTCTGTAGCTTTAGACCCAACTCTCTTAGGGGAAATGTAAGACACCAGTCAAAATGTTGTAACTAACATTTCAATGAGTCTTAAGCATTGCTCCACCTGACGCAATTATCTAATTCCAGTGGTGTACAGTAATTACTTAGTAGAAACAAAAAGATTTGTGGTCATCATCCGCAGCAGTCTTATCTCCGGGGACATCTGTCATTGTAGCTGTTCTTAAACAGCTTTGTCTGTTGTACAATAGGATGTGGGGGGAGATTTATGGTGGCTCTGGAGAACATACTGTCTGAGTTGGAGCATATGGTCAGTGCAGTCAGCCTGTGGGTCAAACACTGGCTGCTGCTCGATAGGCCCATGGCTATCCAGGGGGCCACTGGCCTACCATATAGTAGATTCTAGTAGAGAATTATATGGACACTTGCAATAAAATGTACTATTACATAGGAAGGTGGGGGAGAAAGCACCTGAAAATGCTGCAATACTATGGTGTTCCACCAATTCTGGCGCAAGTAACATTTATGAAGAGTCCCAGAATTTTTACAAAATTTAAAAAATGTCCACAAAAAAAAAATGAATTCCGGTTTCTGCCGGTTGATCCTTAAGTGTGTCAACAGCGCAATGAAAACAAAACACTGACCAAGAAGTAGTTACATGTATGCACACATACACACAAACACCCGTGCATGATGTCACCTGCGCGGGATAGCCTTGCAAACGCACACATCCACACTATCACACCATGATAACACACACACACACACAAGACATGATACATGAGACAGAAAATAGCATTTTGACGTCATACAACCAGTGAAATAAAAATAAAAAAACGAAAAAAAAGACCATTGCGAGGCAAAACGATGGACGGTCAATAGCGAGCTCCTCCGTGGACGTTGCAAACTCTTTGGGAATTTTGCTATATCCTTGTGTGCTACCCTGCAGCAGTGGACCCCTCCTCCCCCGCCTCTCAGCTATTCCTCCCCACCCTCCCTCTATTCAAAAGTGCACATCTGCTACTTTCCTCTGGGTTCTTTTGAGCAGCCTTGATTCACCTTGAGGACACAATGGGCTTTCCAACACAATAAGTGGCATGAGAACAGATGTGAAAATTCATAGAGACTTGATAGTTGCACTTCTGCTACAGAATGCAGTCCATTAAAAAGACACAAATGTGAGTGGGCGCTGTAAAAGGTAAATGGTAAGGCTCTTTAAGTAGTCAGGGATGACCCTCAAAACATGTGTGAAAGTAAGGTTATTAAATAGTATAATACTTGAAAATGAGGGTTTTCCTCATGCTAGTTATATGTGCATTGGCACTTAAAGCCAATACAGTTCAACAAAGCTATGGATGGCGCTTCAGGGATGCTGAAGGCCATTTTTGCTCTGTCCCATCCTTACCAGCTGTATTTGTTCTCTTCAATAAATTCAAAGTAGCCCCTTCCATGTTCCTCCCGGCGTCTCTTAACACCCTTCTTATTCTTCTGATCAGCATTCGTGTCTTTGTCCGCATCCCCTTTGAAAATAGAACAAAGATATAGAATGAGGTGCTCCTTTTTGTGAGAAAGAGGTCGGACTGGCAGTGGGGTTCTGGCCCACAAAGCCCGTTCATTAGTTACATAGTGTCGACCATAATCATCAATAGTAAGGTAACTTAAGAGGTAACACCTCATGATTACACTTAAAAAATAAAAACAGTCATATTTCACAAATTGTAACAGCTCTTATGACCAGATAATAATTACAATGTAGGCTGGTCCAAATGAACATTGTGAACAGTGTTTGCTGGGACTGGAAAAACAAGTCTCTGTAAATAATAGGGACATTAACCCTGCAATTAAAAGGGCTTGTACTAAGATATATAATATATTAAGAGGACAAGTCTACTGTTGTCTGGGACAAATGAATCATGCAAGGAAATGGGAATAGGTACTCAGACCTGAATTGACCCACCCCTCCCCATATCGTACCCTAAATAACCTAGATGGCTAATCAAGGTAAACCCACATTTTTCATCTTCGTCCAACAAGAGGACACTTTCTATTCAAACCAGTGACAGACTCAACAACGTGCTAGACAAGCAGATATACGCTTGCCCCATCTTCTGCACAGCTTTGGGTCAGAAAGTTCATGGGTTCCCGGCCCTTCTAAAGTCAAATACATTTGGACTTGAAACACAGTAGGCCACAATCCTCCCACGTGTAGACATTTAAGTTAGTCCTAATGAATTAGCTTGTTATTTCAATTTAACTTGTACTTATTTTTCAACTGCCCAATTGTGCATTCGGAGCTTAGGAGCGGAGGCAAAGCACACAACAATCACTGCGGTAGTCAAACCTTTTCAACATGCTGCTTTAACATTACGCCATTCTTAATGTAACGTTACGTTATAATATAACGCTAAATGATGGCCTTGGTGCGCCTCCACCCTTCCACCCCATTTGTAACCAATCTTGAATTTGGGAACCACTGAACTAGCTAGCTAACCGGCGGACCCGCTAGCTAGCACTGCACCACTGACAAAGAAAATTACGTTAGCTGGCAAGCTAACACGCTAATCAAGCGAAACGAAAAGCCAGACTAAGCTATGTTAAATCAATCTTATTCGTCACTTCATTCACATAGTAAATGCCGCTAATGACAGTCAACTATTAATTTATTACGTTAACGTTTGGGACTGGACTATCGATACTTAACGTTGCAAAAATGATTAACGGTAACATTAGCCAACAACGGTGGTGACCGATGCTAACGTCAAGTTAGCATGAGCGGCTAACGTTAACAGTTTCAGTTCGTGGCTAATACTTGGTGGTTTATGGAGGTCACGCTATCTAGCTCAACATGGACGGTCTGTTGTACGGTAACGCATTCAAATTAACGTTGAGTCATTTCCCAGCCGGCTCCTTCCCGCGGTAGCATTAACGACACCCAGCCACAGTCCATCCAGCCAGTCACATTTTCAAAACCAATCCGGCCGACTCACCCTCAGCAGCCTGGTCCGCGGGCTCACCATCATCTGTGTCTATTTTCTCCATGTCGTCGACATCTCCCTTGAGCATGGGATCCATCTCGTCGTCCTCGTCTCCGTCCTCTTCCCCCTCACCCATCTCTTCGTCCTCAGCAGCGCCATCAGCGGCGCCCCCATTTTCCGGCTCTTCTTCTTCTTTCTCCTCCTCCTCCTCCTCTTCGTCCTCGTTGGCCTCCATGCTTTCTTCTATCGGGCCCTCGCCCTCTTCTTCCTCTCCCATGCCCTCCAGGTCTGCGGCCTGGCCGGGACCCTCGTCCGCTGCAGCTTCTTGGTTCAGCGGGGAGTCTCCGGCAAGGGCCTCCTCGTCCAGCACGGCCTGCAGGCGGTCCATAAGCTCGGCCTTCAGCCCCTTGTCCGAAAGATTACGCTTTTTCAGCTCGTCCTTCAGCTCGTTAACTTTCAGCTTTTTGACGTTAATTGAGCTCATTGTGAATGTTTAACGGCAAAATGTATTAAATAAAATTCACAAATACGACGATAAATAAATAACTGGACGCCCTTTGTCGACTGATGTAGCTCAATACTGCGCCAAATGGCACCCACGCTATCCGACCAAGCTTTCACCGGCAAAAGAGCTGTGCAGAGCCTAGGGTGTGGGGGAGGAAGATGACGTCCCCTACCGTAATTACCCAGAGAGCAGCGCGGGTTGGTTATATAGCCCGCCGACCATCTGTCGCTGGCGTTAGAAAGCGTTGATGTGGAAAAGAAGTGGGGCAAAATGTGTAGGAAAAAAATCAACAATAATAACACTCAGGATATTACTCGGATATTGTTTATTTTCACAATTCATATGTTTGGAAAGAAGTAAACATAGGCCTACTGCCTAATACCTTTTGGGGAATCGTCATAATAAGACTTTGAAATAGGCAGCGTCGTATATTTAGAAATAATATTAAATCACAATTCATGTTGGAATAATGGACCTTACACGAATTAGGCTATATTGTATATTTTGTAATATAAATATGAATGATTAATAGCCTAAAGAAACTCTTTTATAGCTACAGTCTGAGTGAAAATCTTAAATTCACTAACTTTTCAGTACAGCTCATAGACTGTTAATATTAATATATAGGCTACAGTCTATGGTACAGCTGGAGATTTTAACAGTACTGTTATGATTTAGGGTAGCTATCATCCAACTCTAAAATTAAGTAAATGAGGTTGACTTATAGGTCTAGAACTTTGAATTACTTTTTCAAAATACATAGTTTAATTTTTATCTTCTCAAACCATCGACTGTATAAAATATGGACGTAGTCTCCGTGACGTCACTCACAGGTTTCTGGGTTGTCTGAACACATCCACGACCAAAATGCTCAAAGTGGGCGGCTCCATGGGCTGTTCCCGGTTGCTATAGGCCCACACATAATATCATATCATTCAGTTCAAAAATAGATTAAAGACATCATTACTTGACCAATACAGAAAAGAATAAACTAAAACATAGGATAGGAATTTGTAATTTAAAGGTATTGTTGTATATTATTGTATTGTTGTAAGTTATTGTAAGACCCGATTGTATGCTGTAATTGCATATCTATTTACTTTGTATAATATGATTTTGTGAAATAAGGGGCAGGACCAAATAAGCTATTTGCTTCCGCCTGCTCCTTCTCTAACTAATCCCTTTTATATTTTTTATTTTGTTTTGTTTTTTGTTGTTAGATTCTGAATGTTTGTGTTTTATTTTATGTTTTTTTTTTTATGTCTTGCAACATTGTTGATTGTTCGAGATAAAAAAATAAATGAAATGAAATGAAATGGGGTATAATAAGGAGGAGCCCCATTACCAGCCCTAATATAAATAATAATAAATAATTTCCCCACATAGGGGCATAGGGAGCACATTATAACAGGGGGATCTGGGGGTCTTTCCCAAAAAACTTGTTGAGCGTCAAAAACTTAATTTCCTGGCTCAAAACATTACAAAACACATATAGGCCTATTTAGGCTACTGGGGCTGGATCTGAATATCCGACTATAGTCTACTAAATATATGTTTGTTGGGTATTGATTTTCAATTTTGGCATTAAACTATTTGCTTTTTGTTTGGTTGTTTCATTACTGTAATAAAGTTGGAAAGATTTAACTTTTGGAGAAATGCAACCCGCATCACACAGGGTGGCCAGTCACGTAACCGGTATAAGATATAAACATGTTTGAGCCCCTTTTTACCTCTTTTGGGGAGTGGGTTCTTTCTTTCTTTTTTGAGGGGGACAAATCTACCTCTTTTTCCAAATATTGGGGGGAGGGGGGGGGACATATCCCCTGGTGCATCCCCCCTGAAATCTACGCCTGTGTAACAAAACAACAAAACAACCTTCAGAAGGCTAACGGATATTTTAAAATAATGTAAAATGTAGGCTACCTTCAGTTTCTACAGTAATATCATGGGAGTTGTGTTGTACTGTTCCATTACATATATGGAACTGTTATGTAGGAGAGAGATTGCTTGGGAATTATGTTTTGAAATGTAGTGAATGCCATTAGCCTACCAAACGGTGCAACAGCCTGTTCCTTCTGACCGTTTGTGTGAACACTACTGCCTCCCCGAGGAGGTCATAATAAATAGCCAAGTGAATTCATGAAGTGTTCTTCAGTGCGCTCACTCCTTCTCCGCTGTGCCACTGTCATCACCCCACCTCTGAGACAGTGTCTCCAGCCTCTTAGTTTGTCATATTTTAGCATTTAAGCCTACCATGAGTGAAATAGTTTTGCTTTTTATCCACGGAGCTTTGGCAAAATTAACTAAAGGTGCACTCTGCCTTTGTTCGGATATCTTTTTAAATATTAACAAGTTGTCATGTCATTCCTGACTGGAGGAGGAGGAGGAGAGAGATTCCCTGCCTCGGTGAGAGGAACACACTGGGTGAGTCAGATTTATTCATTAAGAACAGAATGTGTTACCATTTGTAAACACATTGCATGATCTTTAGTTTTATAGTCCATAAGATGTTGCACTGCAAGACAAAAAAAAACCAAACACATTTGGGTGTGGTTACAGTTGTCCACGTCGATTGACATCTAATTTCCTACTGCCAAAGCCCACATACATCCTTTCTTTCTATAATAATTTATTTCTCAGACTCAGAGCTCAGAAGTACAGCATCACTGTGAGTCCGTCGGCTTTTATGCAAGTATTACCGGGAAAGAGTGCCAACCCAAGGAGCGCCCTACTCCTGAGGGTGCCGGAGGATACAGAGGCGACCCACATCGGAATATGTGCCAGAGAGCGGACGCTGTCCCGTCATACAAGTCTCTCTCTGGAACCATCGGAGACCGCATCAGGAGTACTATGTCCTCTGGTAGTGGGACTATATGCAGAGGCGCTATGTCCGCCAATCCTGGCTTTGGGAGGTCTGATCGGAAAGTTGCGTGTTGTGAGAAGTGCTCAGCGACCCTTGTTGCTCTCAAGAAACAAGCTCTGAGCCTGGCTGTTCACCATCACTTCTCCTGCAAGGTCAGTAACCACGGTGCTCTGATGATGGAGCATGGTCAGGGATGTGGGGGAGAATAAACGCAAGCAGTCTGCTCACTTTTAGGGTGATAGAAATTGTGTGAAAGTGTTAAAATGGAGTCTAGGGTCAAATGTTGACATAGACAAAATGCAAGTACACACATCTCTGGACCTTTCAGCAGGTGGTGGTATAGGCCAGGGTAGCCTAATAGTTGACAGATAATAAAGTATAGGCCTATAGAATGATTCCACTGGATATTCGTTGTGCAGCTAATGGAATAATTAGGTATTATGTTATATTTAATAACTTAAAATCAACGGATTCATAAGGCTGCATATTTTACCCCCCATATTTTCAATAAATATGAACTGTGATAGAGTAAGTGTACTGAACAATACATGTAAAAAAACTATTCCAATAACATAAAACAAACGTGAAAAACTGTTCTAATAACATTAAAAAACGTGATTAATATAGCCTACATATAATCTAGAGTTTAAAGATTAGTCGATTTGTTGATTGATGTTAAAATTAATCATCAGAAATTGTGATCAATTGATAGAGCATTTTTAAGCTTAAGCATCTTTAAAAAAAAAAAAAAATCTTTTCAAAATTGACTGGTTCCAGCTCTTAAATGTAAATAAATTAAATTTGCTGTTTTTTTTAGTCTGCTATGCAGAGGAATTGTAAATCTTTAGGGTGTGGAGTATTGGATATACAAAACAAGCAATGTGAATATGTTAGCTTGGGCTCTGGGAAATTGTAATGGACCTTTTTTTCTTTCTTTTTTTTTTGGGATTATCCGATTACTTGAGCAATAATGAAAATAATCACCATTTGCAGCCCTGACATCATCACACACACACAGACTTTGTTAATAGAGCTGCTTCTTAGACACATTTTCTGAAGTGCTGTATGTTTAAGTCAATTAGAAAGGGTTTTAATATTCATGTGGGCACATCAGTCTTTACAGTGCTGACTCTGAGAGGAATGCACACATACATTTCTTCATCCATCTGTACATTTGTCACCACTAACATCCATCAAACACTCCAATCGACAAAGTAAACCAGTGCCATTGCTGCGTGAGTGGTTCCAAATGGGCATGAATATTTTATCTCGACATCCCTGTGTCATCCCTCTCCATTGAGGGAAGACTATTTATTTTTGTCCTCCTAAGTGGGATGGGGCACAGCTACAGTGGGGTCATGTTTTTAGAGAGACCACAGGCCAGCGCGGTACACAGTGTGAGCAGGAGAGAGATGGTATCTTGTGGCCATATACATGGTCAGAAGAAATCTGATAAGCCAGCTATAGCTCCTTGCAGGTTTATTGATCCAAGCATGATTTTTCAAAAGCATCATGGCTCTGTGATGTCATCTTTTTTTTTAGATAGGCTTGCAATCTGGCTAAAATGGAAAGTTGAGTCGCCCATCTGGCTACTAGAGTACTTTTCGTCCTTTATATATCTGTCATCTTTTCTATTTGATAAATGCAAGACACCCACACCTGAAACAGAAATATGCTGGTGGTAGAATTTGTTTAATTTGTCAATTTGATTTAGAATAAAGAGAATAACAGGGCATGCATGTGGCTGAATTGCCCCTGGAAATGGAGATTTATAGAAGACATTAGATTAAATTAGATTAGATTCAACTTTATTGTCATTGTGCAGAGTACAAGTACAAAGACAACGAAATGCAGTTTGCGTCCAACCAGAAGTGCAAAAAAAGCAGAAAAGTGCAATGTGATATACAAGTATAGACAGGTGGTGCATAGACAGGACAAGAAATATATTGCAGTGTTATAAGAGCAGAATAAATATGGCTATGTAATATAAACAGCATATGAACAACATGTACAGATATGTGCAATGTAGTAGCAGTGACATTATACTAGTAGTAAGAATAATTTAGATATAGATATATGCAGTGTATTAACAGAATATATAATAAGAAAAACAGAATAAATATGGATATACTGAATGAACCATATAGACAGCTATGTGCAGTATACAGCTATGTGCAGTGTGGTAACATTATATGTGCAGGATGAATAGTATGAAGAGCAGTAGAATATGGCTATGTATAGGTGTAATTACAGTATGTACATCTGTAAATAAATAAATAGAACAGTATGGGTGGGGTGAGGTAGTGCAAATTGTCCAGGGGGTTGGGGGGGGGGATTAGTAAAACATACATTTAATCTGTGATGTTTTAGTTCTTTTTGAGTTTTTAGTGACTTTGTTTTACATTATTGAGAATTTCTACAGTACTCTGGCGGAATATGGATCACTAGCAATGTGCTGATGGATGGGTATGACGGAGGGAGTGAGGGTGTTGGATGTTTGGTGGTCAAGAGCAGACCAGACAGGATGTGACACAAGAGTGTCTTTGTCGGGATGAAAAGCAAGATTATGGTTTGGTGTTTATTTTATTAGATTGACAGCCTGAGTATATGCTGGGACCCCAACTTTATTTTTTCAAATAGTATGATTCAACCTTTTCAGACCTCTTGTCAGAATTTTCTAAATTAAATGTGATTATTGTCATCCAGCTAGATTTTTTCATTTTTTGCTTACTGACTTTTAAAGATGACAGGAGTAGTATTAATCAATACTACTGACTCAGTGGTTACTTTGCTAAGTGCTAAGATTGTTTGCAGTGCCTTCCCATGACTCAATTTCCGTATGCTCAGTGATCATTCATGTAAATAGTTCTCAAGCCAGAAATCAAACAAAGCAAATTAGCTTAGTTATTATGTCTTCACCAGCAACTTGTGCTGAACCTCTGATCTCATTATGTCTGTCTCTTCTGTGACAATAGAGCCCAAACACAGCTTCAAGCACTGCTAGAACTGCTAAGTTTGTTTGCCATTTTTTTTTAAATGTAAACATTTTTCTTCTACTTTTTTAAAATAATTTTGCAGGACTCTGGTGACCTGTCTGCGTTTCTTCATGACAACCTTCGCGTCCATAGTCGGTCCACCAACGACTCCAGGGAGAGAGAGAGGGAGCCGGGCGAGTGTGGTGCCTGTGGCGTGAACCTGAACCAGCTCAAACAAGAGGCCGTCCACTTGGCTCTGAGCAGGGGTCAGTCATTAGCTAAGCCTCCCTTTGAACCCAGCTTTAGCACTGGTACACTGCTGGGACAAAGTGAGACAAAGCATGGAGACAGAGCTCCGAGGGAAGCTGCCACTGCTGTGCATCAACCACGCAGTCGCACCCACAGTCCTCACAGCCCAAGAAGCCCGAGGACGCCACAGAGGACCCCTCAAACCCTCAGACGGAGGGGCCCCAAGCTCCCCAACCCCAATATGGACCGCTGGGTAGAAGAGCAGCAGCAGCTGGTCGCTTCTAAATCTACGTATCCTGATGGTGTCACCATGTACCCTAACCATAAGGTACCCTTAAAAGCCTTCTCTTACCACTATAGCACACATAACACATCCCCTAGTCTAGTGAGCGTTCCCCTTTTAATGAGCTATGTGGGTAAGGTACGTCTTTACGGGTGCACGTGTCAGCAAAGCAATGATTCATAGTGCCTAATCGGAGCCTATTTAGATCCCATGGCTGAGGACGTTGTTTAAAAGTACTTTTGCTAATGGAATGGAATTGGGTCATGATTTACCCCTGTCATAAAAGCCAGCCAGTCAAAAAGCACTTGTGATCAATAGGGGGATGGTCATATTTAACAGGGCGGCTGGTGAAATGTGCATTACCGTGATGGAAGCCATACCATTGAGCCCGCCCTCCCCCAAGTCCCCAAGGAAAAAGGTTGTTAAACCTGTACAAGGTGAGTGAGGGTGTTTTAGATGTTGTATATAGTGTTGGTGGTTCAACTTTGGTGGGTTTTTGCTTTTGATCCATGCGGACAATCCTTGCTAATCAAATGTATTGAAATAAAATACAAAATACTGGTATGAGAAAAAAAAGTTTTAATATAGTAATTTGGAAATACATAAATACATTCCATACAAACTGATATTATCACATTTTAGGCATTTAGTAGCCTCAATATGGGTCTGGTCCTGGATAACCTCAGATTATAGGCTAACGTTAGCGGCCCTGTACTGCAGTTTACACTCCATGAACCCCAGCCAAACCCATTATCTGTGGTGACATTACATTAGCCAAACACATTAGTTAATGCCCTCTTCTTAAAAGTTACTACTCTTGTAATATTAAAAAACACATAGGCCTACTCCTTTCGAAAAAAACGGACAATAAAGAATTAGCCTAAAATCTGTCTCGCTTGTCTAAGCAGCGTAATGTAAGCAGCCTAAATATTTAAAAATGAATCAGTCTGATCTTACTTTTTTCATTATCATACTTAGCTAACTAAAAGTAGCTATACACTGTAATACAAGACCAATGCTTTTTTATAAATGTTTGTCTTATACATGGATCCTCAACTATGGACTTTGTCCCTGGCATATTTAGCTTTAGCTTAATTCTTTCAGCATTATATCATGTATATAGCCATCATGTGCATATTTAAAGACTCCTTTCACAATATATCTTGTTTTAATGAGTACTCTTGAAATATTTCACAGCCAAAGGCATTTTTGTCCAACTTAATGGAGCTAGTATCAGCTTAATTAGCTAGCTGATCAAATCTGCTAGCTGCAAAATCGACTGTCGCTAGCTACAAATAAGAAGCTGGCTTTTGTCTGATTCTTTCTAAAATCAAGCCCCCATTGTTTCAAAAATTATGAGGAATTTCAAGTGGTAAAGCTGCCAAAGTTATCATTATGTGCGCTGTGAGAACAGGAAGTTGGATGGTGGGGTTTTGTGAATGGTGAAATGGACCGAAAAAGCCTCGAGAGCAATGTTGTATTGCAATGTTATTTTTAATCGACTTCGCTAATCAGATTTGATAATAACAATGCAACATCTTACCCAAATGAAACTGTCCTGGGCTTTAGAGGAATTAGCCAGGTGGGTCCGCTACGAGAGCAGATCAATACAGGTGTATGTAGCTGAGATAAAACATTATGAGTGAAAGTGGATGAAGGAGAGTAAAGAGAGAGGAGACAAACAGAAGGGCGGAGTAAAAATGGATTAGAGAAGAAGAGAGTGGAAGAAGTGTTTAAGATGGGAGGCAGCAGAAAGGACTGGAGAGAAATGACAATTTAAAGAGATGGAGTGGAGGGTGGGAGAGGAAGAAAGAGATAATAAAAGAGTATTCGAGCGCAAATACAGACAGAATTCAGAGCAGAGAGAAAGAGAAAGTGAAGATAAAAAAAGGTTGTGACA
The DNA here is from genome assembly GCF_008315115.2 of Sander lucioperca. Taxonomy (NCBI): domain Eukaryota; kingdom Metazoa; phylum Chordata; class Actinopteri; order Perciformes; family Percidae; genus Sander; species Sander lucioperca. Next base: position 15,854,452 of record NC_050181.1, on the reverse strand, counting down.
GAAGCCATGAGTCAACAAGAAGACAAGAGGAGGAGCGGTAGAGTATCTATACGTATCCATATTACCTTTGGCTACATATATTTACTTAGCCCTGTCTCTATTTGCCTCCCAGTCACCTCCCAAACCAACGACTCCTGCAGTTTTTCTGTGGCAGTAATTGGCTGTTTATGGTTGGACATTATTGAAAGAAAATAACTGAGCTGACTTTGTTATCTTGCCCTAAATGAAGGCTGAAACATTGATGAGACGTGGAGCTTGAGAGAGGTACAGTACATGAGTGCACTGTTACAAACATGTTGCCCATGGCGAGGCTTGGCATGTTCATGTTGAGCAGTAGCAAACGCATGCTGAATAGGCCATTTTGCATACAGACGGCACACGGTATGAATGAGTGCGAATCACATGCCTTCGAGCTACAGCTGTGTAAGTGTTGGTCTTGCTTTACATAAAGCTGCTTGTCTGAGGGTGTGTGTGTGTGTGTGTGTGTGTGTGTGTGTGTGTGTGTCAAAAACAGTGACAGTATGTTCACTGCACCTCCTCCATTCTGAGTCATGTTTTAAAGTCAGACAGCAGTCACTACAGCCATCACAAACTATTCCTCACACTCCACATGCAGCTAGCTAGAGCCGTTATATGACTGATGGTGTAAGTTTAACCCACTGTGCTCTCAGCCTAGATGCCCTACTTAGACAGATGCACCCCATAGTTGTCCCCAGAGTAATTCCCGTGATAATAGCCCCTTTTGGAGTGGGTGCTGGAGTGCAATTACAGATTTGGATTTTTATAATGAGCTTTCTCCCCTGGCAGGTTCCAGATGATGCTGCGCTGGGATGTGGTGACATCGGGACCGTGCAGACGAGTTCAAAGATCCCTCACATATCCAGAGTGGTGACCATCGCCAACACTGCTGCGATGTCCCTTTTAGCCAGGTAAATATATCTATATTCAAACAGCAACTGTTGTGTATGAAAATAGGTTTTATCTGCAGCAGGGCTGTACTGGTTACACCACAAGTTTCAGTGATATGACATGCCACCTCCCTTCTTCCCTGTAGGGCAGCCGAGAAGCTCAATCTGACGTTGAGGAAAAAAGGCCAGGCTTCTGATCCAGCTCCCGCTCATTTCTCCACCTGCTTCAGGGAGATGATCCAGAAAAACCCGCTGCCCGTCCCCTCCTGCCTGCTTCAAGCTGCCACTAGGACCAAAGACTCACCTGGTGTTGGCAAGGTAGACCATTGGGCTTTACATTCCAGTAAATATACAGTAGAGGCAGACTTTTCTGTTTTTTAGTGAACCGCATTTGGTTGGGGTGCAGTTTAGTAATAATTCCAGCATTTTCTTTCCAACTACTATTAATTAAAATTGGGTGAATGATTAATTGTAAGCACACACAAAAGGATACTAAGTGGTCAAAGTAGTCCAATTAAGGATCAACATTTTACAAGTCAATATTTGCCATACTTAACTGATAATAATAACTTATTAGCAAATAAATACTTAAAGGAATAGTTTGGCATACTGGGAAATACACTTATTCATGTTCTTGCTGAGAGTTGAATGAGATGATTGACATCACTTTCATGTCTGCACGGTAAGGATGAAGCTACAGCCAGTAGCCAATTAGCTTAGCATAAAAAAAACTGCAGGGGGAAGCAGGATGTAAAAAACATTTTGACTTGTATGGATTATGAAATATAATGTGTTTATTAGTAAAAAGGTGTTGGTTGGTGGATTTGTATTTGAACTTTGGACAGATGGAGGTTAGCTAGTTCCCCCTGCCTTTAGTCGTCATGCTAAGCTAACACCCACTGTCTCTAGATTTATACTGTACACACATGAAAGTTCATATTGATCTTGTCCTCCAACTCTCAGCAAGAAAGCGAATTTCAAACTATTCCTTTTTTTACAATATTTTAGCTATTTGCTAGGTGTTAAAACTAATCATGATCTGTTCTGTTCTGGTGAAATGACGTTTTCAAAGATCTAGGATACAATGTTAGCATTGCTAACTGTAGTTACATCACTACGACTATGACTGGAACAGCGTTTCAATACCAAACCTGACAGCTTAAACTGAAGGCTAATATTTTACCCAACAACATTTTTTTTTATAGTTTGGTCTCAATAATAAATTATGATTTACTAGCTGTGTTCAGAAACACACCTTATTCATTTATGCTCCATCTTTAATCACAGCACAAGCAGTCGCCTTCAGCCATTAGCTGCACTCACGAAGATCAGTGCAGCTTTGGTTCAGAGTTCAACACATTTGAACTCTTGACTCTGTGCAGCTCTTTGCAGCCCATCACATACATCAGCGCAGGACAGTTGCATGAAAAAAAACACACCACATGCTCAATAATAGAAGAGACACACAACCTGTTTTCGGCTATAATGCGTGTCGTAAAGAGACATACGACATGCATTATCTACTGTATGCTTTATAGTATCCACATAAATTCCATATTAATTTAAATAGAAAATATACAAAAGGTCCCCCAACAGCCATCTTAGTTGAAGTTTCTTCTAGGACAGCTGTACATGTAGTACCAAAAGACAATGGCATTGACTTGATGAACATCCTGTGTCCCCTGGCCCACCTATTCCATGTATTGGGTATTTACACATTGCAATACAAGATAGAAATCTTAAATTGCAATGTGTAAATACCGTAGACAGTATATTAATAAGGACACGTCTCCACTTCCTCCAACTGTACAAAAGTGAAGCCAAAATCTCCCTGATACGGACGCTGCCATCTTGTAATTTGGGAGCCAGAGTCTGCGCAGTAGTGATCGGGTGGTGAAGTGGTGGTATCAAAGTCCCGCCCATACACCCCCACCCGACCAATCGCGAGTCAATCACAGCTGTCAATCATGACGTTTCACCCTGTTTTTATAGCATCAAATAACTAATAAAAAACAAACTAACTAATCAGAAAAATGAACACTTGGACAAACATTAGCGTGATAAGAAGTACCTAAAATGACTGAAACCATCTTTGGTGAAACATTTATTTTAGTTTGGCCCATTCGCTATCATGGAGGGGGCGGGGTTTATGACCAATACTGCAGCCTTCACTTATAAAGTCTATACATCAACCCCTGGTAAATACATGGAATAGGGCTGGATTGGTGGTGTATCTTTAAAAAGGATGTACTACCATCATTGCCCACAACCACCACCTTGGAAGTGTTTTTACCAGCCCTGTTGCAGAGTAAAGAGATCACAGTCAATTTGGAGGAGATCCTATATCACGCCTTCTTTAGGATACACTGCAATGTGGTGCTAATGTCTCCATCTTGTTCTTCCCCTCCCCTCCACTCACCTCCTCTGGGAAAAACTGGGGAGATCAATATTGCTGCCTGCCCTCCCCTTGTCTCAGATAGATGGACTCTTGGGTTTAGTCTAGAGTTACAGATAAGGGCTCAGATAGACCCCACGGCCAGCCACACCTGCCCAAGCACTCAGCTCTGTGTGCCTCTGCGTGCAGGAATATAATTGTGTGTGAGAGCGGAGGAGGATTTTCTCCGCTTGTAAATGGGTCTCTTGAATAATTTAACCCTCATAAATATAGTTTGACACATGTTCAATAGGGTTAAGGAGCCACTTCTTGCATAAGGTATTACAATTATGATTAGGGGAGAGAAAAGCTATCGTTCAAAATTACTGGAAAACTCATGTGGCAGATGGAATATGGTTTTCAGATATTCAAATTGTCAATGCTGGATGATGTCATCGTGGTGTATTGCAGTCCTGGCCAATTTCAAGAAAACTGCAATCGACTTGGGTTTATGTCGCACCGGGCTATTTGCAATCTTGCAGACCTGAACCCCGATTCAAAATAACCTTATAATTGGTTTATAACCCTTAATAGAGCTTATTGTCTTTTGTGAGGTAGATGTTGCCTTGTCTTTCTGCAGACTAATGCCTATGAGCCTTGTTAAATGGCTGTCAGATTCAGGATCTAACTTAATTTAAGACCGTAAAGCCTCTAAATCCAAAGGCTTCCTGTAGAGAACTGCATTAAGGAATTGATGTCATGCCATGTGGAAATATAGCAGGAGGTATGCATAGCCATGCAGTTGGAAGTGCATGTATCATTTCATGGTTTTAAGTGGATCAACTGGCTGCTGCAGCCTAAGGAAAATGTTTTTTTTTTTTTTAATTCAACATAAAACATCATGCTGCCCATTTTTGTATTTTTACAAATCAGTTGAGGGTTATGAAGCAAAAGAAAAGATTGCCAGATGTATCTAAGGGTACAAATTTCAGTGAAGTGATTTATTAGTTGGAAACATCAAAGTACACCATTTTTAGATCTCCATTCCAATGCTCAATTTTTTGTGTGACAATTACTACTTTGTTCTGCCAAGGCGTCCCTTTTTTCGACTGAGGTTTCTTCTCCGATGGCTGAGCAGCATGGGGCTCAGAGCTGAAGTCGGACTATTACTTCCATTGATGTCAGATTTCTGAGGTTAAAACTCCTGTTTTTGCAAACACAAGCAATTCATAAAAATAACTGTAACTGACAGCATAACAGGCAGCTTTACACAACCAATAAGAAGATTTTGTGGCATAATATATTTCATTTTTTTAACACTCTAAATGTTTTTTCTTTGGATTCGGGTTAGACTCAATGATGGCTAAAACTCGCTGGACTTTTTTAATGATTATTTTTTGGGCTTTTTACTGTATTGGACAGCGACCGTGGATAGACAGGAAAGGTGGGAGAGAGAGGGGATGACAGGCAGCAAAGGGCCGCAGGTCGGATTCGAACCCAGGCCGCTGCCAAGGACTCAGTCTACGTGGCGGGCATACTCTACTGGGTGAGCCAGACGTTGCCCCAAAAACTCGCTGAATTTGATATGAAGATATTTTTGAACTCATTCTTTTTTCATAAGTTTCCGTTTGCTGTTGTTTTTTATTTTCAAAACTTAAAGTTATATGCCGCTCACATTCTTAGCTGTAGATCCCAGGCTTCTTCTGAAATCACTTACATAGCTACATGTAGCTCTGTAAAAGCACTGACTTATTCCTTCCATTTAATAAATAATGACTTTCTCTACTCAAGGTGTCTCAGTTTAAATGTTTTGCCATTCTCTGTACACAAGGGTAAATAAAATAGTAGTGTACACTCAACCCTTGTAAAAGGCATTTTATCTTTCAGCCTGTAGCTGCTCCAGACTTAGCATTAGCTGGCTGCACTAGTATGCTAGTAGTATGCAGGATAACAGGATAGTGTTAGACTAGACCTTTTCAACGTATCTTTCTTCACATAATACATGGTGCTTTTATTATGATCTCCATAGCTTACAGCATTAGGTCAGGTAAACACAAATTACAAGAAAACACATTTTCAAGAGTCACATCCATGCTAGCAGCTCTGCAAGGCTGTACTTAGGCACAGTGGTGCTTTGAGCTAAATGCTAATGTTAGCATGCTAACATGCTCACCACTGATAATGCTTACATGCTGATGCTTTAGCGGATATAACCATATGTTCACCATGTTATTTTAGTATGTTAGCATGCTAACATTGACTAACTAGCTCTAAATTCAGTAAGTAAAGCTAAAGCTGATGGAATGTCATTAGCTTTGTAGGTATTTGGTCATAAACCAAAGTATTGGAAAAATAGCTACGGGTCCAGCTAAGATATTAAAATGTATAAATTGGGGACCATGAAAGCATGTACCAAATTTCTTGGCAATCTATTTAATAGTTGTCGAGATATTTCAGACTGGACAGACAGTCTGACATTGACGGCCCCTAGAGCCATGCAGCTACAGTATGTGTGTTGGTATTGAACAGTTAATCACATACTGTAATTTTCAACATGCTTCCATCTCTTTTGGTGTACAGGTCAAAGTCGTGCTGAGGGTGAGCCCAACGCTGTCAGTGGGCCAAGGCCAACCACCTGTTCTCCGGTTTGACTCGTCCAAGAAAAGAGTGACCATAATGGAACCAGTCAGCAAAAGCCAACCACACGCTACAATGACACTAGGCAGAGAGGGCAAAAGTCTTCTGAAGACCTTCAACTTTGACGCTGCCTATCCTCAAGAGTCAAGCCAGGTTGGTTTCTTCATGCTGATTACTGATGAACATAATTCGAATATGGTTTTAAATACTTCCATTTGTGACATTCACAGATACTTTGATAGAGTAACATTAGTCTGGCACATTCTGTGTTTTCTCAAGTATTCATGCATATTTTCCCCTCTGTACACTACACACCACAGTTGGTTTGCTCTCTCTGTCTGATGACCTGAAAACTGATGGATAGCCACCACAATTACACAGTCCATCAATTATATTCAACCTTCTCCACGCTCTGCTTACATTATCTGAGCCCAAGGGAATCTACAGAATGAGTACGCATGTTAGTTATTTCGTTTCATTGGATGTACTATTTCAGTGCGGAGATGAATCATAAGATGCTCCTTTCCTCTGTCCTTTGTTCTTCCTGACCAGGCTGAGGTGTGTGCGGGCATCTTGGCTGATGTCATCCGCTGTGTGCTCAGCGGCAGCGATGGATGTGTTCTGGGTTTGGGATGTGCTGATGTGGGTGAGTAATCGGTCGCTTTGAGAGGCCACGGGTTAAAATCTTAAGATGAGAGTGGGACGCTTTCATCTGTGCTCAGGGGCCATCCACCCCCCCTTCTCCTGCTTCGCTGTCCCACTCCTGCTATCATTCACTCTTTCTTTATCACTTAAACTGTCTGTCTCCATTTTCTCTCTCTGTCCTCTTATCAATCTTGATGCACATTTCTAGCCTCCTTGTTCTTTTCCCGTGTCTCCTGCTCCATTGGTCTTTTTCTGTCTTCAACTTTTCCACAGTAGTGACAGAAAAGTGTTGCCATTTCAACTCTCTCCTTCTCATAACCTGTCTACCTGTTACTTTGTAAATAACAGCCTGGTCATCAATTATGCAACGCATATGCTTCCCATTTTGCCTGATAGACATTTCAGCATACTGCACAAAAAGACACAAATATTTTATTTTATTTTGCTGAAGCGCTGAGCTCAGAGGGGACTGTAAACAAAATGGACTGTAATACGTTGCTATTAGAGAGATGGAACCCTGCACTTAGCGTCAGTGGAGGGTTTAATAGATTTGCGGCGTACACACACACGCACGCACGCACGCACACGCACACGCGCGCACACACACACACACACACACACACACAAACACACAAACACACACACACACACACACACACACAGGGTAAGGACAGGGTCTCCTTGGAGATGCTTTTTCACATGACGCCACTCTCCGTAAATCTGATTGAATTAGTTGGCCAATACAAACTACATGTGGCCCCCAGCCAGGGGATATCAATCTCCCCTACAGAATACTATTCTCTCTGAATAACGGCAGGCAGCTTGGCCTTTAATTGGAGTAAACCAATTCTCTTATCCTCATTGAATTAGAGTTTGGATAAGATAAGATATGGTAAAACAGGCCCATAACTCAAAACTAATGTGGGGCAAAAGTGCACTTGAAGATACAGTATCTCACCAGTCCAAGAGAAAATCTGAAAGTATATTTTGGGTGTGTTTCTGTAAATTTTCTCCATCTTTGTTTGCGCATGTTTAGGAGTTTATGTATTGTTCTGTATCTTGTGATTAGTGTAAGCTAGTGCACTTCCACGAGTCCACTTTCCCTTAGCATGAATTGGATATGGAAAAAAAAAACGCTCTGGCTTGTTTGTATTTCTACAAACCAAGCACAACCGTCCTGGGCAGCGCTAAGCCCTGGATACAGCCACGGTGCCCTTGCAATATAGATGGCAGAGATGGTTGGACATCTGGTATGTGATAGAAGCGCCGGATGTCAGGCTTTATCCTAGCTATGTACATCCGTTCCGTTGAGCCACACTACATGCAGTGTAGCTTAAAATAAATTGTTAGCTAATATTACACACCAAAGTTGGACTCACTGAATAAATGAAACAGACACACAGTGGCATTTTGAGCAAAATCAGCATGAGCAGCTAACATGCTCACAATGACAATGCTAACATAATATGCTAATGTTTGGCAGGTGTGTTTACCATGTTCACAATTTTAGTTTAGCATTTTGGCGCGCTAACATTAGCTAATTAGCACAACGTTGTTGAGTTAGCGCATGTCAGGTATTTGGTCATAAACCAAAAAAGAATTAGACAAATAGAAATTTGACCTGATGATGTCACTAGATGAAAAAGCCAGGGGATTCAAGTTTTTACAATTCAGCCTTTGGGGACCATGAATATCTGTACAGAATGTAATGGCAATCCATCAAATATTTGTTGAGATATTTCAGTCTGGACCAAAGTGGTGGACGGACCAACCGACAGATATTAAAAACTATGGTTCTCAAAGTGTATGGGGGTGCCCATGTGTTTAAAGGCTAGCGTGTACTATATTTGTGTGTCTGTATGTAGCACGCATACACATGTGTGCTCTGTTGTCTGCCTCAGGCTCCTGGTCCAGCATGGTGGGGAGCAGTGATAGCATCCAGAAGCTCGGTCTGGTTCCCTGTGCCATCTCCTGGCTGTACAGCGCCATCGAGCGGCGGAGAGAGAAGACCTGGACCGATCTGACTGTATCAGTGTCTGCTATAGAGCTCTGCTGCGGAGAGGAGGACACGCTGAGGGATCTGCTGGGGGAGGTCGTTCCCTCATTAGGCAGTATCCAGGACAGCCCAAAAGCCCATATTAGACTCCAAGAGGACCCTGTCTATGGGATACAGGTAGAAGAAAAATATTTTTCTTTATGAAAAAGGGGGCTTGTTTATTATAATTGCTGCTTCTTCTGTGTCTCTCTCAGTCTGTCTGTTGCTCTGTCTAAGCGCAAGCACAAAAGGGTCCATTGACCCAAATTGTTGGTGTATTCAGTGACATATTGTCACTGACATAGTGTATAAGTGACAATTTCTTGGCTCTGCTTCACTTGCAATGCATCAAAGGCTCAATAATTCACACACAAACAAGTGTTATTTTACAGTTGTTTTAACAGCTGTGGACCAGAAAATGAGCCCATATTACTAGAAAACCTGCCCAGATATTTTCATTTTCCACAAAGCAAATGAATTGCTCATTGCGTTTCAGTAGGAGATGCCAGTGATATTACAGACACTGTTTTAGATTTCTTGTTTGGTATCCCTCTAAGTTAGATTTTAGACTTTGCCTTCTAGATATGATAGGATTAATGTTAATGTTTATTTAGATTATTTAATTTGGATAATGGTCTACACTGCATGTGAGAAGATACTATTGGTAGTGAGTGAAGCCAATTAGATTGCATAAAAAATTACATTGCTTGCATTATAATTGTGCAGCTGTCTCCACCCTCACAATTGCATGCCAGCACCTCACTACTGTGGGTGTGCATTTCTGTCTATTTCTTCATTGAATAGTAAGAAAATGAATCCTACTGTTTAAATTGAGCTGTTATTTCAAAACATTATGTTATAGTAAATTTAGCTGTTTATGGGAAAATTCTACATTAAATGTTATGAATATTATCTCCACTTCCTCCAGCTACGTAACCACAACCGGGTGAAGGCCCCCACTGCTGAGCGGGCTGCTTCCCTCCTGGACGCGGCCATTGCAGCGCGTCGGCACAGTGACTTCGTTACGTACCTGTCCCACAGCTCCATAATGTTCTTCACTCTCCACATCCAGCCCCCTCGTACAGAGAGCAGCACCATTGGCAAAGGTGGGAATGAATTAATCTATGAATTACCAGGGTGGCTTGTCCCTGGTGAATTTTGTGTCCACAGTTAACCCTATTTTTAATGCTAAATAATGCAGTTTATATACATTATTATAATACATATACACACACACACACATATATATATATATATATATATATATATATACATTATAAGTTTTCTTTATTTGCATATTTGAAAACAGGCTAAGATTTTTGCATTTACACTCTCCTCTACTCTCTGACTTTCATCCTAGGTTCACGTGGACCCACTAAGTTAACCATGATAGATGTGTGTAGTGGTATAAGGGGTATGACCACGAATAAACCTCCATATTCTGAACTGGGCCCTGTTGTCTTGTCTCTACTAAGTGGACATAAAACCCTTCCCAGCAAGTAAGAATGTAACTTGTGAACCTGTTGACATACATTGGTGTAGAGTGAACTGCATTATTATTTTGACATTGAGCTGACTTCTTACTTGTAACTTGGGTTCCAAAAGAAGTCAGATTTTTGCCTGTAAACCCATTTTATACTGGCTTAAAATGGAGGGACTACAACTACATTAAAATCAGGAAATGAAATCAGGAAAAAAAAGGATTTAAAATGGCTAATGCATTCTTTTTTTATTAAGATTATTTTTTGGGCTTCTCCGCCTTTATTTTGATAGGACAGCTAGGTGAGAAAGGTCTCCTCTCATTATATGTGTGCCTGCTCTACCCACTGACCAACCTGGCCACTAATGCATTATTTTTGTATGGACATTTTCATTTTCTTTGCATAGGGGTAGTAAGTTGACTATGCTCCTTCGAGAGGCCTTGGGTCATGTAAACTGCCATACCACAGTGATGGCCCAGGTTGATGATTCACTGGCGCACCTTCAAGAGACCTTATCCACCATCCAGATGGCTTCTCGGATCCGCAGGACGCAGAAAAGAACGAAGGTACCGTACATGTCCCGTAACGTCTTTCTACCAATATACCACCTTTTAATGGTGTCACAGTGTTGGTGCCCTTTTTGTAAAGGAAGGGAAGTGAGAGTGATTGCTTCCAATGCACCCCAATGATTTATTTGTTGAGTTATGTTTTGGATAGTCCAGTTCTAGAACTAACTCCACAATTCGTCTTTATCCAACAGCAGTCAACTTCATGTTCTCCTTGCGGGAGGAGTTTGACTAAAGAAAAGAGAGGGCCTCCGTCTTTGTCCCTGCGGGCGTTCCACTCCACCGATGAGGTAGATGTCGACATCCCTCGTTTCCGTTTGCGTGGTGAACTGGATGAGCGCTCCAGTAGTGACCAGTCCTGTGACACAGTCATCCAAATAGACTCGGATGGCTTGTACCAGCCCAAAGTAAACTCAATAATGGCACAACCTGAATTTGTGCCCATCATACCCTCTTTGCATCCTAACAAGGCTGACATGGATGACCCAGAGTTTACCGCTCTGCTCCAAGAGCTTCTGTTAATACCTCAGCTGCAGGGAGAGAAGAACGAGGAAACTGTTCAAGGGAATGTTGAAGTGCTGAAAGCAGACATCAAGCAGCCAGGGAGGGACTGTCTTAAATGTGACACATTTGCTGAGCTTCAGGAGCGTTTGGGCTGTATCGATGGAAGTGAGGCAACGATGGATATGCTCAAGTCTTCCCTAAAAGGCCCTTCTGCTAACATTATCACAGCCAAATCACAACCCCAGAAAGAAACAGGCAAACAGACAGACACCGAATCATCAGAGGCACCACAGACCTCTGTCGGAGAAAAGCAAACAGATGGTGCCTTCCCTGGAGACAGTTTTCAGAGAGAGGATTCAGGTCTGTATGACTGTGAGGAGTGCAGCGCAACCAGTTCAAACGAGGAACTGCTGAATCAAACTCTCAGTCTTAACATGACCTGTCGCTCTGAGCTGCCCAAAAATGGAACTCGTAAGTCAGTTGATAGGCTCTCTTCTCAGGACTTTAATGTGAATGCTCAGGGCATGAACGTTACCAGTTCCCCTGCACTTCAGCCTACAGGTAAACAGGAGAGTCCTGAAGCTGCTGATTGGTTCAAACCAGGCAAAAGGACCTCACCAGTTGGCAAGAGCTCCCCCATATCTCCTACGTCCTCCTGCTCCTCTTCACACTCCCTGGCTACCAGTGTTATACTTGGAGATGTCTTAGCTAAATGCCCCGCAGAGGACGTTAAGGAAATGAAGGCCACTATCACAGTAACTGTTCAACAGCCACTGGACCTGAAGGGTCAAGATGAACTTGTCTTCTCTATGGTGGAAGAGGTGACCATCAGTGGGACATTGGACAGAGGGAGGACAGGTGGAAACATTATTTGTATCAGAGACACTGCTCAATCACAGGCACATGTGCAAGGCCCTGCCACCTCTCAGCCAATCCAGATAATCAGCAATGTCAGCGAAGAATCTATAGCCGCAGGTTCCTCTAATACAAACAAAAGCTCTGTGGCTCAATCTGTAGCTACATGGGCTAGCGCTGACACACATCAATTCAGAAGGGAAAATAGGTTCTTACCTTCATTTATAAATCCAATGCTAATTAATACAGATATGGATTGTAAATTTGATGAGGTGAAAGAAAAAGAAAGTCTTTGTGACACTTTAACAGGAGTCAAGTCGCAGTCTGAGCTCAGACGGAATAATGTCAAATGTCCAGAAGATGGGATGGGTCTTGAGAAGAGGAGTGGGGCTTTTGCTTCTAAGACGCATGCCAAAAAGCCTGACAAAGTATATGATTCACCTTTTAGCCAAAGTTCTCATAACCCAATGGTCTTGGAAGATTCAGCTTTCTGCGATGAAACTGCAGAAAACAAAATGTGTGGAAAGAGACTGAGAAATTCAGACAAGAACCACCCTAGAGACAGGGAGCACGTTTATTCCACTAACACACCAAATGGCTCAGAGGGGAGAGAAATTGGCTCCAGACGTGTTGGGAATGCCCCCAAGAGAATTGGTGTTTCGCCTGGTTGCCAGGACACCGCCCCTGCTTCCTTTAAAACAGGTAGTTTGCCTAGAGGCTGGCAAAATGCCAACCACCAGGACAGTTACCATGGCGGTCACATGGCAGACAACCACAGAGACCCAAGGGGGTTGACATCATCCACCCCGTGTAGCCCAAGAGTAACTCTAGAGAGGGGGCAGGGCAGACAGCACTCCCCAGCGAACCACAGCCTCTATGTCTCCTCTCCTCGGAAATATGGAACAGAGTACAAACAGCATGCTAGTAGTACTCATAGAAAGAGTGTTGAATCGTTGTTGGAGACCTCAGGTGTAAGAGTGAAACATGATCATATGAGTGGGAGGCCGAAGTCACCTATTGAGGATAGTAGCAGGCTTTTCAGTGCCAAACTAGAGCAGCTGGCTACCAGGACTAATTCCCTTGGGAGAACGCCAAGGGACTTCCCAACTCTGGATAGAGGCAGTAGTAACACCTCCATGAACTCTAAGAGGAGCCCCAATGGAAGTATTGAAGGGGCTTGTCAGGGAGGATATAAAGGAAGTAATGAGGGAGATTGTACCTTACCGAGGGCTAGCAGGAGCCCCAGGAAGCATCCTCGGTCTGACCAGAGTCATCATTTTTCTGAAAACCCTGTAACTCAGTCTGCTAGGCATACCCATTCCAAGCTCTCTGCTGTTGGGAAACTTAAGATGGCCCGACCCAAAGTTCGTCGACTGTCTGTCCCCAGCACCAAGAACCTCAGTCTCCACCACAAAGGCCTGCAGCAGTCCATCAACCGCAGTGCCAGTCTTTCTCCAGACAGTAAAACTGTTAGCTTTGAGCGGACATCCTCCTTTCTCTCCTCATCCCCTCCCATGTCTTATCACTCCATCAGTCGGACTCCGAGCCAGAGCTCCACATGTTCATCCACAAAATCTGCCATCCAGGGGTTTTTCAATGGCCGGATCTCAGACCTCCTTAAGGAAAGAACCTCCAGCACCTCTTCAGACGGACCGGACCAAATGACCACACTTCCCTCACCATACAGCCGGGTGACTGCTCCCCGCATGCCTGATCACCTGAGTGGGCACGCGAGTGACACCACCAGTGTGTTGAGTGGAGATTTGCCACCAGCTATGGGGAAGACATCCCTGAACTTCTCTAACAGGAACAGTATGGTGAGCAGTGGATATGACAGCATGGTGAGGGACAGCGAGGCCACAGGCAGCACCATCTCAAACAGAGATTCTGTCAGCGACAGGAGCAGCTCTCTTCTCAGCGTGGCTCGAAGCAGCCGATCAGCACGGAGGAGAGGCAACACAGGTAAAACATCTGGAATAACCGGCCTTTTATGAACTGAACCGGATGACTTTCTCATCTGGAAAGATCAGAACCTCATCCAAGCGTCAAGTCTCATCATGTGCTGTTGGTGTTAGATTTTAGTTTTGCAAGTGTAGTCTCAAAAAAGTCTTAAGCTAGAATGCACATTGGGCCATGACCTATTTAGATTTCGATTCATATATTTTTCTTCTCCTGAAGCAACCACTTAATTTCCAGTACAGTATGATTATCAGCTGGTAGATAGTTAAATGTACTATACCATGTTTACTTTTACTTTCGTCAATTGTTTCTTATTGTTGCATGGTAATAATTAGTTACGATTTTTATAATCTGATGTTTTGAACCTGCAGTGTTTATTTAAAAAAGAAAGAAAATTCCCACACACTCGGTCGACGTTTCGGTCTCAAGGACCTTTTCTCAAGACACGTGTCTTAAACCAAATGCAGGGATAACAAGTGTGTCCGGGAAGTTTTTTTAAATGGATTTTCGAGGGAATTCATTCCCTGCACCAGAAAAGAGACAAAGCAAGTTGCTTCCTACTCATTTGGAACCTGCAGTGTCCCAATGTTGTGCTGGCACATTCACACCAATCCAACCATATGCAGTCCTAAAATTGTCAGATAAAAGTATTGAGTCATAAGTCATTTGAAAAAGTCTAATGGTAAATCTTGTGGAAATTTCAATCCAGTTCAGTAAAACATTTTGCATATATCTGCCATGTCATTTCTTCTCTATACATAATCTAGAATATACAATTTCCAATTTACCATACCACTGTTGTGAATAATAGTTCCACCATCATAACATAACATATTAATGTGACATTAATTGGAGATGACACACATCTGGAGGATGCAGTCATTCAAAGCCTAATTAGGTAGGAAGGTTACATCATTAATATATGAACCCAGCAACAGCACTTACAGTACTAAAGGCAGAAAATGAAGAGGGTTCAGTAAATTACGAAGATGTGTGTATGCATACTTACTATACTTGCTAATGGAACTGTACATTGAGAAATTTAATAGACTTGTGTTAAAGCATGGTTAACACAGTGACAACTACTAATGGAGAAATAAAAACTGGAGACAAAGCTTTTGCTCGATGAGCATATTAACTTAAAGTCCCTAAATATATTCTGTTGTTAATTGGGTAATTACATTCTGTCTGTACTTAGTTTCTCCTTAAGTGTCCCCTTACGTAATTAACTCATCTACATTCTGATAAAAGATGTATCCATATCGTTAGAGTTAAAACATATTCTTGAAGAAGCAAGAGGTCGGGCCCGCTAGCCCGGCTAGCAGGCCGAGCTAGCTAGCGGCAGGATCGAGACAGGTGACAGTACAAACTTTGAATATAAACGATTTCTTCACAATGTCTGAGTTAAAAATGCATCTTGTTGTCACGTAAGGGCCCTGTTCATGTTTCACAGACATTTTAATTGCATTTGTGTCTGTTAAGAGGCACAAAGGCACTCTTTATAAGATGCCCCGACAACTTGCATTTTAGCTAACTGGGAGCTCTGGATGTAGCTGCAGCAACTCCAGTTTGCTAGCACCGATTTTGCTTGTTTTTTTGTTCCTATCGACAGTACTCGGAGATATATAGTGATCAAGATTCCGGTAAAAATCGGCCGGAATTCTCCTTTAATATCCCAGTGACACAAAGCATAAACTATGTTTTCCTGTACTGGCAAACTGAGTCAATCCAGAAAGAGTTACAGAGATTGTGGCTCCTGTGTCTTGACTTATATGATTAATATAGTAGCTCTGGCAAGCTGCATTTGCCTTCAGGCAAACAGTTTTCCCTGTTCCCCATTAGAGCACATGGCCTGGGCATTGAAGGCCACTTAGGGACACCAGCCTTCATTTATCATCCACATCTACTCTCACTGTGAGGTGTGATGCTTTTGGAGTAGAATGTTGACAATACTAACGTAGCAGCTCAGGAATACTCTATTTCCAGCTTACCTATTACTTATTAGCCAACTTGTAGACCCATCAGCACCCGTACAACGTATTTGTAAAAAAAAAAATGTCCTCAGAACCAAAACAGCATTATCTGCTGAATTTAAGTGGATGCTATGTACTGTACATATATTCCAAATCCTGGGCCAAGTTTTTAAATTAAATTAAAATGATTGACAGAAAACAGTGCCTTCTCTCTGTTCCAGTACTGGCACTTGATCATCCCAAAAAAATCAAAGAAGAAGATTAAAAGTCAACTTAAACCAAGCCTACCTTAAATATAGTTTGTTTAGGTATCTTAAAAAAAAGATATCCTGAAAGTTTCACTGTGTATATGCAGTAGAAAGTTTCAGAAATGGGTGAAGGGAAAGAAAACAAGTTGAGAGACAGCATCTCACTGCACTCTCTGCCTCACCCTGCTGTAGGTACTCACCAGCGCCGTCTTTCCCATGATACACCGCTGTCCCTGAGACGCTCGGCTAGTGGTCTGCGGTCTGGCTGGGTGGATCGGGGAATCCCGGAGGCCTACGAGATCAAGGTCTATGAGATCGACAATGTGCAGAGGATGCAGAAAAGAGCAGGTGCTGGCAAACAGGTGCTGGGGTTATTTTGATTTTTAGGAGGTTATTAAAGGGCATGATGTAAAATATGACCCTTATCAACCTCTAGGAAACAGGGGGGAATAGCATCATTGGTAGAACTTATCTGCACCCAACCTCTTCTAGGGTCTCTAAATATCAGCATCAAGTTTGAAAAAGAGCCCACGTCATTTTGTAATGAAAGTCTTCCGAAAGCTGGGTCTGATGTGAACAAATCTCTTATTAAATCTTTATAAAAAAAACCATTTAAAACGCTTGTCTCTGAGTCTGACACAAACAAAGGACAGAAATTAGCCCCCTGGATTAGCTATTGTAGCTAACATATAGGGATCTACTACAGGTGCAACTTGCGTGCTAACCAAACTAGCTTGTGAACTTAGTTAGACACCTGCAGTTTGGAGCATGAACTGTAGCTTGGAGAAAAAAGAAGGTGTAAACGTTAGTAAGCTTCACATTTTATTTTGTTGTGTCAGATCGTTCAATCAACATTTCATTTGCTGCATAGTTTTAACTATCTATATATTCAGTCACATACTTGCGACCCTGGTAACAGTGCTGCCGCCATAGTGAGTAAAAACCAACCTATCCACAATGCTCGTGTCATGTTTGAATGGGAGACCAAAATGTGAACGCCAAAGAATATTACCTTACATGGTTATTTGAAGTGTTGCAGGTTCTGTGTGTTCCACAGCCTGTAAGTAGACAAGGCGATACATTCATTTGCTTTTAAAAATCCTATAATCACAGCTCCTATAGTGGCTTCATCTCGGTAATGTGGGGGCCGTAGTGACCTAAAGGTAAGAGATCAAGAGTTTGTTTGGTTCCATCACTCAGGGGACAAATCTGGGTGGGGAAGTGACTGACTTCGGCAGTAACCACTATCACAGCACCCTTAAACTACTGCAGTGGCCACAAATAAAGACGTGTGGTTGTAATGGGCAGCTGCCAGGTTTCATGTTTGAGTAGCAGCAGCAGCAGCAGCATGTTACTGAGAAAAAGCATGCTCAGTGAATTGGTAAGTAAAGGTTAAATAAAAAGTCCAGCTTGCATTTGGAGTTGAAATGTGCTTTATAAACAAAATGTGGCTCATGTGCTGACGTAATGTCCCCATGACGAGAGCCCTCTGGCCTCATGGGATTATATTCCCCGCCTCCACCAGTCTCAGGGACAGCAACTTTGATACAATTTTAATGACCACATGGGGAGAAATTGGGTCAATGCTGCAGCAAGAACAAAGAAGGGCACTGGAGGTATAACTAACACAACATATTGTTGGTAAAAGATAATAGAAGACTCTAAATAAATAGCACATATTTATTTTTCTTTTAATGTTTTTTTTTTCTCATGGGGCATCATTGGGGTAATGACTAAAATACAATAGTCCTGCATCACTCCATGCCTCATATTTAGGGAGTTTCTTTTGTCTCCCATTCAAATGTGCATGCATTGAACTTTGGAACCACCTCTTACATTTAATAGGCATGTAATAAGGTTAGTATAATCAGAGAGTAATTCTGTTTAGAAGCCTACAGACCTGTCTTGTCTCACTCCCCAGAGGTGTCCTCCCTGCACTAACAGTGTTTATGGGTGTGTGGAGAGAGAGAGTGGGGAGGTGCTGTTCATCCAACCACTAAAATACAGTGTGTGTGTGTGTGTGTGTGTGTGTGTGTGTGTGTGTGTGTGTGTGTGTGTGTGTGTTTGTGTGTGGGCTTGTTTAACTATATTCGTGGGGTCCAAAAACCGGGAGTGCAGTATACTTGTGGGGTCCCGACAGCTTTGTGGGGCCAAAATGCTGGACCCCACAAGTTTAAAGGGCTGTTTGAGGGTTAAGACTTGGTTTTAGGATGAGGGATAGAATTAGGTTATTGTTAGGGTGAGGGTAAGGGTTAAGGTTAGGCATTTAGTTGTGATGGTTAAGGTTAGGGTAAGGGGCTAGGGAATGCATTATGTCAATGACGGGTCCCCACAAAGATAGTGCCACAAACCTGTGTGTGTGTGTGTGTGTATGTGTGTGAGTGTGTGTGTGAGAGAGAGAGAGAGAGAGAGAGAGAGAGAGAGAGAGAGAGAGAGAGAGAGAGAGAGAGAGAGAGAGAGAGAGAGAGGGTGTGTTGTTAATACACCAAATGCTATTATTATTAAGAACAGTAGTAGCAAAAGTTTATAAAATACGAGCTTTTCATAATTTGTGCTCTAGAACAATGAATAAAAGTAGTGAAATTTGTGTGTGTGTGTGTGTGTGTGTGTGTGTGTGTGTGTGTTTTCAGGGGCCTGCGTGCTTCAGTGCCAAGCTGAAGTTTTTGGAGCACCGTCAGCAGAGGATCTCCGAGGTCCGGGCCAAATACACCAACCTGAGGAGAGAGCTAGAGCGGGCCAAACACAACCTCATGCTGGAGCCCGCCAAGTGGAACCAAGAGTGTCAGTCACATGATTCTTCATTTGAAGATATAAGCGTGCAAAATAAAAATGATATGCTTTTGAAAATCAACAGTAAAATCAACATAGAGCTGCTTTACCATATTATTTATACATTCTACAGATGAATAGTAAGTGAAGTCACAAAAGCTAAGCTCAGGAAGAGAATGTAAAAAATCTCTACCTAGCAATTAGATCTGCAACTAATGATTATTATTAATTATTTATTTGATCAATGAATTAATTCATTATGGTATGGGCCCATGGTAGTATCTTCAAATAGCTTATTTTGCCGACCAAAGGTCCAAAACACTAAGATATTGAATTATTATTATTCCTTTTGGCTTGAAATTTTACATTTGCGTTTGCATGAACTGAGGTAGACGCTCCATATTCATGCGCCATCTTGAAATACATTAGCTGGTAAGGGACATACAGGACATACTGCTACGCCTTTCGTGTTTTCACCGTCACATGATAAACTCATAGGTGCTGCTAATGCTGCTAATGGGTATCGTAGCTTGTTTGGGCAAGTTTGATGAAGGAAACATGGAGGACCACACGTATTCAAAATCCAAATTTAAGGAACAGGAGTCTTCTTCTTCGCCCCGAAAAAAGAAAAAGGATATTGAAAAGAGCAAGAGACCGGCTTTTTGAAGCGTGAAGGCTAGCGTAGCTGTAATACGTACTTTGAACTGCGTGGCGCGAGAGAGTTGATTGCGATATATGATCTCAACGCTAGATGGGAGAAATTCCTACACATTGACACTGACAGAAAGTTACTTTTTTTTAATAAAAGTTAGCAACTGCAGGTTTAGGTGAATAAGGAAATAATGAGCTTGTAGTATTACAGCATTTTAACAGGGGGCAGCATCCTGCCATTACTGGGATAATATCCAGAATCCTCATTACGATCATTAGTATTATCCTTCGCACTATTTAATTTCCTATATAGCACATTACTGTGTACACAAAGTATATAGTGCAGATTCCTCAATGTAAATATTGTCTACATACATACAGTACAACAATCCATTTCTTAGTATGCAACCTTACAAAATGCTTTTTCCAGTCGACCTGTGGCAGACCTTCGAGGTGGACTCCCTGGAGCATCTGGAGGCCCTGGAAGTGGTGACGGCCCGGCTGGAGAACAGGCTCAACCTCTGCAGGGCCAACGTCATGATGGTCACCTGTTTCGACGCCGGCACCAGGAGACGCCATAAGAAGCGACGGCGGAGAGCGCCAGAGCAGAGAGCCTTGAAGGGAATCTGAGTTGAATAATAGTAAGAATTGGTTAAATGAGGGTAACAGGGGGAGCACCCGTCTCTTTTTCCTCAGGCTCTCATGTTTGGACTAGTACACCTGGCTATCTATTACTGACATTTTTTTGGATGATAAATTCACATCTCTGTGTGTGTGTGTGTGTGTGTGTGCATCTGCCACACACTTTATGTCAATGCACACTTTATGTTTTCAACTACCACGTTACCTCTGGTCCCTTTGAATTAACCAGGTGCTACAGATTGGAGTCTTGTACAATAACATCTTAACCTGCCTTCACATGGAGGTCAGGGGTCAGAGCCAGTGGCAGGGCTTAAGTCCTACAGCTGGCAGGGACTCTTCAGCCACCTACAAAGGGCTCATACTTGCTACAATGCAATTTGTAAACATTCTTTCTGACACATTTTGGATATTCTCTGTAAGCCGCCATTTATCACACTACAGATATGCAAGTTCTCTATTTGTCCTTTTAATAACCTTTAAAAAACATGTCATTGATGCTTCCTTTCCAAATTGTACAGTATATTTTTTTTAGCAACCAGTTCAACCCAGTGCAGCATCTAATGCTAACAAGACATTTCAGTGTAGCTGAAGAGCAAATGGTGTAACCTTTCCTCTCCTGGCAAAGAGATGATCCGATCATAAGACTTTTGCTTCAAGGTGATAAATGTGCAGGTACTCTGCATCATTGGTTCTCTGGAAAGGCTTTAATATTTCGACGCTACAGGGGTCAGCAAACCTTTGGCACACGGTAGCTCAACCAATAGCACGCTAGCAATAAGTGTGCAGGAGAGTTTTTGGGAAATGTTCCAATCCACATGCCAAATGGCCTCGTTCACAGCCATTTGCAGGTGCACAGCCTGTTATTTGCGGCAGTTTGATTAACATTTTCCCCATCCGCATTCGGTGCAGAACCCGCCCTACTCTGCCTCTGATTGGCTAGTACTTGTTGCCTTCTTCACAGAATGTGGCGCCAAGGAAAACAAACTAACACTGCCTGAGCGGGCTCGGTAGATGATGGCACACTGATTAAAGGGGAACTATGCCGGGTTTTTTTTAGCTTAATTTACCTTAACTGAACAGCTTCGGAGTCATTGGAATGGATATATGACTTTTTTCGAGTTGAATGGTGGTGGTCTCGCTTCCCCCTAGCGCCTGTGAGCGGAAACCCCCCCCTGCAACTTTCGGCCTCAGAGGCAGGAAGTATTGCGTGATATCAGGTCTCGCGATGTAACGAATAACTTCACGGCACTGCACACATACGCCCATTCAGGAACCGGCTAACAAGGTAGCGATGGAGTTTTTCACGCTATCGTCATGGCTGAGCTGGCAAAAAAGAAGCAGAAAGCTAGTAAAGCATTGTCGGAGGAACAGAGGAAACGGCAGACTGACAGAGCGAGGAGTCAGATACAAGTAAACATAGGAGCTGCCAAATATCTATTCCGAAGCTGTAGCGGGAGCTCTATAGAGAAACCTGCCAGCAAAAAGCGAGAAAACAGCGAAGAAATGGCCAAAACTGCATAGCGCCCCTTTAACAAGAACATTTTAAAATGGCACTCAATATTAAAAAGGTCGCTGAGCCCTGATATAGAAATTTCACATGATATTGGATCTAACTACTATAGATACTTAACATTTATACAGGGTTACTCAAAGAGCATTTTTGTTAATTCGTCTATGGTCTGATTTCACATTTTCTGGAGGATTTGAGGGATACCTCAATACGACATACGAAATATGAAAGCTACGACTTTTTAACATGCATTCTTTTGCTCACAGACAACTGTTGAAGCAAAAGTAGTCACTTTACATCATTTAGAAAACATTTCACTACATACATATTTCTGTGATCTTTTTTTTTTTTGTATGGTAAAATTGCTGCTGATTTGCAGATCATATTTAGTACACAACACTTAAAGCAGTCTCAGGCTATTGGACTGATTCCTCTGCCTTAAAGTTGCTCTTCCTTCATCTTTGATTACAGTAAGAGGTTCAGCCATCACAGTTATTTTCAAATGAGTGTTCAAAAGGGGATATGCCATTTTGTATATAGATTTTGGTGCTGAATACAATTATGACAATATATGTGTGTATTTCAAATCTTTTGAAACTAATGTAAAAATGCACCCAAAGCAGTTTCTCTGTAAGCTGTGGAAAAAGTGACTTAGCTGTCTGAAAAGATGAGTGAAGGACTGAAGGATGGGTGGCTAATGATCAATAAACTGGCTGCTAGAACACATTAGTAAATGATTGGAGGCCAAATAACAAATGTGGATTCTGCTCTCAGTGTAATGGAGGAGTAATTACATTATTATTATTACGTCATCATGTCTGAAGAGCCCCTGTGAAGTCATTGAGTCAATAAGAGAGGATGGACTGATGCATAGTAATCAATGTTAGGTTTTCTACCTAGATCAATGCATTTAAATGTACGTGTACACACACACTGGACGTCTGTTTTGTGAATCCTAGTAATCAGCATGTTGTACGTCACTGTTAATAAATGACCACAGCTCTCGGTTATTTTCTGTTCGTAGACAAACTGTGCATCCTTTGATCTGCAAGAATTAAAATCATAATTGTTGTTTAATTTGTCTGTCAGTGTCTGTCTGTCTGTCTGTCTGTCTGTGTGTGTGTGTGTGTGTGTGCGTGTGTGCGTGCGTGTGTGTGTGTGTGCAAAGAGAGAGAAAATTATCCTGTTATGTTGTGATGCAATGTAACATCAGGATGACTTTATATGCCGTCTGCAGCAAGTGGAAAGGTAATTAGAGCAAGTACAGTTGAGCCCTAAAGCGGCCCACACACACACACACACACACACACCCGTCCCTGACTTTGCCCTTCCTCTCTTTCAGCTCTACTTCCTCATTGTTTAGCCTAAATTCAAGTCCCACAAACGCAGTCTTTAGCTCATGCTCTGTGTGTGTGTTCAGATTCAGAGAATAGGGAATCGGGATAGATGCCACAAACTTACACACGCACTTCTTCTGAACAAACCTGCAGAATATCCACAGGCCATTTAAACCTAAATAATGCGTGTGAATTCATTTTAAATGTGAAAAGAAAACCCGGTGACTTGACATGCAGCTTTTGGAAACACAAATTGGGCTAACCTCAGCCAGTTCAAACAAGGTGGTGGCAATTGCATCAATTTAGATTCACACAAGTAAATAATCGTCCTATTCATTTGTACATTTTAAGGCATTTGAAATGTAAAACAAGGCCAATTTCATTTATGCCTCTGAGGAAGTTTTGAATCTTAATGTTATTCAGCAAATGTAACTAAAAGCCTTGTGACAACTGATAGTGTAAGCTTGTTAAATGTAATTTGAAAGCCATTCTTTTTAAAATGTGTTAAGGTACCACCCTAGATCCCATTTTTACAGTATTACTTCACAAGCTGTAACTGATTAAAACTGATGGATGATGTAATGATTCGGTATATTCTTCTAATGCTTTCCTAATTTCTAGAGAGATATATAAGAGATAGGTATGTGATACTAGCCTATATGTGTTTTAAAATTGCTATAACATCCACAATTTAAACATCTGACTTAGGGAATTAGTGGCCATGTGTGCTTCATTTTTAACACATTGTATTTCCTGGCATTTACCTAAACAATGACTATAACTGATCAAAAGATATTCGTGTACATATTGAAGAATTGAAATCCCAAAAGCACTCTTTTACGTGAGTGTTAACGTGCTCCTTTAAGATCAAATA
This sequence comes from Sander lucioperca, assembly GCF_008315115.2. Classification (NCBI taxonomy): domain Eukaryota; kingdom Metazoa; phylum Chordata; class Actinopteri; order Perciformes; family Percidae; genus Sander; species Sander lucioperca. Next base: position 15,830,484 of record NC_050181.1, on the reverse strand, counting down.
GCTGTATGTGATGCACTGATTTGCATAACTGTGATTCTCCGATAGACTAAATCTAACCACTTCGCGTGAGTTTTCTATTCTGCTTATGTAATAGTAACAATACAATGCAAAGACGAAGTACATTTTCACCATCTCCTCCCGGCGCACGGTTTATCAGCCCATCAACTGACCGCTTCATCTGCTGTTACATAACCGCGCTGACACACAGCCAGGACTCCAGTGTGACACATCTGCCAGAAGATGGCAGCCTCCGCCAAATGGTTAAATAAATAAATAAGCATGACATATAAGAATGTATTTTTTTGCAACGAGGGGAAGCTGAAAAAAAAAAAAAAAAAAAAAATCCTCGGATTGGACCGTAAACAAGAAGCGTCCAGATGACAGAGTGAGGTTTATGTGGATCCTGCTGTGGGGCCGACACGGAGAAGGAAGGACACACAGCACGACGCTGTTTCAGGGCGTTGATGTTCAGACGGCAAAGTGGGAGACATCATCCAGGGTGAGTGCATCTCTCCATCCCACTGTAGGCTGTGTCCTGTGCCGTGTATTCCGTGTGTTTATGTGACGTTAACTTAGCTTGTACGTGAAATATTGGCATAGAGAGGTTTGGATATTATTCTGCTTTACCAGAAGAAACTATAAACAACCCGAGAACGGATTTAAAATGGATGTCGCAGCTAAATAACAGGAGATACAAACTCGATAGCTCGTCCTACTTCAGAAAGATGCTGTGGTGTTTTTTTCTTGTTCTTTTGCTCAACGCCTTTCTAGTCTTAACGTCCATGTGATGAGTAGCTGTAACACAAAACAAGGAAGACTAATTGAAAACTGATGCGAGCTAATAGGTGAAATAACGTTGAATTGAGCGCGAGGTTTCGTAGTGCACGATGCGTCAGCTGCACGCGCCCCCCGAGGCACGTGTTCACTTTTCCAAAACGCACGCGCACGTGCAGACACGCCGACACTCGGCCACCCACTTTTGCGACAATTTATTTTCATGAACAGACGGAATGAATTGAAACCATTGAAACCACTGGACAGCCAACTGTAGAAACAATGGCAGAAACAAAAAGACCCAAAAAGCTGGTATATTACATTGCTGCTCACCCTTTTCAAGGACTGAATGTAAGTTTGTTTACCTCCAAGGCAGCCAGTGCTCTTATAACCATAACGTTAGAAACTTTACTTCATTCCGCCCAGTTGTGACTAAATATAATATTTGAAACTTGCGTAAAGTAGCCTAATCCATGGCGAACCACTGTCTGTTTTAATTTTGACACAGTTTATCATGTTATAGATAGAGCTGGGCAATATATCGATATTATATTGATATCGTGATATGAGACTAGATATCGTCTTAGATTTTGGATATCGTAATATCGTAATATGGCATACATGTTGTCTTTTCCTGGTTTTAAAGGCTGCATTACAGTAAAGTTATGTAATTATCTGAACTTACCAGACTGTTATAACTGTTCTATTATTTGCCTTTACCCACTTACTCATTATATCCACATTACTGATGATTATTTATCAAAAATCTCATTGTGTAAATATTTTGTGAAAGCACCAATAGTCAACACTACAATATCGCTGCGGTATCGATATCGAGGTATTTGGTCAAAAATATCGTGATATTTGATTTTCTCCCTATCGCCCAGCCCTAGTTATAGAGTGAAGATTTATCAAACCAATCCACATTTATAAAGAATGAAAGAAAACGTCACAAGCAGGTTTTAAAGGAATAGACAATTTTTGGAACTATGCTTAGATCGATACCACTCTCATATCTGTAACGTTACTGTAAATATGAAGCCAACAGCCAGTTAGCTGTGAAGGAATTCAGTATACGGACATTAAAACAACCTTAGCAAATAACTCCGGAAAGATGGTGTTAAAGTTTATATGTAGCCTACTTATCTGCAACAAACTGGACTAACAACAAGAACGTAAAGAATATGTCAAAAGGTTACAGTAGGTGGCGATAATGCTCCGACTGGTTGCAAGTCGCCATTAAAAGAAGAAGAAGTTATCTTAAGCTAATTAGCATATACCAAGGGGGTAAGCGAGCGTTCACAAAGCGTAGCTCCTATGGCGCCATTTTGATGCTAACAAGCACTCACCTGCCGTTAGCATTCCATTGACTGCCATTCATTTTGACGTCACTTTGAATAAAATGCAAATAACTTTACATCTGAAGCGTTTAAAGACTCTATTTGTCCATTGTTTATTTCTAAAGAAACACAAGAATGTATAAAAGGCTCCATTACCTTGTATCTCACGTTATGGCTCCGTAGCAGACGTTTTTGTAAAAATAGGCTAACGATTGTGTCATAACCACGTGACTTTCTATCGCATAGTAGAGGAATTACCGTACAGTACAGGAGAAGCTCGCAGGCAGTTTCTACTTACATTAGCTGTTTATGTTGAATTACTAATGTTAACTAGCATTTTAGTTAGCAATAATTACCCTGTGCCTATGTTATCTCCTTACATATACCTACGCTCTCCGTCTCTGCAAGATTGGGAATGATTGAGATTTCTCTTGGCACAGCTACCAGAAGACTTACAACTTTCAGACAGCGTGTCAGTCACTGCTCATGCACACGCATTCATTCTCTCTTGTGGGGGGAGGGGCTTAGGAGACTGTTTTGGGCTTTAGCGGAAAGGGGGGAGGGACTGAGAAGTTGTCGATGTTCACATTTTTTGGCTAAGTCCTGGATCTTCACAATCCTACCTACGGCACCTTTAAGTAATGATAAATGTATTAAACTGGCTGAACTAAACACAACAACAAAACACTGGTATGAATCTAGAAGATTGTTACTAAGTAGCCTATTGATTTAAAAAAAAAGAAAGTGAAATGCATAAAACAGTAAAGTTTATATACAGTAGCAATGCACAGGAGAAACCAAACAGTGTAACGTTAGCCTATAAGCAAGCCCAGATCTGTCATCACGTGTTTTAGTACAATTTACACAGATTTTCAACTTAAGCCTCCCCTGCATCAATCCTAATTTTATACTACACAACCTATGAGTCAGTCGCTGCTCCCAGCGTTTGTACTTTGTGTCACATTCCATGTTGAAGAATTCACAACGCTCACATGACTGCTAACATGCTGTGTGAACACATAGTATCACACAGCTTTCATGCCCTCAGACCACTCGAGCTGAAAATGTAGGTTTCATGAGGCGGAAATATATTTATCTATAGCATGTCAGCCCTCCAATTTGTAGAAAGCTGTTGTAAATTGATTTTTTTATCCAGTAATAAGCCACATTTTAACGATACACTTTGTAGATCTTGGTGTTTTTACCTATATATTTTAACTAGAGGAAGGAAGGATATTAGTCATCAGATGTCTGAAATGGATCCAAAGCTTTCAGAGAAACAAGCTGAGCCGACCTAAGTGGCTGATTTGCTCGCAGAGCAAATAAATATTATATCCCTTTGTTTTGAAGAGGAAAACACCACTGCGTATTATTCAGCTCCTGGTAAGAGTAATTGTCTGCAATGACTGCAGTGGTGGTGAAGAAACAACTCCCATGATCCCACGCTACTTCACAATGTCACCAAACTGCATCTTTTGTTATGGTTTTGATTGAGAGACCTAGACTGGGTAAACCCAGCCCGATCTGCAGCTCAGGCTGGAAACCTGTACGTCTATCTATCCTGCTTCCATTACAAATTTGCGGGAACCAATCACAAACTGGCTTATCCACCTGACGAGCTATTGGCGGGTTTAACACGATGACGATAGAGAAGCGACCAAGCAGCTTTTTGTTTGCATTCAACAAGCCGGCCACCGAAGCGCAGCAACCCGTTGATGCCGCTGTCGCTGCTACGCCACCCGGATCGTTGGTCTGATTGGTTGAAGGACTATCCAATTGCGTACAGAGTCATTTGAACTATGCCCGTTGATCACGCCTCTTGTGCAGCAGAAAATACAGAGCAGACTCCCCAGACTAATGTTCATTCTTAAAAGATTGAGCTTGAGAGACCCCTAGCGGCAATCAATTACATATCGTACGTTTAGGTAAAACGTATCTTGACAATGTGTCAAGGCCTTGACAGTACTGTGTTTAGTATATCTATAATAATTATAGTGACAGGACTGGTTAACGGTTGAAGTGACTGCCCTATAAAAGGTCATTCATCCTGATAATGTCAACCTTTTATCAACAGCCATAGGTAAACCCTTGTGAACTACCCTTAGGCAAGAAACTTGATCTTTATGTTGCCAGACATTGGATAAAAACATCAGCTAAAATGCCTGCAAATGGAGACTTTTGCCTTCATATATTTACCACTCTACTTCATGCAATATATGATATATGAGGCGGTGTATCGAGGTTGAAAGTGAACTTTTTACGTGCGGAAATTAGGGAGATGTATAAATAAAGAAATTCCAAACGAATGACTGTCCCATCGTCGTCAGCTTATTTGTAAGTAAGTGTTAGCACGTTAACATGCTAAACTAAAATGGTGGACACAGTAAACACGCTGACCATCAGCATGGCAGAATTGTCATTGTAAGCGTGTTAGCATGCTGCCGTTAGCATTTAGCTCAAAGCACTGCTTGTACAACTTGAGAGAGCTGCTAGCATTTCTGCAGACTCTTGGTCTTGTTGGTTACAAAGCGGCATCTGTCAAAGGGGCAAATTTATGTAATTAACATGAATCACATTCACAAATGTCGGAGGGGAATACATTAATAGATACTATACACAGTCCCTTTGTTGCCCGGATTTCATGTTACAATATATCCCCTTTTTAGTTGTAAAACCCTATAATATGTTGTAAGAAATGCTGGAAAAATGTTAGCCCTCACTTCTAAAACCTACCTGCCTGGTAGAACAACGTGTAAGAATGGATTATTGATAGTATACAGTGTGCTGCCTGTCTGCACTGACACACTCATTGCTATTTATTCTACTCCACAGACTACTATGAAGTTATTTTCAACCCAGGAGTTATTCAGAATGGAGCACTCTGCCATGCCTCAATGGGCAGTTATGGTTTATACACAAAGACAGCCCTTTCAGTCAATGACATAACTGCCATTTCACCAGAAATGCTGCTTCTCTTTGCATCCAACTCTGTCTTCTTTCTCTGATTACAGTATGTGTCCTCTCCTTCTCTGAACATACTGAATGCATGAGGCATACATTATGTTCTCTTCTAAAAATGTACCTTTTTTTTTTTTTGACAGCTCGCTGGGGGAAAAGGAAAGAGGCTACACTGAATTCTGCGTGTAAGAGAGGAGAGGAAAAGCACAATAAACCATACAGAGGACTGCAGAAAGTCTGCCAAATCTGAGAGCATCATCCTCCACTGCTCAGCCTTCATAGATTACGGTGGACATTTCAAATCTCCCTTTCCATGACCACCCAGGAGAAGCGAAGGAGGATTAAATCACATGCTCCGTCACGAGTGATAACAAACCAAACCTGCCGGAGTCTCATTCTCCAGTGCTCAAGACACCCTTGAATCCTTTCTGGGAACTTAGAGCAACATAGACGTTCCTTAGTCATTTCCTTATCGCTATCATAGGAAGTGCACAGATAGAAGTCAGAAACAGTTCATGTTTTTCAAGTGAGGGCACACACAAAAAAAAAAAAAAAAAGCCAGTCACGGCCCACTGGAGGGTCTCAGAAAAGCTTTTTGGGAACGTCGACTTGGAGGACAAGATTGCTGCAGTGACGGAGGTGATGGGGAACAAGAACGCCACCCCGCCGAAAGATCCCGACACTGGGACAACGCAGAAAGAGGAAGGGGTGTTCATCGACAGTGCCCCAGGTAAAATAACTTCTTGTTTTCTTCTGTCTTGTTTTATCTCTAATACATTGACTGCTGTTTGTACACCTCAGGGAATGTTGCTTTTTTTTCCAGTATCAGCTAATGTGGAGGGTAATGACATCACAGTTCATTCACTAAAATGCCTCTAAAAGACAGTTCATCTTTAATCGACCCTAGACTGACAGCAGAGAGACACATTAGAACAATACCATTATTATTGTTATTCTTCGGAGAACTGCTGATTGGAAGCTTTTAAGAACAACCCAGATCTTATCATCCGTCTGTGGACCACAGTTTTCCCACAAACTGCTGTAAGCGCGCCGGAAAAAACAGCTTAAGATATGATCAGGATGATACTAAGCTGTAATTAAGCCACTGCCAATACTCCTGGATGTTTGCAATGTACTGTACTATACAGCTGGAGCTGATAGCCATATGCTACATAAGTGTTGCACTATACAGCTACAGTTAATAGTGACTAATTGTTAGAGTAACGGCTGCAGGCGAGGGGTTGACAGGCTTTCACCGATTGGCAACCTGCTGAGCCAACAGCCTGTTTGTCAGGTAGCTTTAACATCAAGTCTTCTGGGGCTGTGATGACACACACACACACACACACACACACACACACACACACACACACACACACACACACACACACACACACACACACACACACTATCAGTGTTGTAATAGTCTATATTGAAGGCGGATGTCCCACATTTCGGTTACCTTTCGCTTTCTTTTTGTTGGCATTTAAAACTGCCAATTTGGATTTGTGAGGACTATGGTTAACTGCTCCTCAGATCTCTGCAGGGTAAATCCAGACAGCTAGCTAGACTATCTGTCCAATCTGAGTTTTCTGTTGCACGACTAAAACAATCTTTAAACGTACACACGTTTCACCAAAACAAGTTCCTTCCCGAGGCTATTTTGCAGTGGCACCGTTGCTTCGTCCGGCGCTTAGCACCGCCCAAGATGATTGAGATTGGTTTAGAGAAATGGCAATAAACCAGAGCACGTTTCTCTCCCATCCTGGAATGCGATGTGGACTAGCCAGACCCTTCTCCGCAGCGCTGTAGAGGAAGGTCTGGCAAACCTTCCTTGTGGAATGCTTTTATACAGTGATTTAGTATTGAAAAAAAAACTTTTTTACTTTTTTAATCTCCAAAAGACTATATTAAAGATTAAAGAAGAATGATCAAAACTGATGCAGCAGATATCGAGATACTAAGATATCCTGACTCAAGCTCCAAGAAATGCTGGATCCTACATTTCCCATAATGCAACCAATAGCATCTCTTTGTTAGACTTTATTGTCTGGTAAGTATCCAAGTCTTTCAAACTCCACACCTCCAAGTGACATCATCAGGGTTATTTTCTGAGACGTGTCAAAGCTCTTCCAAAGTAAAGATATTTTACACCTGTAAATGTATTTACAGCTTGCCATCAGGAGTAATACTCCTGATGGCGAGTAAACTGACTGTCATAGTGTAAATAGGTGGCGTGCCCCTTTAAGTTATAAGGGAAAGTGTATATTTTCATACCATTAGGTTAACATTTCTATCACAGATGGATTACATAAACCACTGAGACATGCAGTGCAGAGACACCACAGCAAAGAGCAGAATTTATACATCAAGGCTGTACCGTAACATCACTGAAGCATTTGTTTGCGTTTTGTGTTTCTAGGAAGTGTCTCCAGAGATGAACGGCCGGGCCCCAGCCCAGAGCTGCTGGCCTCCCTGCAGTCCCTCAGAGAAAACAGTGACTACACACTGCTGCCACACTCCCTGCACCAGGTGTGTGTCTGTGTATGTGTGTGTAGGTGAACGTTCGAGAGATAATGGGATGGGAAGCGTTTTTTTTTTCCTCCCAAATCCAGAGGGAATGTGTGTCTTCATTTAGTCAGACAGAATGGCTTCATCTGTGGGTGTGTATGCATAAACATCTGTTTGTGAGTCTCTGTATCCTTACTCCCGTGTGACTTTATTACGAAGTCTCTGCTTTCTCTTGTTAGCTAGCTGGGACAAATATAATAAATCCCTGAGCTGGTGTTTCTTAAACGTATTAATATAGCTTGCTAGGTTTCCTCAGCATGTAAATGCACTGATGGTTTATGATTTAAATAAGGTCAGCCGTCTGAAAAACTAAAACGTTCCCTGTTACTGAAGCATAAAAGAACATTTATGCAACTGTTCTACAATGCAGGTGCAGGGACTTGAGCTGGCAACCCTATGCTCTTTTGTTTCCCGTGTCTAATATGCTCTCTCGTACCGCCTCCACTCCCTCAGATCACAATTATGGTGTTCAAACAGACATGCTAATTAGTGTGATAAGTGTGATAAATATAGTATGGTTCAGTCTCTGCGTGTAGTTGAAAAGGATCACGGCATGAAGACAGCGGACTGTCGTGCAATACTATAATTTGTAGATCACAATCTCCTAACAACACAAAGACAATAGGATTCATTTGTCTCAGCTATGCCAGCACCTTGAGAAGCTTGGCGGGTTTTTTTAGCTTCACTGCCAGCTCCACTAATCATGGAGCAAAAGCGTTTTTTTTTCTTCTTCTCAAATACTAAGAAAAGAAAGGAGAAGCAATGCAGGTGCAGTCCAATCCGGTTCATATTCCGTTGGCCAAAGCAGTTGCATGACGTGTTAGATTGTAAGAGTCATGCATGATCTTATATACACTGCAAATACAAGGAATTTGGTGTGAGTTACGCTACGCTGTACAGGCCCACATTTAACAGAAACATGGTCAGTGTCTCTCATACTCTATAAGACATGAAGGTCCATATTTGGTCATATGTGCTAGCACCTGCTTTTCTTGTGTGCTAAATATTTCATGGCCTAAATTCATTCATTTGTTAAATACTAAAGATACCCCAAAATCATGTTACATGTCTGTGCTGCATTGTCTCATAATCTGTCCGTGCCTAGTATGTTAAAAGTTCCGACTTATTTTTATTTTTCAAATCTGTGGATGTCACGTCTGTTCCAACAAATATACAGGGTGTCATGCACTTAGAGAAAAAACATCGTTATTGTTCAAAAACAAAAATGATTGTTATGCATACTAACACTCAAATAACACTCAATGCATCTGAAACTCAAACTGGAATTTGGCAGACAGTCTTCTTACTGAGTAAATAAATGGTCTGTTTTCTCACTGAGGGCTCGTTCAGACCAATGAAAGCGAGCTGGCGATTTGCCGCAGGGTTGTGTGGCGCAGGGAGTGTCACTTAAATGGCCCATTTGTGTGACATCCTGTTGTGTTCTTTAACCCCCCCCAATAAAGCACAAGTAGACGTTATACTTTGCAATTAGTATTCTCCGTTAGAGCGTTTACAGATCTCGACATTTCAGGCCACACTTGGTGGGCAGCTTCATTTCACGGAGAAAGAGTTGCAGGAAACATTGTGAAAAATCGTTTTTTACCCTCATAGTGTTTTAAAACTTTCTTGTGGCAGCGATAGAGGCAGTGATGTTCCCTGTTTACTGTACAGGACTCTCACACACCGCCTCAAAACACACTGACAAGCCTGATCGCAGGCTAATAATAATAATAATAATAATAATACATACTTTATTAATCCCACAAGGGGAAATTACAATGTTTTCACTCTGTTGTTATTACACACAGGCCTGAATTACACACACATGCTCAGTATCTATACATGCACTCATGGAGAGATGTCAGAGTGAGGAGGCTGCCCATGGAAAGGCGCTTGGGGGATTCGGTGCCTTGCTCAAGAGCACCTTGGCAGTGCCCAGGAGGTGAACTGGCACCTCTCCAGCTACCAGTCCACCACCATACTTTGGTCCATATGGGGACTTGAACCAGCAACCCTCCGGTTCCTAACCCAACTCCCTACTCACTGAGCTCCTGCCACCCAAAGCGTGACATCGGGTTGCGTTTCTCCAAAAGTTGAATTGGTCTTAACTTTTCGGTTTGCTTGCACTTTTTTTTCCGGCTCCTTCATGCGGCAACCCCCGTAGCAGGCTAAACACAATACCCCCATTCAAAATGAGTTTGTGTGAATATGTAAATGCAGCCTGAGCCTGAAGGTAACAGGGCTTCTGTTTATTTATCACCGGTAGGCACTGACAGCAACAACTTCACAGAAATGCTGACACATACAGCATACACAAGTTCATATCACAACCAGATTGCCAAAGGGATAGTTTAAATTTAGAAATATTCAAGAAATACAGGCCACTGGGGAGGTACAGATGTATATGATATATGCATAGATGATAGTACTTTAAATATCTTGGGGTTTGGGACTAATTAAACAAACAATCTTATTCAGTCACATTCCACTCAGGGAACTTGATAATATGCATTTTATACAATTTACCTTAATCATTTGGGCTAGAAAATCTAGAAAATAGTCACCAGATTAATTGATAATATTAAAAGTTAAAATTATTCAGGCTCCTGGGTAGCTCACCTGGTAGAGTGCGCGCCCATGAATAGAAGTTTACCCCTCAACGCAGCAGCCGCGGGTTCGACTCCGACCTGCGGTCCTTTGCTGCATGTCATTCCCCCTCTCTCTCCCCTTTCATGTCTTCAGCTGTCCTATAAAAATAATGTTAAAAATAAATAAATAAAAATAAAGTTAAAACTATTGCAGCCCTAAAACTACCTGCTATCATGGAATAACAGAAGAACATCTGACGAGGTGAAACCTCCCCATCTCTAGATTTACTAAGTCATATAGTCTTCTGGTTGTGCAGAGGAAGGTATAAAGTGGATGGGAAAAAAAGCCCACGGAGACACGTTAATCCATAATTATTTGCATGTGACTTTATGTCCCACAGTGTGTCTCCTTGGCTCTGCATCTCGGTATGACTGTCATGTGATCTTCATCTTCGATGGAATTTGGTGAATTTCAAACAAAAACATTTTGGTCGGACAGCCTAATTAGTGTTTGACTTAATCATTTTTCAGTCACCGTGTGCTTTGATGCTTCATGGGTTAAAGGCGATGTTTCTCACCTAAACGCTTGTGACAGAGTCACACAGATGATGTACAATTCTGTACACTGCACTGTGTGAACTTGGGTGGGAATCAACCGCCTGTCTAATCAGTTCTTTTTTTTTTCAGATCGCAGAGGCCTACTCGCTCAAAGAGGACTGTATCCTTTCATATGCACAATGACCTCATCAGTGACCTCATTTTGTTCTACTTTTATGTATTGTGACATTTGCCAGTCATAGGTGTAAATCGCAGGGGGGGTCAAGACCTACCCAATCTGAGCCCCCTAAAAAATCATTAAAAAACATGCTGTGTATTTTAAAAATGTAATAATATCTAATTGAAATAATTGTGTATGTAGTAAAACAATTCCTTACCTCAGTGGTTTGGTTCGTTCGGTGGGAGCTGCGTTGTGAAGAGAGACAGCGCTGGCTGGGTGGGAGAGAGAACAAAGTTTGAATCACTTCAGTAACTTAAGGTTAGTTGTGCAACTCCAGTAAGTAGACAAGGCTATTTGATTCACTTTAAAAATCGGGTGAAGTGATTATTTTCACTGTGTCCTTAATAAATTAGTCATGACAAAATTTTTTTCCATGAATCCTCTATGTTAGCGGTTATAACGTTATCTAGCTTGTTTGGTAGCTTGTTGGATCGTTAGCTAGTTAACGTTAGCTAGCTTGCTAATTCCACCCAACATGCTTTCACTGGTTACAGAAAATGCTAGTTAGTTAGCTAGCTTGCTTGCTAGGGTTTTCAGTTCTCAGTTAAGCATAATCTGTATTAGAGAAAAGAATCACTTCATCCGATGTTTAAAATGAATAAAATCGCTTGCCAGCCTTCTTACTGGAGTTTCACAACTAACGTTACCCATATCCTGTACAAGTACAATTTTAGCTGTATTATTTGTGTCCCCTTCAAAAATTGCTCTTGAGAAATGTCATGTTTATTGTCCTCCCCCAACTGTTAGATGAAATTTACGCCCATGCCAGTCACAAGTATTTTTCGTGACGGAGCCAGACTGGCACATGCCACGATTTAAAAAAAACGTAAGAGTGTGATATCCTCTCTATGGAGTAAGTGTTTCTATCTCATTTGGTTGAAAAGTGGGTTTGCCTATGGTGAGGGTCCTCAGGTGGAGCATATTTGGGGCTTTCTTTTATTAGAGGCCTGTGTTGGTCTGATGAAGGCCAACATGTGACCCTGTAGGAACAAAAGTAATACTATTCAGATATTTAAAATGGCAACAAGCAACAACAAATGTTAAAACATAATATGTCAGAGGGCCAAAAGCTTCTGTCGTTCATCTTTTGTCTCAGGTTTGATGTCTATCTTTCTGTAAGCCACGACATTGTCTCGTTGTTGTTGTTTTCTATCTGTTCATTTGTCTCCCGGTAACTGGGTGTTCCCCACACTTTGGCTGAAAGCCCTGAAGGCTTGTAGGAGTAGTTTCCTCTGGCTTGGTTTGTGCTGTTGGTCTGGCAACAGCTCTCAGCCGCAAGGAGGACAGTGTGTGTTTACATGTGTATGTGTGAGGGCAGAGAGAAAGTTAAGAAGGCGTTATGTATGTGTAGGGAGGATTCATTTATTATCTCCGCCAAGGAGGTTATGTTTTTGGCTTGGTTTGTCTGTTTGTTGGTTGGTTTGTCTGTCAGCAGGGGGCAAGTCCAAAGTAATCCGAGAAGGAGCGGGGCAGTGCACTGTAGGCTACTGTAGATGTCTATCAACTTGTTTAAACACTCTGAGCAATACAATACGACAACATCTTCTTTGTAGCGTCCATGTTGTTTCCACATTACCATTTAAAGCTCATGAACACAGAAGTCGGAAGAATGAGTTCCCAAACTGGGAAATGGTCCGCGGAGCAGGTGAATGCACCATAGGCCTTGGCAGAGGTCCATTCTAGTTTTGATGTTGCGGTTATGGCTTTTGTTGATATTGCTTTGATGTTCCTTTTGTCTTATGTTTCTATTATATATGATCATAACGTGGACACTGAAACATGTTACGTAATCTATTATCACAGCAAAAACAGGTTCCATTACATGACCCAAAATATAAAGTATAAAGTACTTCACTTCAGTAACAAATCCCAAACTACAACAGAATGTGTATTTTAATTCATTGATATACTGAAAGTATATTCCTTTGCTGCCTTGTTTTTTTATTTTCGGAAAAAAGTATGTATGGCACCGTCTCAATCCATCCTCTCGCTCTCTGACTAACTACACTCCTATTTATCTCGGCTAATGGGTCATTTCCTCTGCCTTTAGCCTTGATGCTATATATGATAAGTGTTGCGGTCCTTTTCCTTTTGACATGTTTAGCTGATGCTATTACCCAGACTGACATAAAATGAGTGAGCAGGCCGTGTTTCACTCATCTAATTACCTTTTTCATTATAAGGATCTTTCTAACCTCTAGGTCACCTGAGGCTCTGTTCCATTTACTTTGCCGCCCTTGTGTTTTGTATTGATTTTGGTTTATTAGTTATTAAAAGGTGCATGCTGTGTGCACCACAATGACTCATCAGTCTCCTAAATTCAAGTATACTGTATGCTTGCAAGAATGAATTGATTGTGGTGTCATTTAACGTAACCTACATTATATTATGTATCTTGTCTTTAACGATTGATAATCTCAGTTATATCAGTAAGGAACAATCCCTGTTTTTGCCATTATATGTCTGCTGGTGAATAAAAGCCAGTGTTTTTACAGAAATAACTCAGAGAGAGACGTTTTGATTGAAAGTCTCAGTTAGTGTCTTTAACTACCGATGCTACCAGACCAGTGGGCCATCCAGTTCCTCCAGCTGGAGAAGCTTTACCACCAACGTCTGCTCTCCAACCTCGCCGCCTTGCAGGATAACTGGGGTACTGCATGCATCTGTTTCTTCCCTCTATTAAACATTATCTGTTGGCGCACATTTGTTTTTAGGGTGGTATTGTACGCTGGGCTCCGGTGTAGATGGCGTGCTTTAAAAACTCTTTGGATCCGTGGCCGGGTTGGCTCAGAGTGGGTAGAGCAGGCGCACATATACTGAGAGGTTTATGCCTCGACGCAGAGGTCCAGGGTTCGAATCTGACCTGTGACAATTTCTTGCATGTTTTCCCCCCTTTCTCACCTAGCTGTCCTGTCAAATTAAATGTGGAAAAGCCCAAAATAAAAAAATAAATAAAAAAAACCTCTTTGGATCCGTGGCCGGGTTGGTTCAGTGGGTAGAGCAGGCGCACATATACTGAGAGGTTTATGCCTCGACGCAGAGGTCCAGGGTTCGAATCTGACCTGTGACAATTTCCTGCATGCCTCTCCCCCCCTCTCTCCCCTTTCTCACCTAGCTGTCCTGTCAAATTAAATGCAGAAAAGCCTAAAAATAAATTAAAAAAAACTCTTTGGATCCTATGTTGTCACCCAATGACCATTCATAAGCTGAAACTTTAAGTTGGATATGTCAATCCCTTTATTTTACATCATAACAAAACTAGGTACTCAGATTCTCAAAATAGGGTTCTCAAATTAAAACCACTTACTCAAACACCGACTCATGGTCAAAGAAACTGTAGACACACACACCTGTGGCAATTTGTCCACCCTTTAGTGCAGTGGTTCTCAACCTTTTCGAGTCGTGACCTCCCCCCGCCCCCCCCAGAATAATGAGGTTGGTGTTCGCGACCCCTCTCGATAACGAGAAAGAGAGCGGCAAACTGGTGTAAACAGCTGTTTCTACGCGCCTCCCCCTGCTGATTTTGAATGATTTTTTGTGAATGCTCTGATTAATACATGTAAACAAATAACACTTTGCTTTAATGACAGTTTAGTTTAGTTGTAGTTTTAGCAGCCAGCACCTAGCCTTGTCCAATGTGCTCCAGGGTCTGTGGATTTTTCATGCGTTTGTGACTTTCTCTCCCCCCTGACCCGCCTTCAGACCCCTTTCTGTGTTCCAGGATGTCCTGATTTATAAATTAAGCTCTGAATGTAACACATTAATTGTACCAAACTCACACATTAATGTAAAAAACATTCCCCAGCCTGGGACTATGTTATTTCATTTTTTTTCATCCCATCTGGTCCTTCAATGAAAATGACTCCAACGTTATTCGTGATCAAAAACCTAAATGTAAGTCTGTTCAATATTTAGAGAAAAAAAATGGATATGTGCATTTATTTTGTGCGCACCTGTACTCCACATGTGTTCCCAGAGAGCCAGTGGAAAGAGAAGAAGAACGATGAAAGGAGTTTGCCCGCTGAGACAGACAGCATCAGTCAGAAACACATCGAGACCCTGAGCCAGATCTGCAGGACACACCTCAGGTATTCCACAAGCCATCAACATAACATGTATCATCCGAAGCAGACCGAAACCTGAATTCATAAACAGCCTTTTTTTGTCTTGTATTGAGCCTCAATACTACACACTACAGCATTTCTTTGTCATTAAAGATACGTGTAGGAACGCTATGTCTTTGACGTTTCCCACATCTCAGCACAAGCACAAACTTCCACTATATAAAAAGCTCTGCTTCTTAATCACATTCCTCTCAGGCCATTTCCTCCCATTACTTTTAGCACTGTTGGACAGAAACCTTTTAGCGGCCATTTTGCTTTACTGTAATTGACACTACGCTGCTCACACAGTGACAGACTATTGGTCTCCCACGTGGACACGCTGAAGAGTGCAACAAATTGATAATACATGAAGATGCACTGATGATATGGACTCACATGGGAATTATTTGGGTAAATCAATATTTCTTAGACGATTTCCGCAGGATAGTGATTTCCATAAGACAGATGAATACCACAAGTCTGCATGCCAGACGCTGTTGTCTCCCACCTATCCTGGGACTCTCTGGTATGGTATTGCAGCCCACAGTCATTTGATGCAGGTGGATTTCATTTTGGATAACATAGGCCTGAATAATATTTTGGCTTTTTAAAATATTTAGTAACACCATTAACCTTGTATGACATTTCTGTACCTCTCTTGGTCTTCCTCTGTCTTGGCTTTCCTTTGTGTTCCTCTTTGGGGTATCACTCAGACCATCCATCAGTGTGGAACAGGTAAGACATGTCAACCTTCCCTCTCTATATTGATCTCAATTTCAGACTTTTCCCTACACGAAAAATCATTGTTAACCATGTTTTATTCAACAGAACACGCAGAATGCAACGCTGACAGACACTCCGAGCACGAATGAGACACTACAAGCCTGTCATGACAAAGGTAAACACGTGCTACTGTTTATACAGTACCAAGCTCTGCTTTGAGCTAAATGCTAACTGCATGCTAGCATGCTCACAATGGCAATGCTACAATACAGATGCTAAACAGGTGTACCATGTTCACCTTCTTACGTTAGCTTGTTAGCATGCTTGCATTAGCACTAAGCAGAACGTTTAGCTGAGGCTGGTGTGAATGTCATTAGTAAATACAATGTTGACATGATGAGAGCGCTTGGTGAAAAGATTACAATTCATCCAGAGATGGACATGAATGTTTACTAATGTTTAATAGATGTAATAATAGAATGTTTAATCTCATGGCAATCCATTTTACAGTTGTGGAGACATTTACAAAAAAAATTAAAATAAAAAATATTAAAAAACCCTGCTGTGGCCGGTTAGCTCAGTTGGTAGAGCGGGCGCACATATGTAGAGGTTTATTCCTCGACGCAGAAGGTCCAGGGTTCGAGTCCGACCTGTGACGGTTTTCCTGCATGTCTTCCCCCCCCCCCTCTCTCTCCTTTCATATCTCAGCTTTCCTATCCATTAAAGGCGGAAATGCCCACAAATAATCGAAAAAATAAAAAAATAAAAATAAAACCCTGCTGGTGGCGCTAGATGAATAGTCAGGGGTTCACCGAGTCATTAGGATTCATCCTCTGGGGACTATGAATATCTGTAGAAAATGTCATGGCAATCACTCCAATAGTTGTTGAGATATTTCAGTCTGGACCAAAGGGTAGGATTGAGCAATATCAGAATCAGAAATCTGGTTCAGAAACAGGTTTATTGCCAAGTAGGTTAGCAATAAACAAAGTAAGGTAAGATAAAAGCAAGTACTGCAAACAGTCAATAGTACAAAAGTACAATATATCTGTTTTAAAAATGGAGCGCTGAACAGTTTCTTAAATGAATGCGCAAAATATTGTGCAACATCTGGCATGCTGTGCTCCTCAGCCCTATGAAGTTCCAAACATCAATTCATTATCAGCCTTTATCCTCTTTATGAATGCATACACATATATATATATATATATACATATATACACATGTATATATATATATATATATATATATATATATATATGTATATATATACATATATACATATATATATATATGTATGTATATATATATATACATATATACACATGTGTGTATATATATATACACATATATATACATACATATATACACATGTATATATACACACACACACACACACACACACACACACACACACACACACACACAAATTGGTGACACAAACAATCTTATCGCCACTTATAAACTTTTCTAACGTATCTACGTTTTGTTGAGCAGGACTATAAAACTGGACTGGAAAATGCACCTCTTTTTATCATGTCAGTTCTTTATTTAGACAAAGGAAAAGACTTGCATGTAATAAACTGGTAGGTTTTTCAGACTTGCTACAACTCATGGACACATTAAGCTACACAGGACCTCTGTATCCATGCACTGTTAAATTCACATAAAGTAAGGCTTAAGCAATAATCCATAATCAATAACCAATCTACTGTGTTTCTCCCACATGCCAGTCAACAAGCCTGAAACCACACAGCGAGATGAGGAACAAGAGCAAAGCATGAACTCGGAGTCAGAGCTTCCCTTAGCTAAGACAGGCCCTCAGGAGGAACGGGAGGAGGAGGAGGAAAGAGAAGAAGAGACGTATGAGGAAGGACAGGAAGTAGAAGAGGAGGAGGAGGAGGAGGAGGAGGAGCCGTGTGAGGAGACGCCGGAGGAGGAGGTGAAGGTGGAGTGGCCAACAGGAGTCCCCCAGGCTTCAGACAAGGACCTGGCCAAGCTGTCCCACACAGAGGGGGTAGGATTACACTTTTTAAACATACATATACTTTATTTGTCTGCCTTTACATCTGATTATCATAACCAGAGGAGGTGCATTTTAGTCGGACAAAACAGAATGTATAAAAGAGAGCTGTGGTGATGAATACAGGAAGGGTTTAACAATCTTTTCCTGTCCTGCTGAATCCTTCTCTTGATCTTTCTCATCTTTCCTTCCTGGCTTCTTTCCTTTCTCCTCACCATCCATGTATCATCTTCTGCATGTATCTCTCCTTCCTTCCTCCCTCTCTCTAAATCTCTGCTGTTTTTACTGTCTATTATACTTTCTGCCTGCAGAAAGTCAGACTGAAGTTCTATTCTCTCAGCTCTTTGTCTTTGCTGGGACACTCCCATCAATGAACCCTGTTGTCCTTTTTTTGAGATCATCGCCAACTTTTCTATGTTCAAAAAACCTCCACCCATGCTCACTGGTGTAGCCTGACACTTGGGATGTTTACCCTGCCAAATGTGCTAGATTTCTGAGCATGAGCCAAGGCACCATGTTCTGGCTCAAACACCAAGCTGATGGGGTTTAGTCCTTCCTAGAGGTGGAGATGAAATCAGAGCTATTCCAAATAAGCAGTGCAGGCTGAAGGCTTGGCATTGATGGGATCAGGTTCATGGCTCTTATGTAACCCAGGGGGAGGATCGGCTGGGTGGGGCATGGGTGGGACTCCTTTACTTTGCAGTGAAAATGGTTGAGTCAAATTCCATGAGGGTCGTTGAGTTTGTTTGTTTCGTACTAAGCAAGTTTACATTTCTCCCCTTTTCTCCATTTCAGTCACTTTATAAAAACACAATTTGTGTCACCAGACAACTTATTCAGAAAATAAATGCCCAGTGCTGGAATAAATACATGTATTTTGTTTTTGCCGGCTCCCTGTAAATGTGGCATGATATTCGATGGATTTTTATCGGCATGGCTCTAGGAATGGTGACTATGGAAACATAGATTCGTTAATGTATTTTGTATGTTTATATTTTGTGTATTTAATGTGAAACTTGTAATGTTGTCTCGCACGTAAATAAACTGCATGGTCTCAAACCATGCAGTATTTCCCTTTAAAGTGCTCATATTATGCTTTTTTGGCTTTTTCCCTAATTATTATTATTAATTATTATTATTATGTTATATATCTCTTTTGTGCATGTTATAGGTTTACAAAGTGAAAAAGCCCAAAGCTAGCTGTCGTAGCTGTGTACACATTTGTCTTTAGTTCCAGAAGCTTTTATATATATTAAGCTGTTATATTTTGACTTATACAAGAAGTCTTCAAGTCCTCATATTATGCTTTTTTGCTTTTTCCCTTTCCTTTATTGTGTTATATATCTTTTTTGTGCATGTTATAGGTTTACAAAGTGAAAAGCCCAAACTCCACCCCAAAGGGACTTACCATCTCCAACAGAAAACACTGTTCACTAACTGCTCCAAACAGCTCTATTGTAGTCCAGCCTTTACTTCAGAGACAAACGTGGTCACTTTGTAACACACGTTATAATGCTCGCCTAGCTGCTAGCGTGGCACACCCTCATACTCTGCTTCTGACTGGCTAGTAGTCCTTACCTAGCTACTGAGCATGTGCGACTCCCAACAAAGATGCCTCACTCTGTAGCTAAAACAGAGAGCTCAACACACAGGGTGAAGAGAGGAGCTGCAGCAGTGTGCAGTACAACAAATATATGGTGTTTTTTTTAAAGAATTAAACCATGTAAACCTATTCTGGTACAACCTCTAAATGCAATTATGAACCTGAAAATGAGCATAATATGAGCACTTTGACATCACAATGTCCTCAGTGGTAACACAGAAAATCCTGATTCGAGCTAATGTGCCTCTATACAGACTTGACTGAATGCGATGACTACTGCAATATTGGCCACACTATTGACCCACTGACCTCAGGAAAAGTAACTGACCTATATATTATGGCAGCAGATGCGCCTGACAGCTCTGTGGTGTGTTTACAGATTAGCATCAGGTCAAAATGTTTTCATTAGCGTGGGTTAGGGTTAGGTTATGATTACTGACCTCTGTTGACCGTACAGTGTAACTGCAGTTAAACATTCTCCAGCACAGAGTGTTGGTGCACCTGTGCTTCTGCAGCTCTGTGTTAACTTGCCTCCGGCCGTCTGTTGTGTTGACTTAATACCACACATACAGAAGGTTTCACATTATATCTGCTGATGGAGCCTGTTCACTCCCTGCCACTGCTTATGTTTAGTGATGGATTTCATTTTACATTCTATTCTGTGGTATAACCGTCCTTGTTTAAAACAAGGTGTTCAACTGTGCTATTAGTTGTGTTACTGTCTGGCTCAAGGCCGGCAACAAAAGGGAGGTCACACACAGATAAATTAGTCAAAAAGTAGTTTATTTAACTAAATAGACTAATAACACTAATTAACTCAACATAAATGCAATAGTGGGGTGTGTAAATGTAGAAGACATCAGTCGTGTTTGCCATGTGTGGATGAGTGAATGGTGTGATCTGTGTTGTAAGGTGCAACAAACCAAACAAAGAACAAAATGGTGGCTGGATGCAGTAGGACCAGCTGAGAGAGAGTGAGACTCCCAGGAGGGCAGTCTTTTATGCCTTCTGTAAGCCAGGTCCAGATGGCCAGGTACAGACGACCCTCCCAGCTACACCTACCCGCCCACTCCCAGTACCTGCAGACAAAGGAGCAGATCATGACGGGCAGGCAGATTGGGAGGGGTCGTCACAGTTGTGACATGCGACAAATGTCTTTAGTTTGAGTCAAATCTCACAGTTACATGGTCTCAGACCACCACAGTGCTTGGTTTACAGTAGCCTATGCATTTGTGAAATATTTTGCAACTACAGTTAAGAAAAAAAAAAAAGAGGATTACTAGTCTTACAACTTTTATTGACCAACCTCAATTGATGATTTTTAGTAGATTTTATTTTCACCCAAGGAGACCATTGGCCAAAAGTATGGCACTGTTTTGTTGACAAGGGTTTTCAGAAGTGAATTTATTTAATTTGTTATAATGATGATGATAACGGAGAACACAGAACACCAAATACATCCATGCCAAATTTATATATATATATATATATATATTAAAAAAAACACAACTTCATATTGTAAATGATTGTTATTCAATTACTCACAGTAGAACTATGGTTTATTACAACTTGGACATTGCTAAAAATAGGTCCAAATGTCAGGTTCAGAAGTAGGTTTTAAAGCAAATTAGTCAGATTTACAGTATATGTAAGAAATAATTAGATGACTGATACAATTATTAACCAAACTGTTGTAAACACTCATCACACTTTACCATAGACAGTAAAATAAATGGACAACGTGACGCCGTTGTTTTCTACGGAGACCAGTGAAGGATATTAGAAGCACTTTTCCGGTGATGGCTGAGCGTTACTGCGCAGCTGCAAACTGAGCCGTAGATGTAACATGAGCAGCCTGTCTGAAAGTTGTAAGTCTTCTGGTAGCTGTGCAAAGAGAAATCTCAATCATTCGCAATCTTGCAGAGACGGAGAGCGTAGGTATATGTAAGGAGATAACATAGACACAGGCTAATTATTGCTAACTAAAATGCTAGTTAACGTTAGTAATTAAACTTAAACAGCTAATGTAAGTCGAAACTGCCTGCGAGCTTCTCCTGTAGTGTACGGTAATTTGTCTACTATGCGACAGAAAGTCGCATGGTTATGACACAATCGTTTCACAATCGTATTTTTACAAAAACGTCCGCCTATCAGGTTCTGGGTAGAGTGACCCCAAAAAAACGTATATATAAAAAGAAGAGGAAAACATTAGTGGTCATTAATCTTGTTTCTGCATCTCTTTCAGAGTTCCTCCCCAGAGGGCCTGGTCTCCATTCTGAAGAGGAGGAGAGCATCGCTGGATGGATTGCCTCCCCCAAACGACATTGTTACTAAACAGAACTCCAAACGCAAAGTCCGCTTCAGTGAGCCAGAGGACGGCGTTGAACAAGGTACAGTTGAACTCACCTGCTGTGCAAACATTTCTATCAAACATGGGGAATGTTCCCGGACCAAGGTTACATTACATGTGTCCATGTCTTACTTGTAGATGAGGCAGGTGGAGATTCCTGCCTGATCCTGCTGCTGCTGTGTCTGGTTACCGTGGTGATCAGCATAGGCGGGACCGCCCTCTACTGCACTCTGGTGGACACCTACTCCAACATTTGCACCGACTTCACTCACAACGTCGACTTCTACGTCATGAGCGTACGGAGGTTCTTTGAAGGGCTCGGACACTGGCTGCCCCTCCGGACTTAAGACGCTTTCAGCTGCAATCCAGACACGTGTTCTGTAACGGACAGAGTAAAATAGAGAGTTCCTGAGCACGACTCCAATCTACAGTTTGGAGTCAACTTGACAGGCATGGGATGTACATGCATTAATCTGATGCTGCCATCCAGTGTTTAAAGACGTATGACTTTGAGCTATCGGCCTTAGATTTCTGTATAAGTGATGGGTGCTCGAAGCAACATCGAAACAGAAAAAAACGGTCACAAGTATGTATGTTGCAGGATCGGAGTTTAAAAATCTCCCATTTGCTACTGTTTTGTGTGGATACTTCATCTTAAGCTAAACCTTACAGATACCACACAAGAGGGCTCACAACACTTAACACTATTTATATTTAACAGGAGAAGTTTGTGTGTAGAAGTGTTTCCCTTACATTTGTAGCTGTCGTAGCTGTGTACACATTTGTCTTTAGTTCCAGAAGCTTTTATATATATTAAGCTGTTATATTTTGACTTATACAAGAAGTCTTCAAGTGCTCATATTATGCTTTTTGGCTTTTCCCCTTTCCTTTATTGTGTTATATATCTTTTTTTTGTGCACGTTATAGCTTTACAAAGTGAAAAAGACCAAAGTCCACCCCAAAGGGACTTACCATCTCAAACAGAAAACACTGTTCACAAACTGCTCCAAACAGCTCTATTATAGTCCAGCCTTTACTTCAGAGACAAACGTGGTCACTTTGTAACACACGTTATAATGCTCGCCTAGCTGCTAGCGTGGCACGCCCTCATACTCTGCTTCTGACTGGCTAGTAGTCCTTACCTAGCTACTGAGCATGTGCGACTCCCAACAAAGATGGAACAGAAGTGAGATGCCTCACTCTGTAGCTAAAACAGAGAGCTCAACACACAGGGTGAAAAGAGGAGCTGCAGCAATGTGTAGTACAACAAAAATATGGTGTTTTTTGAAAATTAAACCATGTAAACCTATTCTGGTACAACCTCTAAATACAATTATGTACCTGAAAATGAGCATAATATGAGCACTTTAAAAATCTGTATGTATGTGTGTGTGTGTGTGTGTGTTATTATTTTTTAGAATGATTAATGGGCCTAAACATTATCTTTAAATTCATGTTACCATTATCTTTTCCTATTTAAATCAATTCTCTGTTAAATTAATATTTAAGAAGGCTGTACACCTTTATACAGCACGACGACAAATGTTCACATTATTTTGGAAAAACCCTGATTGCGGCTACAGATACAGTGATGTTCACTGAAAAACATAATTACATAACTGTGTGTTTACCTCAATACAAGGGTTTACTCTTAACATTCCTCTTATCTTAATATGACCAAATTATAGAGAAGCATTGTGCTGTATGCGATACTGGTAAACTGACATTGTTGTCAGTGTGCAGTACAGTAATTTAACTCAGGGTTGTTAAACTCATTTTAGTTCATGGGCCACATACCCCTTATTTGATCTCAAGTGGGCCAGAGTTTCTTGTCAGCTAGATGTTGGCAACCGCAAGTTGCTTCTGCTACTGTAAGAAAAAAAAAGTTATGTTACGGACCCCGGGTGAGAGGGGTATTAATCCGAGAAAAAACTCAGAATTTCTAAGATTTAAAGTGGTAAATGTGGATTTGGAATTCATTCCTTCCCTGCAATTTTTACACTTTTGCAAAGTCACCCAGTGGGCCCGATTGGACCCTTTGGCGGGCCGGTTCTGGCTCACGGGCCGTAGCTTTGACACCCCTGATTTAACTCCACAAACTCAGGCACCTACCCTGTGTTTATTCTTTTGGTGCTCAATGTTTTCATGTACCCCCGTTAGCATGTAACCCTAAAATTCCTGTTCTACATGTGGATTTATCATCATATCTATCTGCAGTACTCCTGCAGTGTACACACAGCTACATCATGATAGTAAAACCCCAATGCAGAGAGAATATACTTTTGGATTGTGTCTGACACCAGGCAAAAAAATATAGTTGGTTTAAAAACTAAAATAAAAGTACAGTACTACTGTGAACAACGCTCATTTTATATCTTTCACGTTTATTTACACCAAGCTCTAAAACAGAGCCTACTTGTATCTGCATTGGGAGTATGGGGATATCCAGTGTACGTGGGTTATGCTGTCTTTGTATTATTTTGTCAAAAAGGAGAGAGCTTTATGGACCGACAGTTGTGTTTCCTGTCTGGCACAAGCAGAAAATGTGACTGTAAACACTACATTTTATTGAAACGGACAAAATGACATTTGATCAGCATGTTCCTTTTTTGCCTTGCATTGATGTTTTTACCTATTTGTATCTCTCTTTCCAAACTCCCAATGTTTGCATACTTATAAATTGTTCTTTATTGTCAATGTAGATATTACATTATGCAATCCACCTTTATGTTTTAATATTTATGTTCAGTTGTGTCCACAAGGTAAATACAAAAAAAAAGTGAATTTAGGAATATATGCCATTGTTTTTTCTTTTTTCAAAGCTTGTCCTACTTTGAAATGTTGCTTGATGGGTAGACGTTTTCTTCCCTTTGAATGAAATGAGTCCCGTTTAATAATCATCGGATATTTAGTTTGTTTGACTGTAACTGAGAGTTTTCATTCGGCCACAAATGCCACCAAGTGTAACGCCTCAACCTCGCCACCGGATGTCAATGTACACCACGGAATCACCAACCATTTTGGATGGACGGCAGCAGCTGCTGCAGCACAGCACACAGTCCTCCCCGCCCGTTTCGAAAGATAAATCACGGTACAGATTACAACACAGTAACACAGCTTCATGGTAAACTCTTACCACTGGGACAGGGTCCTCTGATTCGGCTCAGAGAGCACGGCCACTGTGTTGGGAGCTTAAACCGCCACTGGGACAGCTGGGCCCTGTAGAGTGACGGGTACAGCACAGGGAATTCAGGCCTTGATCAGAGAAGAAAAATGTGAAATACGTGAATATTTGTCGTCATCAAAGTATCTTCTGTTTTGTACCAACTATTTCTAATTCAAAGATAGGAATGGACACATTTTGACACTCTGATATGAACTAAGCTGTAGCTGCTGAACATTTGTCCTTACTGCTTGTTTTTATTACCCACTGTGCGTGTGTTTGTGAGTGTGTGAGTGAGTGAGTGAGCGAGAGTGTGTGTGTTTATATGAAATATAACACTATCCTTCTTCAGGCACTATCTGAGAACAGCAAATAAGTCTTTTATTTTATCAGTTCCTGTATTCCAGGTACTCTGTGGCCATGAAATACCAGCCATTGAGGTCCAGGACTTTGTGGACTGTCTTGTAAACACCGCTGCCCGTCAATTTGTTACCGCAGTGTGGACAGTTGAGGTGGTACTGCCACATCCCCTGCGGGCCCAAAGGAAGAAGGGCCGCCGGAAGAAGGCGTCAGCGTTGGAGCAGGCTGTAGATATAAACAGTAAAATAAATGGACAAAGCGACGCCGTGGATTTCCACGGAGACCAGTGAAGTCTATTCGAAGCACTTTTCCGGTGAGGGATGAGCGTTACTGCGCAGCCTCAAACTGAGCTTGAAGACGTAGATGTAACATGAGCAACCTGTCTGAAAGTTGTAAGTCTTCTGGTAGCTGTGCCAAGAGAAATCTCAATCATTCCCAATCTTGCAGAGACGGAGAGCGTAGGTATATGTAAGGAGATAACATAGGCACAGGGTAATTATTGCTCACTAAAATGCTAGTTAACATTAGTAATTAAACTTAAACAGCTAATGTAAGTCCAAACTGCATGCAAGCTTCTCCTGACTATACGGTAATTCCTCTATATGCAACAGACGCAATCATTAGCCTATTTTTACAAAAACGTCTGCTTCGGAGCCATAACATGAGATACAAGGTAATGGAGCCTTTTATACATTGTCGTCTTTCTTTAGAAATAAACAATGGACAAATAGAGTTTTTAAACACTTCAGATGTAAAGTTATTCACTGTCAAAGTGGCGCCAAAATGAATGGCAGTCAATGGAATGCTAACGGCAGGTGATGGCTTGTTAGCATCAAAATGTCTCCATAGGAGCTACGCTTTGCGGATGCTCGCTTACCCCCTTGGCTGTAGCAACAACACCCAGGTGCTGCCAATCAGGTGCCTGATTGGCAGCACCTGGGTGTACCAGAAGCTCAAAACAAGTGTCAATAGCAACATCAAAATAAGCCGTTTGGCAATTTGGCAAATTTTTCATGGGCGCAACCCACATACTCAGCGCTGCTGCTCATCCCACAAATGCATGTTCCTTACATGAACTGAACAGGCTTTCCAACGGTATAAGATTTATTGCCAAAAAGCATTGTTACCACAGAGAAATAATCTACCAAATGCAAATTTTCTTACTTTTTGTGCTAAGTGTATATACGAAACAAAAATCACCTAAATATATACATATATAGCCTAATATAGAGACAGATTCAACAAGAAAAGCAACCTGACGTCACGCTGCAGTGGCCAATCGCGCGCGTGGATCAGACTCGTCAGTGTGTTTTGAAGCATTGTGAGAGTCCCGTACAGGAAACGGGAAACAGAACACAACAGGACGTCACAGAAATGGGCAGTTTAGGTGACACTCCCACTGCCACAAAATGCGACAACGAGAATCTGGTCCTGTCTGAGAAGGGGGACTAAATATGGAGGGGTGCCCTCTCCTTCACCTTTCCCCCTCCTAGCCCCTGGTCTGCAGTGAGGCCACTCTCTTTAACCGGGCAGATCCAGGTCTTGTCTCCAGTCGTATGTTACCCACAACATAACTCATACAAACACTTCTTACCCGTATCCTTGTGGAACATATGTTTTTTTTACACAAAACAAAACAAACAAGGAAACACACACCAAAAGTAGCAATATAAAAGCCATGTCATTGACATTAACAGCCACTGCCACTGATACAAGCTGTAAAAATAAAATAAAAATACCCAAAACCTCCTATCCCCGTGCCTCCCCACTCACATCCAGCCAAGGTGACCTGTTCTGCATTTTGTAATCTTAGCATGAAAGTTATTTTTTCCATCGTATAGATTCCCCTGACTACTGATCGCCAAGTATCATGTGTTGGAGGGTCTTTTTTAAGCCAGCTCAGTGTTATTGTTTTTTTTGCTGCTGCAAGAAGTACAGTATATGCAGCAGGTATGTCTTTTTCCGGCTCTCCACCACATCTAGGAAGACACCAAGGATGGCTAGCAGTGGGTCCCTGGGGCAGGCGCCTGCCCATTATTTTATCAAGGAGGTCAAAAATCCCCTTCCAAAAGTTGTCCAAGAGAGGGCATGTCCAAAATATATGTCTATGGCTTGCAGCCTCCTCTCCGCACTTCCTCCAACATGCACTTGTTAGCTTAGGATCAATTTTGAAGAGAATGGTGGGAGTTCTAAAGTATCTATTTACTATTTTTCATTGAAACTCTCTCCAAACATTCGAGTTAGAGACTTTATTCGTGTACTTTTTTTGAATAACTTTTAACTTGTCAATGTCATATGTGACAGATAACACAAATAAAGGCATACAATTTAAAAGTGCTTATATCTCTGCTGTCAGGAGTGGCTAGTAGAGGGCTGCATTGGGATTGGGTCCCGCCGGACCCAACGCAAATCTCGCGGGAGCGGGCGGTTTTAACTTTGCTGCGGGCGGGAGCGGGCGGCTAAAAAAAACACTGCGGGATCGGGATGTAGATTGGAACCCCCCCCACGCCAGCAGAAACCATAGATATACATATATACTGACTGAGTAGATACTGTATAGGCCATCTATGAGCAGACACCAGCGTGTTTGAGCCTCCCAGGACTGGGGAGCTCCGAGCCAAGCTCCGTCCACCGTCCGCCCGCTCCCTCATCCTCGGCTCCTTCCTCCCCCTCTCTCCCTCTCCTTCTTCTCCTTCCTCCCCGTCTAACAGCAGCAAGCACCTGCCTTCTTTGCCTTCATCTTCTCCCTATTAATCTATAAAATTACGTGTTTTCTCATGCGGGACGGGAGAAGACACAACATCAATGCATCTCTATTATTGTGCGGGCATAAATTCTCAGAGTTTTGCGGGTGCGGGCGGGAGTGGACGTACACATTGCGGGAGCGGGCGGGAGTGTAACACACATGTTGCGGGTGCGGGCGGTAATGGTCAGAAATTCGCAGGGAGCGGGATGAAGAAAACAGTCCCGCGCAGGGCTCTAGACTGCTGTATGTCTGCCTGCCTGTTTGCCTCTCTGTATGTGTCTGTGTTTTCCAGGTTAGCTACATAGCTACTAGCTGGTATAGAAAAGAAACCGAGTGGTAGCCACTTTCACCGGTCAATTCAGTTTAAAATGATGCTTGTTGAAAAGCTTTTGATGGCAATAAACATATACTTCAAAAGGACACTACAAAACGAGATAAATGTTAGAGTTTAATGTTAGAGCATCAGCTAAATGGTTTTGGAAACAAACTGTCTGTAGTGATCTTATCTTGCATTTCACCGTCTCTTAACACAACAACTATACGATATCGTGGGCAGGCATTAATGTAAAGGTCACGTTGATAGCCTATATGACGTCACCTACCGGCAGCAGCGTAGGTAGACGAGGCTACCAACTTTACTTCCATATTATTACTTTTAAACATTTTTTATTCTCGAATAAGTGATTCACAAGTTATTTTTTTAAATGTTCATGTGTAATTTTACAAAGCATTGATAATTTAAATGGGCAAAAGGGCACCAGCAGAGCACTTTGGACTTTTGTAGACTGGTTTGTAGGCAAAGGGGCAGGTGCTCAGGCACCCATAACCCCCCCTCCTCTGTACGTGACAGAAACAAACGGATAAACCCCCTTTATCAGAGCAGTTACATCAACTTATCACAGATGTTATGACATATTTTCATGTATGAAATAGTTAGACATATAGCGATATTCCCAAAGGACCATAAAAAGCCCTAAAAACACCTTGCTAACTCAGTGTGACTAATTTCAGAAAGAAATATAATTTTCTAGAGTGTTTTGCACTTATATTTAATACAAATTAAAGAGTATTTTACTTACTTAGCTAGTGTCTCTGTCGTCGGCTTCTAATTTAGACTGACGGCTGGCTTAGCGAGAATCCAAGATGGTGGTTGAGATTTAGAAATTGAAACAAATTGAGCCATTTGATTGGTTGAGATTGGGAGCAAAAAACACGACTCGTTTGATTGGCCTAGATGAAGAAATTGGCACAAGGAGCTCGGTTCTCCGATTGGCTCCTCTAGTTGGGATCAGGAATTTGCAGGTCTGATCAAGTACATCTCGCTGCAGTTTGCGGGAAGGTGGGGCTTGACATCAAGCCCCGCCCACATCCAAGTCAGTCATTTTTTTTTTTTTGCCTACGTCATTCCCCATACGCTCTAACGGACCAAGACCGTTCTCTTAATACATCCATGACCAAGACAGCCTGGAAGAATTTTTTTACTATGAAGAAAATTATTTGGATAAATGACATGTTTTTTATTTTGAATCTTTTAATTTTATTTGAAAATTTTATATCTATAAATGTAAATGATCTGAAAGAAAACCGAATAGGCTAGTCACCAATTTAAAAATGACATGAAATTATATCTTAAAACCTTAAAAAAGGACTGACAAATAAGAAAGCCATCCTGACTCTGAACATTTACAATGCCTTACAACCTCTTTAATGTAAATTTAATGCGCCCCTTTTTCGTGTATGTATGTATGCATTTAATGTTTTCAATGTGTTTATGGATCTGTACTTGAATAATAAAGTTTTTTGAAGACAAAAAAAAAAAAAAAAAAGACAGCCTGGTAGCGAAGCTGATAGAGCCTCTTGATTCACATTAGATAGAAACTGATGATGTAGGCTAAACAAACGATATTTCATGCAACAGTGAAGTTTCTCCTCCCGCTTCCCGCAGACTGCAGCGAGATGCTCCTCGGTCTGATGGTCGATCCCACCCTGTGGCAAACATGCTTCTCGTCATTTTAAGGTCAGCAGATCGATCCCCGCCTGCGGCAGGCAAAGATGGAGAAGAAATATCTTTGAATGTAGGCCTACATGCTACTCATATACAAGCTTCATCTGAGTGTCTGTATATAGGCTATCATTTAAAGAATAATAACATGTTTGGAGCATTAAAGAGTAAGATAAACGAATGGTGAGCTCAAAGGGGGGGGGGGGGATATGTGGGCTTGAAGGGAGAATTTGAGGTCAGAAGTTCGATCCCACCCTGTAGCAGACATGCTTCTCATATAAAAGCGTCATCTCAGTGTTTATGTCATCTAAAGGCTGAATAAGATTAAAATAACATTGTCATCTGTCACTGTCGTCCCAAAAAAAACATGTTCATTATGTTAGGTCACTTGAACCAACATTGCTGTGACTTATCTTATCCAATCCTTGACAACCTGCAGTCTTTTAATCAAAACACATACTGTTAGATATAAATGAACATTTTGCTCATTCACAAGCTTCATCAGAGCGTGTTCATATCATATAGGCTTAATAACACGTTTAAAGCATTAAAGTTCTAGTAAGATGATTTAATGGTGTGTTCTCTGTTATTAATGTTAATAACTGCTGATATGTTTGTGACATGTTTATGTTTAGTTTTCATTGTTTTGCACATTTGATAACTCAGGAGCAGTATGAGTCACCATGTTGTGTTTTATTACAGGATGATATGGAAACCAAAATCACAGGGTGGAGAAAGATCTTTGATCTCAAAATATGTACAGTATGTTAGGTCCGGTTAAGATTTAGAAATTGAGACAAATAGAGCCATCTGATTGGATGAGATTGGGAGCAAAAGCACGACTCGTTTGATTGGCCTAGACAAAGAAATTGGAACAAGCCGCCCGGTTCTCTGATTGGTAGTTGGGACTCATGGGGGCTGGGGGGGGATTTTTGTGTGTGAATGTTTTTAGGTCAATGGTTCGATCCCACCCTGCGGTAGACAAAGACGGAGAAGATATTTAAAAATGAACATGCTACTCATACACAAGCTTAATCCGAGTGTGTACTGTGTATCAATCATCTATCTCGTCAAAGACTTTAAAGCATTAAGTAAATGTTGGAAGTTGTGCGATGCATTATAAATGATCAGAAATAATAAAGCTTCAGATTGTGATTTTTATTTTTTAACAAAATGATAATGATTTAAACTTAGAGATGATTTTTAAACAAAATAGAACTTAACATATAATTATATATTTTTTGCCCCGAAGGAGATGGTAGAAAAAGAAATGTTCCTCAGTCCGGCTCCCCTAGCTCTATTACCAGTTTCCTCCTCATCTCTTCTCTCCACTTCTCGTCAGTTTTCCCGCCAACAGCTGCGCAGTACGCCTCCCTTGCCACGTGAGTATTAAAGTGCTCATATTATGCTCATTTTCAGCTTCATAATTGTATTTAGCGGTTGTACCAGAATAGGTTTACATGGTTTCATTTTTCAAAAAACACCCTATATTTGTTGTACTGCACATTGCTGCAGCTCCTCTTTTCACCCTGTGTGTTGAGCTCTCTGTTTTAGCTACAGAGTGAGACATCTCACTTCTGTTCCATCTTTGTTGGGAGTCACACATGTGCAGTAGTAAGGACTACTAGCCAGTCAGAAGCAGAGTATGAGGGCGTGCCACGCTAGCAGCTAGGCGAGCATTATACAGTCCTTCCAGAAAAATGCAGAGTTTTTTTGTGATCTTTGTGGGCAAAAATCCTTGATTATGCGGCACGTTTTCTTAAAAAATGCGATGGAATATGCGGGATATTTATGCAATTTTATGTGATGAAATTGCGGGAACTTGCAAAAACTGCGGTTTCATCATGGCTTCATCGCGGGGTTTGCAGCTTTTCGATGATGTTCATGTCACTTCATAACGTTCCCATGGCAACAGGGGAAAATGGCTGCTCTTGTATGAAGTAAACGCAACATTTTTCAACTTTCTGCTAAGATATATGTGACTTTTTTGCAACGAAAATGCGGGGATTATGAAATCATGCAAGCCCCGCGTATTTTGCGCGGAATTCGGCAATTTATGGCGAAAGTGCGGCGTATTTTAAAAAATGCGCCCCCGCATAAATATGTGGACTTTGGCTGATTATGCATTGAATTATGCGATCGCATAATTGCGTTTTTCTGGAGGGACTGATTATAACGTGTGTTACAAAGTGACGCATATTTGTCTCTGAAGTAAAGGCTGGACTACAATAGAGCTGTTTGGAGCAGTTTGTGAACAGTGTTTTCTGTTGGAGATGGTAAGTCTCTTTGGGGTGGACTTTGGGCTTTTTCACTTTGTAAACCTATAACATGCACAAAAAAAGATATAATAAAAGAAAGGGGAAAAGCCAGAAAGCATAATATGAGCACTTTAAACCTTTTGGGCTGGCCATACTTGGCGCAGGCGTACGTCAATGTCTCTGCCGCCTTCCTCTTCCTGTAGGCTTTATACCTGGCATGTTCGGTGATGGCGAGATGAATCCTCATGAAGCATTGACGCTTTCCAGCAAAATGGTTTCGCAAAAGGGGTTAATTTCTCGCTCTGATGGCCACGTAGTCCGAGAGGATCAGGGACCCCCCCCCCCCCAAACCCAGTTTGCAGGGTCAGTGAAAGCACAGAGTGGGTTATTATACAGTATCAGTGCCGGTTCAGAACGTGCCTGTTTGAAATGGGCTGATTGCTTGGCCTCCGGTAGCCTGATGCGGCTTGTAGCTTTTTCCGGAACCCCGAAATAACTTGAAGAAGGCTCTCAAAACACTTAATGTGCAACTTAACTGTATAGGCTAATACTGACTTACTTTGTACTTACTACTTAAATGGAAAAACATTGTACTTCTACATTTACCTGACAGAGAACGTTATAGATTCAGATTCTACTAACACCATATCGTGATTAAAATATGATGCATTATTATTCATTAAACTATCCAGCATTATATTGGAGTTTTTTTACCATAGGCTACTACATAAAGGTAAAGGGCCTCGTGAATTTATATATTTGTTCATAAATTGTTTTTATAAAACTCAACCTGTCACACATGTTGCAGTGCAGTTCAATTATTATTATTATTTTTTTTTATTACATTTATATCTGCATTTATGTCAAAACCTAGAGACTTTCAAACATGTAATTTATTAATATATATATATATATATATATATATATATATATATATATTTCAATTCCCTTTCCTGAGATAATGAAGTCCATGTTATTGTTTTATCAGAATCCAATTGAAATACAAAAAAGTAGTTCAACAGATTTTGCTAAATTGTTAAAATATTAAAAGCATAGGCTATCCTGCATCATCCCTCTTTTTTTTTTTTTTTTTTTTTTTATATCATCCCTCTTTCTTCCCCTGATATGATTAAATGAATTAAAGCTATAGGTGACGTATTTCCAGGGAGGGCTATCTCGGGACATAGGCGCCGACAGACCAGTCTACATTTGGATTCGCGGTGTGTTGCTCCTGCCTTTACGACAACTTTTTCAACTGTTCTTTCAAACTCTGAAAAATGGGTACGTGAGCTGTCTGTTTATTTCAATAACATTAACAACTTTGTGTAGCTGTAAAGAGCCTATATTGTAACAACTTACTTAAATCACCTAGCCTACCTGATGTTGGACCATCACTCAGAAGACACACTACGTTGTTGTTGTAGTCTATGCTGTCTTTCGATTGTAGACTACAGAAATTACTACGGAAAATTAAAAGGATATTTGTTGTTCTTCAGTTCGAGTTGTTGACAGAAGTAAAGCCATTACGGCCCTTCGTCTGTTACTAATTCTCCGGAGGAGAAACAGACGTTGGTGGGAAATTTACTGCACTAAATATATACTGATTTTATTACAGCAAAGACAACGTTGGCAGTATTGACGGCAAAATAGGCTACAGAATATTTCGTTATATTTTTTTTTCAAATTATATTTATATCTGCATTTATGTCAAAACCTAGAGACTTTCAACATCAAAATATATATTATTAAATGTATTCGTGTCAAAATGACATATAAACATATTTTCGTAGGCTATTGCCTGGAAACGCTTCCAACACGCTTGCCTGTCGCGTGAAAAATAGGCGTCGGTTCAGGTGTGTGCAAGCTCTAACCTGTTAACATGGGAGCCGAAATAATATCATAGTGGGGGGGTCTGGGTGTCCTCCCCCAGGAAAGTTTGGAGCATCAGCGACTTTTTTTCTGCATTTGGATACACCTTTATGCACCAATTTACGGTGGAAATACCTTTATTTAGCCTATGTGAAAAAGAAAAACAGATGACAATTCAAAATATATCAAAAATATAATGGAAAGTATGTTGTTGCATGTCATTGGGCATTTTTATGTGACTGCGTATACTTTCGTATCAGGTAGACTACACCACTGGATCTGAGCCAATCACACCATTCTGGTTTTTGCATCCAATCAGATGGCTCATTTTGTGCCAATTTATAAATCTCAAGCCGCCATGTTGTATTCAGGTTTACCGAGATCAATCTGCATTTCGGAGCCGAGAACGACGGCTTTGTAAGTAGCCTAGCCTCTAACATTCTTTTTTAATTCTTCTTAAATATTAGTGTAAAACGCTGTAAACCTGTCTGACATTAGTCGCACTGAGTTACCGACATGTTTTACGGCAAGTTTACTCTCAGTGGAGTTAAAACTGCAATGTATTTCTCTCTGTAAACCATCGAAAGTAGGCTAATTGCCTAGCTGCTATCGCTGAAGACGTCATCCTCCCCTCAGGCTTCTTTGCCCTATGTGTCTACCCCCTCTGCTGGCCTTGAGCAGGTAAGCAAAACCTATGATATAACAGGACAACACAGTCAGATTACAGGGTTTTCTGTATACTCAGATCTTAATGTCATAAATACCAAACAAAAGCATAAAACCCTTTTTTTCAGAGCACTTTTTTCACATTATTACCGATGTTCTGACATATTTATTATGAAATATAGGCTAGCTATATCAAGTGGATGAACATGATGTGAGTTAAATATATAGGCCTACAACAATCTGATTTAGCAGCTGTCATTAGCGCTACTAGACTGTTGAATTACCCAGCGGAGGTCGGTCAAAGACTGACACATTGAAAAATACTTTTTCAGAACTAGTTTGGCGGAAAAAAAAAAACAGACAGTTTTTCTTACAGTGTGTTCGGGTCCTCTTCACATCTTTAACGACGAAATTAAAAACAAATTGAGAAGTTTGAAGTTTACAGCCGGTGTTGGCTGTCATCCTAACTTTAGTAACGTAATGTAGCCGAATCATAAGAGGGGTTGCACAATAAAATAGACCAACTGTAACGTTATAATTCATCGACAGAATATCTTCATAAGACTATTGAGGAGTGCGGGTTTTTCTAGACATTGTTTTAGTGACTTTAACCACCGGAAAATATCAGTTTGGATGAATTTTAATGCGAAACAATAGATTGTTTTCCTATGAAAACCGAGTCCTAACTTTTACCTTTTGGCATAGATTCTATGGGTACCGTTTCTCCACAAGACTAAATATTGTAACATGTTTTCTAGAGAACATTTGAGATGGAAGGATTGGCGAATATAACAAGTTTGAGAGCAGAAATGTAAGTTTATCTCACAAAACAAGTCGGGAGTTCCTCTT
Source organism: Sander lucioperca (assembly GCF_008315115.2). Taxonomy (NCBI): domain Eukaryota; kingdom Metazoa; phylum Chordata; class Actinopteri; order Perciformes; family Percidae; genus Sander; species Sander lucioperca. Next base: position 15,794,760 of record NC_050181.1, on the reverse strand, counting down.
CTCGGCTCTTTTCTCCGACACAGAGTGAACAAAAGGCTTTTTACATCCACACCTGAGGACAGGAGAGTCATAAAAGATCACATGGATCATGTTTTGCGGTAGTTAGGATCATTAGGAAGCTGTCCCCCACCTACAGCTGCCAATTTTCAGCTGTACTTACGTACAAGTAAGAAATATCAGTTTGTAATTAACATATTGTATGATGTATATACTGTATGTTTTGCTGTATATGATGTTTGTTTTGTTTCTGCAGGCTGTCCTGTGACCTGAGGGTGGTCGCACAGCTGAGGTCTCGCACTCTGGGCAACATTGCTTCTCAGCTGTGCAACATCCTGCGGGAGGCGCGCTTAGATGCCTGGATGCGGATAGCTTGATGTAGTTCCTGGCCTTGTGCTCAGTGAGGGGGCAGTTCCCACCACCACCCCAGATGCCCCCTCTCCCCTCCGCCGTCTGGCTGCTAACCGTGTACAGCCATGACGTCCTGACGCGGCTGGAGGCCAGGATCTCGTCCACCTTGGGATCCATCCTTAAGATGGATTCCACTAAGAAGGCAAGTGAAGTTTGTGACGGTTTAATATTTTCTGCTTTTACAGCACAGCTGTGTGTTCATGGACTCGCAATAACATGTAGAATCTCTCTCCTTAAGGTGACGAAAAAGGCCAGGTCCTCATCAGTGTCCTCACCTGCTCCGAGGGCACCGGCCTGTCCCCCATGGCGGCCGGGTTGATGATGCGGTACCGACTCGCCGGGGTACATCCTCCCCAGCTGATCTACGTGTGTGTGTGTATGTATATTCTCTCTCTCTCTCTCTCTCTCTCTCTCTCTCTCTCTCTCTCTCCCCCCTGAGGCTGAACAACTGGAACAGGAAAACCACACTCACAGCTACAGTTTATCGGAAAATAGCGTTGGGCACACTGACTTTGATGAATTTACTGTTTATCAGACCCCAGATGAGACAAGAAACTAACGTTAGCGAGCACTTCGGTGACGGTCCCTAGCTAGTTAGTGGGGATGCATACCGCTCCAAACCAACATTAACAACGTAGTAATCTTCCCTCAGTGTCTCAATGTCAAACGATTAACTTTTTTTTAAAATCGCGATTAATCGCTGAATTTCTATAGTTAATCGCGATTAATCGCATATTTTAATCACATGATTAAAATTCTATTATTTTGCATTTCAAACAGTTTTTAAGTACATATTAACAATCGAAAGCAATTTTTACCAGTGTATCTTGATTGGGAATCAAATGAATGCAAAGAAAGTTACTTTATGAACTTGACTTTAAGATTTGTAATTGTTTATGTGTGAATCTGTCATTATTGCACAATTCCTCCTAGTACCTAAATAAAAAAAAATAAAAATCCCTATCCTTACTAGAGTCAATATAGTGTTTAGTAACTCCTAAATAATGTTGATTACTCACTGACGTCCAGTGATCACCAGTTAATGAGACAGCGTTTGCAGCACGTTGCAGCAGTTCCAGTTGGGCTGCTTTCTCCGTGTCATACAGGCTGTGTATCCGTGAAACTACTGTCCCCCTCGATGGCAACGACACGGGTCAGAACATGCCAACCGTAGTACGTCTTTAAGACCTGAGTCCTCTACGATGCTGACAGGTCTGCAGTTAGTTGCCACCCGTTTCGCAAGAGCTGTAGTATTTTTTTGGGATTTGGTTTCATCCACAGGTCGGCAAGTAGCACTCTCCAAAATAGTGCTTTGCCTGAGTAGGTAGCATGCTAGCGGGTAGCATCAACGTTAATAACTGTACTACTATGCTTAGCTCCGTAGGTGGTAGCTCAAGCTTGACGTGCTTTACACAATGTGCATATGGCTTTCGACTTGTCTACGAGCCGTCGGGGAGTTTTGGAAAATAAAAAGCGCCATTCAGGATTTCATTGCTGCTGTCTTTCTCCATCATGCCTGCAGCCTGCAGCAGCAGGATGTGATATGAGGAAGTGGCAGCTTGATGATAAGTAACGGTGCTGCAAAGGGTCAAAACAGTAGCCTGTTAGGCACGACGCAAAGCCGAGTAAAGTGTAAAATAAATTAATAAATGCTGTTTTTTTTTTTTTCTTGCCTTGTATCAGCATTATCATTGTTACTAGTAATACTACTGTCATTACTTATAATTATTACTATTTGTTTGGGTGTTGAGTTATAACTGCAATTGCCATTACTACTCTGTCTTTATTTCCTTTCCTGAGCAATGCAGGGTGGGTTTGGGGGGTTAAAAAAATGGTAAAATGACATGGTCTTTTGTTACACCCTTGTGTTATCACTTCTTTTATAAAAAGGTCAATAAAGAAATTGTAAAAAAAAAAAAAAAAGAATTAATAAATGCCGGCATGCGATTAAAAAAGAATTAATCGCATCGCGATTAACGCGTTAACGCTGACAGCCCTAATATATATGTGTGTGTGTGTGTGTTTGCGTTAAGTTTATGAAAAATAAACCACATTATGTTTCTTCTGTCACAGGAGTGGGGACAGCTCGTGGTGAGACTGGACATCTGGCACCTGATGCGGCACTTTGCATCAGGTGTCACCACAGAGGCCCACGAGCTGTACGCCCCCTTCATGAGTCCAGCTGTCTCACTGCATCTTCGAGGTGGACTCGGGAGATGCCCGCCTTCTCACTGAGGCTAAGCGGTCACAGCTGGAGGGGGGGAAGCACGGGATGGTTGGCCTGACTGACGCCGAGGTCATCAGGAGGATCTCCAGGGAGGAGTGGAGGCTCCACTGTCGTCGGACACGTTGTGACAGTTTGTCTTTATCCGTTTTATGTTTTCTTGATATGGTCATGGGGTGCCAGCCAGGTCTCTCTCCTGACATCTAAGATAGTCTTAGCTGGTTAAAGTTTTATGTCAATAGTAATTTGTTAGGATATGGATCAAACCACACAAGCATGCACATATAAAAATGTACACCCTATAGACATTAAACATAAAGATAAACCCAAGAAAAGACAAACTCACAATTCAAGGTTCAAATCAAATGTTCCTATATTTAACACAAAATTGAGCAAAGCACTCAAAATCACACAGAAGAAACATATTGTCCAAAATTCCACAGTAGAGAAAGTCCTCACAAAAAAATCAACTAAGTCAACACTCCTCATCCAGGAGCTCCTCGACACCTTCAGCGGACCAGCCGGGCGCAACACCCTGGACATCCCGTTGCTTGACGCTCTCCGCATCTGGGAAATTTGGAGTACACAGAGGCCCCCACCTCAGCTGCATCCAGGACCCACCAGGTGTGCAGCTGTACACCCAGACTCGCAGGCTGACAAAGGGCTGCACGAGGGGCTCCACGTCTCTGGAGTCCTTCCACCTCCACCGGTTCATCCCAGGTACTTGCATGTTTCTCATGGCTTGCGATCATATAACCTGTATTCACATTTCATCATAAATCGGATTAATTTTTGATTCAAAAACCTACCTCCTCAGGGACGCGAGCAAGTGCCATGCACTTCCAGGCGTTCCTGGTCGATGGACTAGTGAGGTGGAACGAGGACCGCGCAGCAGCAGCTGCACCCCCAGTCGCGGCTGAGGAACAGGTGAACAAATCGGTGGAGGAGTAGAGTGAGGAAATGAGGAAAATGGACAGAGACCCATTTTATTTCCTTTTTTTCAATTTCTCCAATGGGAAATATTTTGTATTGTTCTGATTTGTTTGTTTTTAAAAAAATTGTTTTTAGTTTATATCCATGATGTTCCATTCTGTGATTGTTCAGATGCCGCCGGATGTCCCTCATTTTCGGCCAGATGTCCGTGCCCTTCCTCTTTGTGTTGGCGTTCTAACCTCCGGTGAATTTATGAGGACTATGGTTAACTGCTCCTCCGATCTCTGCAGGGTAAATCCAAAAAGACCAAAGAAACGAACAAAAAAAAGAAAAGAAAAAAGAATGGATAAAAAAAAACTCAAAACTCAAAAAATTAAAGAAATGATGGACTTTAAAGTCCATTTATTCCCTTTGGGTTTAACAAAACAGCAAAGATACACGATTAAGAGAAGAGCTTCGAAATGTGCACGTTAAGTTTAAATGTCATATTTCATGGATGACAATGATTTCTTCTGTTATATTTAGAATAAATTGAGCTTTTTTTGACCAGATGGAGTTCTTTACTATATATGCCGGAGACGGCAAGACAAGCGGGAGCATCTTGCAAAGGCAGTTATGTCAGCCTCAGAAGCAGACAACATTTTTCTGGAAATGCACAGCAGCAGCCTTGGGTCACATTGCAGGGTTGAAAAAACACAACACGCGATCATCAGCAGGTATTACTGGTCCTGGAATGGAGGCCGATATCCGCAAAATGGGTAAGTTAAATGGGTCACCCAAAATTACCTCAGTTTAATTACATGAAGGCCAATGAACAAATCAAACAGTCAAATTGAAGCAATAATTAAATGGATTCTATTAAAACACAAGTGATCTTTTCCCCTTACTTACTGTTTCTGCTTGACCAAATGCCTATGATATACATTCATTTGAATATATGAATGCATGTATATATGTATTGTATAATATGATTGCCAGGCAAAGCGTGCCAGTCTAAAAGAAAAAACACAGTACAACCCAATAGAGGTGAGGTTATTTGTGCAATGAATATCCCATGCAGCTAAATGTGCTTACAAGCTTCTTCCTGTACAGATGTTTAATTATCCAACTCTTAACTTTTAGGTAACAGAGTCATTTGAACTGGTGGGGATGGACCTCATGAAGCTGATTGTAACTGATGGTGGTTATCAATACATTTGTGTAATGGCAGTGAAGTGGGCAGAGACCTACCCTCTGAAGAATAAATCAGCAGAGGAGGTGACCAATTGTATTCTGGATTTTGTATATAAATTTGGTGTACCTCAGAGACTGCTAACAGACCAGGGGACAGAGTTCAAAAACCAGGTGAACACTCGTGACAAACACTGCTCATTTCTTACTGAGCCGTACTGTAAATGCTGACCTTTTTTCTGCAAAATTATATTTAAGGTGAATGCTAGGCTCTGTAAAGCCCTTGGCATTCAACGGAGCTTCTGTTCCCTATACCACCATCAAACGAATGGCTTGGTTGAGAAGCTTAATGGCACCATCCAGAGGTCTGTGCATTGTTAAATTGGCCAATTTACACCGACACAGCATGAGTACTATGGACTAAATTAGGGACATAAAAATGCATGCTGTTATGTTATTCAATGCAAACATTTCCAGGTCTCAACCAACTGGCCAGGAACACACCAACACAATGGGACCAGTTCCTCCAGCCAATCATGTTCGGACTTAGGACAAAAAACAAACAAACAGCTTTTTACTACATATTTTTTACTGTTTGGAAGGGAGGCCAGATACCCATCTGAGGTGCCAGAAGAGTATGAGGTACGTATTTGTTTTGGAGTAAGTGGTCATAATTACTTGTATAAATAGTTCAGAATATAACACCACGTGGTATGTTGGTACCTTAGGTGACAACAGAAAAAGTGGAGGAACTTATTCTGAGGGAGGAGGTGTTTGAGGGAAACGAATATCGGCAACGAGTGTACCAGAGAGTGCAGAAAAATGTCCTGAAGAGTCAGGAAACCATTAGAAAGCGCTAGTTGGAGAAAGGTTGGGAGGACAATTTGAAGGTGGAAGATCTTGTCCTCAAACAGAACCTCCGACAGCAACAGAGGAAAGGAGGAAAAATGGAGAGTGACATGCTTGGTCCATTTAGGATAACCAACATTAGGGGGAAATTTGGACAATAATTGGCTTCTCAAACAACCGAAACAGTGGCCAACATTGACCAATTGACACATTTTATAGAGCCAGAAGAGAGGAATCCTGCCAAGTTAAAAAAGTTTAGCAACTCTCCTTTGCCCTGCCCCTCTCCTTCACAACAACCAAACACCCACGCCAGCTCTGCCACTAATCTCCCCTCAAACTTTCAACCCCAACCACCTGCCATCAACTCCTGTCTTTTGTTAATAAGTAATTTTGTTTCTGATGTGCTTATTAATTCTTTACTTTAGGGCATTCATGCGGAAAAAAGACAAATATATCAAGATTGAGGTGTCACATCCCCGTCAGCAAGATTTCACATCCTGTGGAGTGTTGGCGTGCAAAGTAAGATTATGTACCCAGTATGCTTTTTAAAAATCTTTTTTTTTATAAGGACACAAATAAAATTAACCTGTATTTTCAGGTAGCTGAGCTGCTCCTAAATGGAACCAGCACAGACTTTGATGTTGACGTGGCAGGCATCAACACCTTGAGGGAAGAGTTTGCCAGGAGACTGATGGTTGATTCTGGTAAGCTTCAATTAATTGTATATCAACCTCACTGAAACATCTTTTAATAGACAACCTCAATGAACTCTGCCACTGTTGCAGGGAAATGAACACTGGGGAAAGTGACACCTTAGAGGCACCTATGGACCATCAGGTAGGAACCTTTAACGTTCTTTTCATGGATAATGCATTTATTTAGCTAATAGAGACAGTTGAGTTGTGTGCTTCATGCATTATTGCTCATTATTAATGAGTGTGTCTGTCTTTGTCAGTGTTTATTTTCCATTTAGAAAGATTTCAAAACCAATTTGAAATGGATTACAAACCCGCATTCCGGCTGCTTCCTGGCTCCACAGAGCTGACCCTGCCATGTGTGGCAAAGGCCATCAAGGAGAGGCCAAAAAATAAAATAGCCAATAAAGAAAAGGTGGAGGCAGATGCCCAGACTTGTGTGCGGGAGGGTGGTGGTGACCCCAGAGACTGCCGACTGGTGCTCAGCCAGAGCGAGCTCCAGTTTGGCCAGTATCGGGGTCAGACCTTCCACTGGCTCCTCATTAATGACCTGGGGTTTGCAGTGATGGTCCTGGCGGCACACAGAAAGGAGAGGGACAGTGGGGTGAGCCTGGAGACCCCTCTGATGGCAAACAAAGAGGCCCTGGACCAATACGCGGGCCTCTTTCCAAACGTGGTGTCGGCCATCAGGAGGAGGAGGATAGGGGAAGGGTCGCTGGTGGATCCACGGGAGGAAGACTCCTGGCTGGTGGGCTTTGGTAGACATGGTAGCATGTTAAATTAGAGAAATATGTAAGTGCTTGTTTCTCTATAACCTTATTTCTTCATTCCTCATCAGCTACAAGTTGTGGGTGCAGTGGTCTTCTGCCCGGGCCGGCACAAAAATGTCAGACCTGAAGCGCTATTTGGCCTGTGAGAGGTACCAGTCCACAGCGACCACAGTGCAGCCATCACCGTCCTCCGGAAACATTTTATTTCTCTTAAAGCCTCAGACATATAGGCCCCTCTCCTGCTCCTGCAGCATCCACCTCAGCAACAGCACAGAAGGGGGCTGGTGTCTCTGCTGTGGTGGATGAGCCCACAGATGAGGAGCAGCAGGAGGCCACACAGGACCAGGACTAGGGCTGCACGATATGAGGAAAAGCTGCGATGTGCGATAACATTGTTTAATATTGCGATGACGATATGACTTGCGATAAATATTCAAATGTAAATGTTAGCTATACTGTTCCCATGTTTTGACATGCTTTTATTGAACAAATTACACATAAATGAGGCATTATAACTATAAGAAATTAACGTTCGACGAAAATCTTTTAAACTGACCTTTGTTGATCTGAAATGAAGACAGATTCAGCAACTGCACGGCCTATTTCTCGCTTAATGTTTTCAGAAACTGAACGAGACGCCATGACAGTCTGGCTCTGAATTTCCGGAGAAAAAAGAACCACGTGACGCATTCGTCCAATCAGCTGCCGGTTTTCATTTTCTGTGAAATAATCAGACTGTTAATGGAAACAATACAGAGCAGCGCCGCCTGCTGCTATGGAGACGTATTACGCTTCGCGTCGTCTCAGTGTGTAAACTGTTTTCCCTTATTCATCGTGTCAGGCTGTCTGTTGCGATGTGTTCATCGTGCTAGTTCATATCGCGATGACGATGAAAATTCGATGTATCGTTCAGCCCTAACCAGGACCAGCCCCTGCAACCTCCAGAAGCCATGGAGAAGACGGCAGAGACACCCCGCTGCGACCTGGAGCAGACTAAGTGCAGGAGTTGATGCAGCCAGCCTTCCTTTGCTTCTTTGCATGTTGGCTGTTCCTGATCTTGCAGATGCAGCTTAGATGCCCCAGCCTTTGTCCACCAGTACTATGATAAAGGCTGGGCTGTACAGGACCATCCAGAGGGTCCGGAGGGTGGTCACAGGGCATCATTAGGCAGCTGTCCCCCACCTACAACTGCCCTTACGAACCAGTAAGAAATATCAGTTTGCGTTTAAAGGTACAATATGTAACATTTCTGCATTAAAATGTCTAAAAACGACCATACCTATGTTATATATATTTTTGAGTTGTGTAGTTACACTATCCCAAATGTTTCCACCAAATGTCAAACCCAGAGAAATCTGTTATTTTATTTTCAGACACGGTTTCCTTTAGTCGTAACTCGTAAGACGGCACCTAGATAATACGTTCAAGCGTAATTGTAAATCAGACAATGTCACAGAAAAAAATACTCCTAACCGTAATACTGCTTTTTCTGCCACAAGGCATCATTTTGGGATTAATTACATGTCACTTTGCAACTTAGTAATACAGCAGAGATCTTATTTATTGATACATATCAATATTGATCCAGCTTAACGTTACTACATGTGTTGGTTTGACAAGTAGCTAAAGTTAATGCTAATGCTTGGTGGATAACATTATATGGTTACAACATCCTTCAATACGCTCATTAAGTTATTAGTAGCATGATTGTTTTCACCACGGATAAAAGCAGCACTGGGCTAACCCACGAATGAGTTCACCAGTAATGTTAACGTTAACTGTATAGACAAGACGACTAATCTAATGCTAATTTAGCCAGCTAGCACACCCTGGTCTGTCTGCCTCACTCCCCCGGTGCAATGAGACTTCATTCGGGATGAGAGCTGACAACACAGCTGGGACATGTAGCAATAGCCAGTTACCGTTAGCCCATAGCCAGCCAACAACTAGCTACTATCATTACAGCAATCCATACAGTACTATAAGTACTATACAGCACTTAAGTCCGGTGCCGGGTGCTTACGATGCTAACGGCAGTTTAATGAAGCGTTGGGAAACCGACCATATCAGACCCAGACCCGAGTCACAATAGCGGCCAGCCATAATGTTAGCTACGTCTCCGTTACCGCTACCGGTGTTCGTGCTGAAAATCTCCTCCCTGCCGAATTTCTCCCCCCCTTCGTGTTTAGCTGTCTTTACAGTTAGCTAGGGGTGAAGATACTGTACACATGCAGGCACGTACATGAATGCACACGCCTACGTGCAAAAACTCAATACATTTCAATTCATACAGAGAATATTTAGACTGGGACAACAAATTGCGCTTCACTGAGAAACAATAAAAACACCAATGCACAGTGAACAAGCAACAGTTGGTCCGACCTCAGTGACTTCCTTTAAATCTTGCATATTACCAAGCCCAACATGTAATAAATTTACTGTAATAAATCCAAATAAGGAAACATGCTAAGTTCAAATACTATCTTTTCTGACAACAATGCTAATGCCAGTATTTTATCCTTTTGAAATGTCCGCTCCGTGACACAATCTGTTTGTGTTTTGGCCTGTGTTTTTATCAACTGCCCATTTTGACAGCCAGGCAGGGTTGCCAGATATACCTGTAAAAACGTAAACCCAGCGCGCTTCAGGTGTAACATTAGTACAGTCATGAAAGCAGCAAACAAACAAACGGGATCAACGGAGATAGATTCTACCCGACCTAAAAAACATTGGCATGCTGCGGGACTAGAGACGTAACAAACCCTGGGTACATATTGGGAGATGTATTTGAAAGATGGAGACAGCTTAGTAGGGGTGCACAATTCAGAAAATGTCATGATTCTATATAGATTTTTAGGCTCAAGATTCGATTCAAAATCGATCGATTAAAAAAATTATTCGATAAAAAAAATTATTCGATAAAAAAAAAACGATTCACAGTATTTTTTTTTTTATTAATAAAAAAATATGAATTGATTTTTGGAATTCTATGAATCGATTTTTGAATCGGTAGAGCTTGAATCGCGATACGAATATGAATTGAGTTTTTTTGCACACCCCTACAACTTAGAGCCCAAAAGGAAGCGGAGTTTCCAACACAGCCAGTAAAGTGATCCCGATTGGTCCTGGCTAACGCCGCCATGCTAACTGCTAACGTTACCGGAGGACCAGGCAAGCGGGCCATGGCTGTTTACAATGTGTAGCCTGTTCAGTGGCTAACAACGGTGAGTTATTTTAAGCCAAGGGAGGGGGGCTGTAAATCAGGAAGAGAGGACCGTGAGTTTGCAGTGTGTTTAGCGATTGTTGCCGTAACTCTAAGCCAATAAAGTGTGTTCAGTCGGGTGGAGAGGACGGCAAGGTAGTGATATTTTTAAGCCGAGAAGGTGTGTCTGTCCGGTAGGTGGAGAGGACGGCGAGGTTATACGGTTTGTAGCGGTTCCTACCATAATTCTAAGCCGAAAAAAGTTTGTCTGTCAGTTGGGTACAGAGCTCAGCAGGCTTTTATGACTGTCAACATAGCCAGCATCTAACATTAGCTACTCCTCTGTGCTGTGGAGTAATGTCTGGCTATGTGGGACAAGGGTCTAGCAACATTGTTGGATGCTACGGTCTCAGCCTGGCAACCAACGTGAACTTCTGAAGTCTGGGGAAAAGGGGATAGGGGAGATGACTCTCCGGTATTTTGAATTTGTACTGCAGTAACTATTTTAAATACTAGCTGTCAGTATTAAATATTGCACCTTTAAGTGTCTTCAGGGTCCGTGTACTTGGTGGCCAACGGATTTTCGTTTTGAAAGGAAAAAAACAAAAACGAAAAATGGCCAGTTTCCCAATTACCATTAGTAAATAGGAAAACAAAAAACGGAAAACAACCCATTATTCGTTTTTTGTTTTGATATTAAAAACGAAAAACAATCTCGTTATCCGATTTTCTTTGATGTATTTGTAGATGGAACTCGGAAATTAAAATGTGTGTATGGACCGTGTATAAATCTTATTCCTTTGTCAGTACCCGATCCGTACCGCCTGTAAAATCAGTTCTGTGTACTGCCTGATCAGTTCTACGCTTGCGCGAACACCGGCAAACTTCACAGCTCTATGCACGCATTGGCGTAAGGATGTTTCGACATTCCCGGTTACCGGAAGAAAACATTAGACAGTGACAGTAGACCGTTATGATGGCAAAGATGAAGTTTACAAGGTGTTTGCTGGAGTTTCCTAAAGTATCTGTTAATGATGTACAGAGGGTCGTCCGGCCATCCAGTACAACACCATGTAGCAAATTAAATAAAGGCTTCAAATTTTACGTTTCGTCATTTCTTTGCAACTTTGAAGGTAATTTGCTAACGCTAGCTAGCCTGAGCTACAAGCCTTGCTTTGGTGTTATAAGTCATGACTCCGTCCTGCTTCAGGTTAACCATGTTTTAAATAAAGTTTAAGCATGTGTATACCTCTCACTGTGTTTGTACTTTTATGAAAGTATCAGGTAAAAACAGGGCTACAAATGAGATCTCTGTGAGAGACCAGCTAACTCCTAGCAAACTATTATGTAGCTCAATGCTGGACATTTCACCCCTAATTCCGGTCACTTTACTGTATTAGTATTGGTTTAGTATTTGGTTTAGAAGCCTTTATTGGTGATTTTTTACGGTACAAAGTCCTGCTACATACGTACATAGCTAGCTATATATGCTCTGCTATGTCGCGTTAGCATGCAGCTACAATAGTTAGCTATGATTATGCTAACGTTAGATTGTAGTGGAACGAAGCAGCACTTTCTAATGTCAAAAATCGCGGACCAAACACTACACAATCGGACATGTTTCAGCAGGAATGTGACCCGGAATTGGGGAGAATTTAACAACATTGCCAGCTAAGATGACCGTTAGCATGTAGCTACTATAGTGTTTACTGCCGTTAGCATGTAGCTACTATAGTGGTATACAGCAGTGGTGGCTGGGAGAGCTGTCATCCCATCTTCAAAAGGACACTTATGTACGTTTACACTTCATCGCATTAATAATAGACAGTCTATGGTTATTAGTCAAGACGAAGTATTAGGTAAAAACATTAACGTAAACACCACAACAACGATGTCGCTACACGGTTTTGGATCAGTGACAAGTTTCGAATGTTTGTAGCTATGACTATTGTATAATAAAGATTTAATAAAAAAGTTGTAATGTTTGGTCGTAAAGTGTTGACACATGTTACTTATATACAGTCTATCGTGCAGGCAGAACGGATCGTGTATCGACAGTTACAAATCGCACAGGGACATTGTTAGTTTTCTACTACGTAATTATGCGCATGCACAGAACGGATCTTACAGGCGGTACTGGCCAATAAATGCTATTGAAGGGCGGGTCTTGGCGTGGCGGGAGTAACTTCCGGGTCACGAAAAAAATACCAATGCAAAATTAAGGAATACGACTTATACACACGTATTTTAATTTCCGAGTTCCATCTACAAATACATCAAAGACAATCGGATAACGAGATTGTTTTTCGTTTTCCGTTTTTTAATATCAAAACAAAAAACGAATAATGGGTTGTTTTCCGTTTTTTGTTTTCCTATTTACTAATGGTAATTGGGAAACTGGGCGTTTTTCGTTTTTGTTTTTTTCCTTTCAAAACGAAAATCCGTTGGCCACCAAGTACACGGACCCTTCAGTGTTGCAGCGAACCTCATTTTATTATCATTCGGTTCAGTCATGTTTTTGTTTAGACAGTTATTTATATTTGCCAGTTTATCCTCTGTTGAATCCATTTGTAACCGTTTTAAAAATTCCTGTACAAATAAAAGCTACTACTTCGACGAAATGAGCTTTTCCACCAGAAACAACTGAACCTGGGATAAAGCTGAGTTTGCAAGGAGGTTTTTGGGGGCAACTGTAACAGTGGCAGAGAATGAAACAAAATAGATTCTCTTTAGAGATTTTAATTTGGGCTGAGTAGCAGGTAGTATGCTAAAATACAGCAAAATAGTGTTTAAAGTGAAGCCGAGCTGAGAGCACAAACTGTGTGTGAATGTGATGGGAGTCAAACAGAGGCTGTGGCAGAGAAGCTCTTTTATTTTCCCTCAGGCTGACGAGCTGATTGAAGGCAGCTGCAGAGGCTTCACTATCTACCAGTGTGATACAAACACATGCATACATGACTCCATCCATCAGACTTCACTCATTTTGTATTAATATTTAATGTCAAAAAACCAACAAACGGAACACACAACACACACACACTTCATACTCATTTAAAGGATAAACACCAGTCACCTTTGAATTTACCAGAATGTTGATTTAGGTGATTTTTGGACTCCACCCAATGTCCATTTAAAACTAACCTAAAACAAATGACTGACGGTACAATTGTCTTAATACAAATAATTTAATATGATAAATGTTTCTAGGAAAGTTAAAACTGTAAAGAATATAATAAAAAATGCAAGTAGCTAAACTCTGGTGTTGACAAAGAGTTGCTCAAATGTGATCAGTGAGCAGCTTAGATTACATGATATAAATGGTTTGTTCTTGTCAAGAGGACCAGGTAGCTTTCTCTTATGTGTCAGAAGTGGGAGTTTTATAACTCACTGAAACTAAATTAAATGAGCCAATGATGTGCAAGTTTTTGTCTTTTCAGGGGTGGTACTGTACAGATGCGCATGCACATAGATGAATGCACACGCCTACGTGCAAAAACATACTCTTAATCCATTTTCAATTCATACAGAGAATATTTAGCCTGGGACAACAAAGAAACTTTAATTGCGTTCCACTGAGAAACACCAACGCACAGTAAACAGGCAACAGTTTGTGTTACTGTTCTATGTTGGCCCGACTTTAGTCAGTCTCATTTTTATTGTCATCTGGTTTGGTCATTTTATTTATCAGTTTGTAACTGTTTTGAAAATTCCTGTAGAAATAAATATTGTCACTATTACTACTACTACTACTACTACTACTACAACTACCACAAAATGAGCTTGTTACCAGAAACAACTGAAGCTGGAGTTAAGCTGATGACCTGTCATGGTTTTGGGCAACACGGTCTCACGGCTGTTCGTGAAATGGTCACCTTATTTTTAATCTATTGATTCGTGTACACGGACACGTTCATCTCGTTTTTTTTGTGCTCAGCACGTAATGGGAAGCATCTATACGGAGGTTGGGTTTAGGAAAAGAGCAACGGGGAAATGAATCGTCACACGCGGGACACGATCCCCAGTCTCCTGGGTGAAAGTCCTGTGTTGTTTGACCCATCCACCACCCCAACCAACCTCCCTGCGCGGATTTTCGGCTTTTCATAGTACTCGCTACCGTATTCGTGCTGTGATCACGAAATATGCTTCCCATTGAAATACATTTGACTAAAATTCGTGCTCCCCACCATGAAAAAAACTACATAAACGTGTCCGTGTACACGAATCAATAACGTGACCATTTCACGAACTGCCGTGAGACTGGGTTGTTTTGGGTCAGTGAGGTAACAGATAAACTCATTATTTGTTGTATTTAAATTAACTCAATGATTTAGGCCAAATACATGTCCAAGGAGAGTTGAAACTGTAAAGAATATAAAAACTATGAAGGCGGTTATGGGAAAACACAGAGAGAAACAGTCGGCAAATTGTGCTCCTGATTGGCTTAGGTGATAAAATCATTCCGTTGTATTGCTGGATGGTGAGCGTCCAGCGGACACCCAACGTTAACTTTATCTAACTACTAAATTAAATTAGCCAAAGATGTTAGTTTTTTTTTTTTTTTTTCATTCGATTTAGCCAGTGTTCAAATTAAACTGTGGCTTTCAGGGGAGCCCTGTTTATCGCAGATAGATGGGTAATGTACACATGCAAGCACATACATGAGTAAAAATATACTAAATATAGCCTAAACTCAAACTGATTAATTTTTTAGGTGGCTGAAATAAGATTTGCTGCTGCCCCTGTCCACAGCAGTACATAACGCGCTATTAAAAGCCACCAGACCCCTTTTACAAAAACACTACGCTCTTGTAGTATCTGATCCGTGTACACGTAATTGTAATTGCAATATCATTCTTCACTAAAGTTTGTTATAATTTTAACTGAACGAATCCTGAGTTTTATTTCTGATCTACCAGTAAAAGAGCACTTTAAAAACGAGGGTGTAGTGACATTTTAGAAGTGGAGTCAGATTTCTCTGGCCTTTTTGGCCGATGTGGTCATCGGTCACATTTCCAACACCAAATCTTACAGTAACCATAATAACGATAAGAACAATAACGTTTTATCATAGAAATATTAACATTATAGTCTTGCTAACTGCTGAGCTGCTTGAAAATGCACTCGCTGCTGTTTATTAGTGCAGGTTTATTGTAAATTCGTTATAACAGAAAAGTATGATGAATATTTAAAAATGGCATGTTAAACAACTTATTCAACTACCAAAACTGTTATGATTAAATATAATGTACGTGAGCTTTACTACACTGACATTTTTGAAGTCTCAAAACAAAAAACATACAAGGACATGCAGTGTCAATTACTAATCCTAACAAATACATCTAAGTATTTGAGTCATTTTGTCATTTTGTATGCCTAAAAGCTGTTTGATGCTTCTTGCGTTCAGCGCTGTGGGTGCTTCGAAACCGCCAGGTTTTGTCACACTGATTGTATCGGGTCAAAGAAGGGACGTCTTCTCTCCTGTAGCCAATCATTGCAACGCGGTCCGTGTTGTTACCAAATCTTGGAGATGCGCGGCTCAGCCAGTCACCCAGGCTGCGTTTGCATCATATCGCTGTCCGCACAGCGCCGACCGTGCTGTACGCAAGAAACATTAAAACAGCCATAATACATACTTCTAAAGTGGTAACACCAGTACACACACAATACCTGTAACCTCTGAAGGTTGAGGACACAATAAATAACTGCTAAAACTTGGCTTGTCCTTCAAGCTGAACTAATCAGCTGGCCTCATCATAACACATTGAGCAGTGGCGGTTTTTGGCACGGGCGAACCGGGCTTAAAACACTTTGGCCCTTGATAAAACTGAGCCAAAAACTGAGTGGTGGACAAACTGTTGATGATAACTAGAGTTGAGCCGGATACTCGGCTGAAACGAGTATCCGGTACGGATAAAGCACTTGTGCCGAGTACGAGTATTATACGAGTAATACGAGTCAATATCTGTGCTCGGGTTGAATAAAAATCTTCATTGGGTAGTTGACTGTGTCTGCGTTCTGTGATAGGCTAGTCGTGACAGCGCCCCTCCCCTACACACATACAGCTCTGCTCACTCACACAGAACAACTTTCTCTGTCTCTGTCTCTCCCTCAGTCACTCAGGTTCGCGGGTCTTTTCCGTTAACGTTTAGGGTTTCTTCAACTTCAGGTTTGTTTTTTACTTCGGTTTGTAGTACTTACTTATTAACCTGTAGAGTTCTGGTAAACGTGGGGTTTGTTCAGACGTGGTGCTTGGTAGAATGCGACTCGCGTTGCGTCTCTGCCTGTCGGAGATTTTTTTTTATTTTTTAAACCGTCAGCTGGCTCTAAACAGATCTGAAAAACAGCGTCGGACTATTTGATCCGTAGAACACAGTCCCCCCCGCCCCCCTCTCTCTTTCTCTCTCTCTCTCTCTCTCTCTCTGTGTGACAATACAAGAGTGAAAGCAGAGGCAACCCAATAGACATTTAAATATATCCCATTGTTCTATTCATTGCTGGCCCTGTACTTTGATGGAGAAAGTGATATGATGGTGGACTTCAGACTCTCCAGGGGGATCCTTTAACGGTACATCCTCGGCACGGCGTGTGACCATGGCTGGGGACCCGTCATCGAGGCCCTTGTCTTCCTCTTTTGGCTCGCCAGCGGTACCTCTTATCGTGGTTTAGCCAGAGCCTTTGCTATGCCCCGGGCCACTGTGCACCGTGCTGTCCACAATACCAGCAGGGAAATCCTGTCAGCAGAGGAGGACTTCCCTCAAGTTGGCAGCATTGACGGCCACGTCTGTGTCCCTAACGATTATATAAGTCAGGACACAAACAGCACTGTTAATACGTTATAACATAGCATACATTAACGTACTGTAACATTACTACTAACGCTCGCAGCTTAATGTATATCTACAAGATCACACATCTAACGCTAAAATTGTCTACAGTGAGGACGATAGTTTAATACAACAAACAACCGTATACCACAACACATGTAACATTAGCTAGGTTATAACTTATTTGCCAGTGGTTAAACCAAAGATTATAGACATACCCGTAACTTCTTTGGTTAAACTGTGCTGCTGTTAGCTAGCTAAGGTTAGCTAAAGCTAGCTTGATAGCACATCAAATTACGGTACAAATTAACGTTATAATTCGCAGTACAAAAATCATCACCGACTCCAAAATTAACCAAATATATATAAACAGGTGGCTTATATGTTATACAAGTATAGCAAAAGACTAATGTTCAACTTACATTTGTAATACTCCGTGGGTCTCGCTGTCGCGTATTCGGCCGCCATTATCGAAAGTTTTTCACCTTTTGTTAGCTCCGCCCCTTCCGCTACGTAGCCAAGATGGCGACCGTTGAGGGTGGAAAGTGTCCATCGATCCACACTCAACTTTTTGACCGTTATGAGTGCACCATCCGGGTACTTGTAGTGCACTGCATTTACCACACTTCGACGAGTGACAGATTGAGTGTACTCAAATAGCTAGTATAAGTACAGAAGTGCGCGATTTGAGACACACCTCATGTAATAACTTTAAAAGACCCTCAAAATAAAACTTGAAAATAAACGTTGACATATATAACAAACACCTAACATATATAACAGCTGTTACGTCAGTTCTACTTTACTTGTGCTCATTTAAAGTACAATCACTCAATACTTGTCTTTATTGTTATTACTGTGAAGTCTTAATTTAGCTGTAGCCTGCTTTTCCCATTACGTTTGAGTTAACGTTATTTTAGACTGAATCTGGCTGTCAGCTAGCGGTTAGCCGAATTAGCTGTTAGCTAAACTAACGTTAGCTTCCCGGTGGAGGCTAGCCATAGGCTAGCGTGGAACAGATCGTGCAGGTCGTATGGTACGTAAAACAGTATTATCTTGCGCATGTGCAGAACGGATCGTGCAGGCAGAACGGATCGTGTACCGACAGATACAGATACAGATAATTCATATGGTTAACAGATACAGATAATTCATATGGTTAACAGATACAGATAATGCTGTACTTGCTCATCCCTAATGATAACACTACAACAATAAAAGACGTAGGCATGCTTTACTGTATGATTGCATTAGTAGCCTATATAAACGTTGCACATCATGCAAACGTTCTTAACGAGAATTGTAGCTTTTCTATCTGCACTGGCAGACAAAAACTCATGATAGACCTCTTCAAATTAAAGCACAGGGCCTCTTGAAATGCTAAAAAAAAATAAAAATGTGTATATATATATATATATATATATATATATATATATATATATATATATATATTAGGGCTTTGACTTTTGCCCAAAAATCATATTCGAAGTTCGTTTGTTTATGAATATTAATATTTGAATATATTTGAATATTTATTAATTGACCCTTTGCACGTGACGTCACGCTCCACTCGCGCGAATTATGAACGCCATGACGGACGGCGGAAGAGCTATGCTGTAGATGGATGGCAAGCTAAGCTCGTACGTTTTCGTTCGTGTTTATGTTCTCACATTCACAATCTGCAGAGTAATCCTCACCAACACAAGCATGTGTATGTATTGCCTTTCTGTTTTAAATGAGTGATAAATAAAATTATCCTCAACTAGCTAGCTGCCGTGCTAACCAGCTGTCCTGCTAACAGGTCCAACCCGATGATGAGCCACGCAACTAGCTAACATCGGTTATTCACTGATCTAGCTAGCTACATATCCAAAAAAGAAAGCCGTTCCCTTGATCATTTAACTTAACACACATACAAAAAATATCGGTTAAATTAAAGATGACATGGCACGGAAACTAGCTTCAAAAACGAGTTAAATGCGGGTCTGCGGAGCTCCTACCCCGGCTAGCTAACGAGCTAGCTGCAGCTAGCTTTGGACTGCTCGTTAGCTGCTGCCCATCGCGTCGTAATATCCACCGGTCAAATCTTAACATAGGCTACACAGCGAATATAACAGATAAGGAGATGGCTAGATGTTACAATTATGTGTGGTTACTACTGATTATAGCCACTCCGTGATTTACTGCATGGATTAACGTGTGATAGATAATTAATGACTGCACTTCCCAGAGCTGGGATGTGTTCAGGCATCCATTAGCTAGGAAGTTGCATTGGCACACCCAGTGAACAACGGTATGTGGGTAGCCACGACCGACCATGTCCTCTAAAAACATGGGTTACGTGTTATATAAATCTTTACTTATGTAAAGAATAGATGTTAATACAAAATAAACCCTAGATTGATGTCTTATCTTTGCCATTATGAGGTACCTCCCCCCGCCGTTAGCGTAGCATCGCGTACCTGTAATCCAGCCAGCTACAAAGAACTGGGAAGCATCCAGACTTTTAAAAGCTTTGAGATCAGCACCAGTATATGGGGATATCCCATTTACCACATAGTGGTACAGATCAGCACCAGTATATGAGGATACCCCGTTTACCACATAGTGGTACAGATCGTGTGGACTGAAGTCGGGCAGACTCTGTGATTTAATGCGGTCCGTGAAAACGGAGGGAGAACGAATTAAGGGTCGGTATCCAATCCTGCTATCTCCAACTTCTCTAAATACTGCTTTTTGTGAGCACCTACCAGATGCCCTACCTCGACCGATAACGGCACGACAACTTGTTGTTCAATAGAAGAAGCCATAGCCATAAATAGTTTAACAGTTTATTTAGTGTTATGTATTTCAAACTGATTGAAACTATGAAACTTTCCGCTCGTCTACTACTGTTTAGCCTGTGCTTCCGCCGTCCGTCATGGCGCCGTCACGTGGTCGTGTGACGTGTTTGCAAAGGGTCAATAATATTTTGACCATTAAATGCCTTCAGTAAGGCTTATATTGGTATCAAACTTCGTATATGTTCTGTCCACCAAAGGGCAGTGTATCAGTCAGTAGGCGTGCAATGATGTTGTTAGAAGAAAAACACACTGCCACCACTGTTTTTTTTTTTTAATTAAAAGTCAGACCCTGGATTAAACACAAACAATATGCTTTCAACAGGAAGGTCGGATATTTCACCGTAGCCTACGTAAGTGGTCTGATGTTCATACTTTTGCGCTGGTGTGTACGTCGAGCCGCGTGTGTGTGTGTGTGGAGTGTGTGTTAGAGTGAGAGAGTGACGGTAATTACCGGTAGCTTCAGAGCGAGTAGCGACTCTATAGTCTTAGTGAGAGAAACAAAGTGTCTCCTCTGTTCTTTCTGACCACGGTGGGAAATCTGTAGCAGGAAAAGTTAACCCTCTCCTTGATTTTACGTTGTTTATGGAGAAAGAGAACCAGGAAATGAGTCGGGGGAAATGCGCTACCAAGCCACGGCCGAGCGACGTGCGTCGCCGCGACGTGTAGTTAAATTTTGAAATGCGTGAAAAAGCCTCGGAATCTGAATTGAAAACAAGGTTTACAAGCAAACACATTTACAAAAAAATAATGCCCATAACAGGTTCGAAATTCGAATATTAAGGGCTGCCTAATATTCGTTCGAATATCAATATTTTTTTTAATATTCGAATTATATTCGAATATCGAAGTTCGGAGTCAAAGCCCTAATATATAAATATATATATATATATATATATATATATATATATATATATATATATATATATATATATATATATATATATATATATATATATATGCAGGACCACTGAAGATCTATCAGAACACAGCCTCATTTGTGAAAAACACACAAAGGTTAATTTATAAAAATGTACTGTGTAATTAGTGCATGAAAATGAATGTCTACCTGCTTGTCTGTGAATAAACAGTTACATTCAAAGTGTAAAATGCACAGGGTGACTTATTAAGACTGTGCACAATAATTAGAGCTAGGTCCATTGTGTAAATACTTTTATCTGAAGTCGCTGGCAGGTTGAAAACATGCCATAACAAACAGTAACATTACAATATGTTAACCTGAAATAGAGCATTTCATTGACAGTTTTATAAATAAATGTATATTAGGACGGCGCCACAAATACCAAAATGAAACGCTTAACAAACGTTGTTAGCTTTACGTTGGTTAATTTGCACGTTAATATAACAAGCTTTGATATGAAGCTAACGGTACCATTACATTAGTATTGATAAACCAACACCACCACATTAACAGGTGAAAACAGGTTAACGTTACCAGCCCCAGTGGGACCTTTATGCATAAATAGACTTTTAATACATTTTAATAATTTATTTTTACAGTCTATGTTTGTATAGCAAAAGTTTTTAGTTAGCCCGCTAGCTTGGTTAGCAAGGTGCAACCGTAATTCCCTCTAACGAAAAACAGGCTTAAAACTAAATGTAACATTACTTACCGGAAAACTAAAAAGCCGACTCCTTAAGTGTATTGTAGATCAACCGAACACTGAACACGCCATTTTTAGGGGATCAAAATGTTCGAATTAACTAGTGAAAACAGCGTAAGATGGTCAAACAAAAACACGGACACAACCAGCCTCTGTCATGATTGACAGGTTGCGAACTGTCAATCACAAAGTAGCCACACCCCAAAACATGAGCTGCTTTATCGTCTATTTTAAAATCAGTCAGACAATAATTCAAAATATGAACATCATTCTGTATTGAAAAAGACTTAAAGGAGGATTCGGCCAATTTTTACGTTAATCTTGATCGCTATAGCTACGCGAGTACTTTCGATAGAAAAAACCCCGACCCGAATCAGTGCAGGTACACGGAGAAGCTGCAGCTACATGTACAAGCGTCCCCTGAGCTAAAACGGCAGTGGTCGGGGCAAGTTTTAGAGTGCCTTTGTGCCTCTTAACAGACACAAAATACAATTAATATGTCTGTGCCACATGAACAGGGCCCTTACATGTCAACAAGATGCGTTTTCAACTCAGACATTGTTTAAATTCACCTACCCTGGTCCTTGTATCGATCCTGCCGGTAGTTAGCTTGCCCTGCTAGCTGATAGCCGTTAGCCGTTAGCTGCTAGCTGCCGTCCAGTGAGTGTATTCAGACAGGCTTCTGTGATAATCATCCCAATAACAATCCACGGAGCGGCGGTGGTGTGGCTATGTCCTCCGGAGGACAGGTCATGTCACGTCTTGAAGTTTATTCCCCCCTAAAATAAGCAGTAGTGTGGTAGTAGCTTTTAGCTGCTAGCTGCCCTCCGGTGAGTGTGTACAGCCAGATAGCCGTTAGGTGCTAGCTGCCGTCCGGTGAGTGTATTCAGCCAGGCTTTTGTGATAATCATCCCAATAATAATCCACAGAACGGCCACTGATGTGGTCATAACCACTATAGTGCAGTGAAATAATCTAAACCTTTCGCTGCGAAGGCATGATCTGTCCTATCCAGGACATCCACCAGACCACCGGGCGCTCCGTGGATTGTTAATGGGATGATTATCACAGAAGCCTGGCTGAATACACTCACCGGACGGCAGCTAGCAGCTAACGGCTAACGGCTATCTGGCTATACACACTCACCGAGGGTAACAGCTACTACCGCACTACTGGTTTTTTAGGGGAGAATAAACTTCAAGACGTGACATGACCTGTCCTCTGGAGGACATAGCCACACCACCGCCGCTCCATGGATTGTTATTGGGATGATTATCACAGAAGCCTGTCTGAATACACTCACCGGACGGCAGCTAGCGGCTAACGGCTATCAGCTAGCAGGGCAAGCTAGCTATCGGCAGGATCGAGACAAGGACCAGGGTAGGTGAATTTAAACAATGTCTGAGTTGAAAACGCATCTTGTTGACACGTAAGGGCCCTGTTCATGTTGCACAGACATATTAATTGCATTTTGTGTCTGTTAAGAGGCACAAGGCTTCCTCAAGGAAAAGGAGTGACAGCTGCCATTATAATTCAGGTTCTGAGTGATTGTGCTGACAAGAATCTTTTTTCAGAGTTGCACAACCACATGTTTGAGACCAGTGTTGAGGACAATCATGTTCACACCTTGGTTAAGATGGCAGCCTCCATGTACTGCAAGATACGCCTTCATCATTTGGCAAGGCAAGAAACTGAGAAAGTAACAGGGGCTCTTGTGAGAAGTAGGATGAACAAATTAATACTTAAAGACTCCATCACCAATAGTATGGCGTTTTTAGTGCACATCTTCCTGTTCTAATAATGTTTACAGCACTTTCTGTGTGTATCGATCACACTTGCTTTGCTTAGAGCCCGCATCAATGGGGCATAAGCATTTTCTGAAGAAACCTGACTTTACATACGTTCAGCTTGCTGTGAGAAACCTTTACACTCACATGAGAAAAACCTGTCAGTAACATATTTTTGTTTGCTGTTACTCAAATGCTAGCAACAAATTACATAACGTTTTATGGTTAAACTGTTATTTTTTGTGATTATACAGTACGTTCTGTTCAAATGTTACACTCAAATGTTCAAATGTTCAGCTGTTTCAGTGTTGTCTGTTTGTTACGTTTGTCTTGTCCTGTGTCCCCACTCTCAGCCTGCACCTTGACGTGGTGAGTGGGCTTCTAACTAAGCCAGGCTAGATGTTGAGAGTTAAAGCCAAGATGCTGGTCATCCTTTCTCTTTTTTCAGACATGCTGGTGGTTGCTGTTTCCAAGTTCTTCCAGTAACAAACAGACTCAGATTGAGGACAGTGAAGTTGAAGAAAGTTAAGTTAGATAACTCAGACATCAGTATTTTACTGTATTATATGCTTTTCTAGCCAACATGTTTACAGCCACCTATCAGACCAAAGCAGTCAAGTGAGTTGAATTATTTTCTCAGCTATGTTATTATTATGTCATTGCTATTACAGGTGTAATAGATCCTGGTGAACTGCTACCGCTGCAGCATCAAGAGCATCCTCACCAAATGTGTCACAGTATGGTATGGCAACTGCTTTGCCTCTGACTGGAACGCACTGCAGAGGGTGGTGAAAACTGCCCAACGCATCACTGCTTCCAAACACCCCTCCATCAAGGCCATCCAAGGAAAGCAATGTTTCCAATCCAATCCAACTTTATTTATAAAGCACCTTAAAAACAACACTGTTGACCAAAGTGCTGAACACAGTCTATAAATAAACAATAACATACAACAGAGGCACAACACAAAATAAAAAAAACAATAAAATAATAATAATAATACAAAACTCAAAGTCAACCCTCAAACTGAGTTAAAAGCCAAAGAAAATAAATGAGTTTTAAGACGAGATTTAAAAACAGGAAGTCAGTCAGTCTGATGTGCAAAGGCAGCTCATTCCAGAGTCTCGGAGCTGCCACGGCAAATGCACGGTCACCTCTGGATTTACGTTTGATCTTGGGCACAGAGATCAGCAATACACACATACAGACACAGTGGGGAGACACACACACAGGACGGGAAAGACAGCTGCCCACATAACACAATACTGCATATACTACACTGTCTATACGGTACTTTTTTTGCTCTTGTGATTAGACACTAACTGCATTGAATTGTCTCTGTACTTGTACTCTGCACAATGAAAATAAAGATAAATCTAATCTAATGGTGTCTTGAGACCTCCCTTATCAAAATTCACTGTGTAGGCCACTGACTTTGAATATATATCATTATGAAGTTCTACCACATAAGTAATAAAACCACATGACATTTCTGTCAAAGCATGTCTACTTGAAGTGTCTACTGTGTGTTTCAATAATAAATATTGAATCATTTGGTTAATAAATATTGCTTTATTGACACGTCATGATTGATGTACAGCCAGCGTCAGACAAAAACAATTCAAAACAATATAAAAAAAGTATTACTAAAAAATAAAAAAAATGCCTATCCCCTCTCTAGCTACATTCGTCATGGGGAAGAAAAGAGAGGCCATGGGGTGGATGGCTAGGGTGATACACAAATGGCACGGAGGGGAGAAAGGGTGTGTGAGGGAGGGGCGGGAGGAAGAGCAGTGACTATTGAACAGTGTTATGTCTACCAATGTGATAATGTATTAAACTAAAGAAAAAAAGGCACATACACAACCCCAAAAGAATGTAACATTGTTCAACTGTTTCATCTTTAAAACATGTTGAGAGGTTTAATCCAGCATCACCCCTACTGGATTAAGACTTAAAAAAATATCATTACCCCTAGTGGATAAATGAACTTCATCCCTAAGAAACAGTTGAGGCTTGTTAAATTCAATTTGAGGGTGATGCACGATACCCCCCTGCATTCCCAAGACAAAGGTAGCCATGACACTGTTCACCCATTTACGGGATTTGTCAATTTTCCCCGGATGGCCCGATCTCCACCGACGTCTCTGGATGATGTCAGACAGCACGATGATCATCTGAGGGAAACGCCGATAGAGATGTTGCAGATCATGCTTCATCGCTGCGACGAGATCGTTCCCGCCGCAGTGAATCAGCAGGACATCCGGGGCTGCTCTTCCTCTAAGGGACCGGTTGAAGAAAGGAAGGAGTCCGTGCCATCGTAGTCCACCCCAGCCAAACCAGTGAACCCCCATGGTCTCTCTGGCCCTCTCTTCCCCACGACGAATGTAGCTGCTGCCCATAATCCAAATCACTGGACCCGTTAATAGCATACAGTAATTACAATCAGAAGAGTGTTTTGTCAGTGTCAGTACACATATGTTAACACACACAAGTAACTTGTCTCAGGCCATTGATTTGTCCCTCTCCGAACAAAACAGAAAGTCTATGCAGATATAAATCACAAATGAATTGCTCTTATGTGTTCATTGAAATAATAATATGCCAATATAGGTATTACACAAGGTTCCCTTATTTTATTCTCTCTTACAGTCAATGTGTTGATTTCTATATTCAACTTTAATCTAAATTATGCTATGGTTTACCTTGGTTGTTAGGCATAGTGTAGGGCAGGCTAACTTGTGCAGCGTAAGGTTAGCTAGTATTTGAACCTATGAGGAAAGAAAAATGAAAAGGGCCACCATTAGTTATAGATGTTATTGGTGACATTATTGTCCATCTATTATCTGTTATTTAACAGGCCAAAGACGCTTTTGTCCAAAGCGATTTACTGTTTAACCTTTTTTATATGACTGATTCGTCCATTTCTCTTGTGAAACGAAACAACAGGCACGCCGTACACACTTGTTTGGGCTTGCGAGCCGGCCAAAGAGTAGTAGGCTAACGTTACGTTTTGAGTGGATGGCGAGCGTGAGACGATGAAATGGATGCCAATAAGATTCTGAATGGAAAGTTTACTTTTAAAAAGTTGCCAAATGGTTCCATTGACAATACCAAAGTGATGTGTGTGTTTTGTCGTTGTGAACTGAGCTATCATCGCAGCACGTCCAGTCTGAAATACCACTTGATGGCCAAGCACACAGCTGATGCCAATTGTCCGCCCCCTCGTCAAAGCCAGGCGACAAAAGCACAAAGCAAGCCGATCCACTTTTCCATGTTGATAAGAGCGTTAAAATGAGAAAAAAATAATTGGACAAAAAGAAATCTAGGGACATTTAGAATAGATAAAAATGTGCGATTAATTGCAAGTTAACTATGACATTAATGTGATTAATCGTGATTAAATATTTTAATCGTTTGACAGCACAAAATAATATATATATAATGTATAATTATATATATTTTTATGTAATACAGTAAAATGTTCAGCTGACTGAACTGAACTTGTTCACTGCTGCCCCCCCCCCCCCCCCAACACAGGTCACCTGAGGCCTATTTAATGCTCTCACAAATGATTGGAGTGTTTTGCCAATTGAGTTTGAACAGGTTTGCTGTGAGTGAGACCAATTGGTAATTAGGGTGTGGCATTTTGAAGGCCAGTGTTTTCCAGGTGAATAAAGTGTGCTAAATGATGTGATTTGTGCTTAGAGTTTTGCAAAAAAAAGTGATTAAGAATTTCTATTTGAGTAATAATAATCAAATTGTGCTTATTGTTTAGCAGTCTGGAATCTTGTTGATACATTGACATTTATTTTAGAATTGTTTGCATAGTTCCATTTTTTGTGTGTATACAATGGAGAGAAAACCTACATTGTAAACTGAATATTCCTTTGGAATGTTGGTCCAGTAAAACAAGATGTTACTTGAACTCTGAGAGAGGGGAATGGACATTTTGAACCACTTTATCACGTTTTATAATCTAAAAAGAAATATTACTGAAACCTGCCAAAGGGTTCTGCCGGTGCCTAGCAACAGTTGCTAGGCAGCAGTCATTGTTGGGTGGGCGGGGCTTATGGAACAGTCAGTCAGACTCTAGGATTCCTTTGATGTCTTTGATCCTTTGATCCTATGATGAGAACAGAGACAATAAATTAATATGTTTTGACTCACAGTTCATTCTTACTGAATTTCCCTTGGAAACAAGACGTAAGTGAGTGAGCAGAGCTTGTTAAATTAACGGACCAGTTTGTGATCTCATTGAAAATAATCGATCATCGAAATAATCTACCATCGAAATAGACCATCGAAATCGACCATGGAAGGTGAAATAGTCGTCAAGCCTAGACCAGGAACCCCTGAGACTGAAGACATGCTGGAGATTGAAAATACGAATACAGTAATACTCGTCAAGCCTAGACCAGTAACCCCTGAGACTGAAGACATGCCGGAGATTAAAATCAATGTCATTCTCCCAGCGATCGAATCCTTTTCTAAAAGGATGACAAAGGAACAGTGGAGGTTGATGAATTTAGGCACCCCTGATCATGCCACTAACATTTTGTTGGCAGAACTACTTTTGGACATAATAAGAACACTGTCACAAGCCTTGTTAAAGGCTAGGAGCCTTGTAGTCTTTTCTGAGGAGAATGTTCTGTCCAGTATCGGCAGCAAACTCTCTCAGAGTTTTGCCGAGGTTTTGAATGTTGACGGCCAAGTCCCCTGTGTCAGCTCAATATCATTGACCAACTTGCTTGCTAAAGAGGTTGCAGATGTTTGCAACTCTTCCACTATTGAGCACACTGCAGAGTCGTACGCATTGCGTGTTACTCCCACGAAAAGACTAAATGCTATGGTTCATCATGCCTGCAAAATGTTGAAGTCGTTCACAGCCAGGATGAAAATCTTCTGCTCATCTCGACCACGTAGTCAGAGACAAAGTCCAACCGCCACCGAGGAAGAACTACTTGTGGAAGATGAAGAGAAGGCAGCCACTGATGTCCACTCTCTGTCACCGTTTTCAACCACAGATATGGAACCAGAAACCCCGGAGGTCTCACCAAAAGACAGCTCTGAGATGACAACGGCTCAAGCGGTCGAATATATAATTAGGGAGGAGATGAGTAAGATCATTGAACCTCTTCTGGACGAAGTGCCAGAAGCAGAATATGAGCAACTAAAATCTGAAAGCTCTCTGGAGATCTCAACTGTTGCAAAAGACATTGCTCGGTCAATTGCCAAGAGTTTGGACAAGACAGATGCTGCAGAACAAAAGCCGAAGCGCAAACTGTGCATGAAAAAAATAGGAAACATGATCAAAACCTTTTTTGCAAAGTGCTTTGTCAAAACTTTGATTTATCGTATGCTAGTGCAACTGAAGGCCAAATTCCACCAGGGCTCCAAAGTTGAAAGCGGGCGGTCAGTGTCGTCACTCCTAAATGACATTGACTCTCTGCTTCAGCCACAGCATGGTGGAAAAGCACGCTGTGGAAACGAAGTCACTGTATTCCGGGACCTCAAGAAGATTTCCAGTGGTAAAGACTTGGTATTCAGAAAGGCACTATGTGATCTCCTCTCCAGACACATCTCACCTGGGATGGCGCCAAATATTATCCCAGATGCAATTAGAGACAAGGAATCTCACAGGACACATCCTGACATGTATGCTGACATACAGAACAAAATGTGGAGTTTCCTGGGAATGCTGAGGTGGTGGCTGAAGACTAAGGTCGGCGGCCACAGTCGAGAAGTTCTAGGCCAATTGGAAAATCAATTACTGGTACCAACACACATCACACCAACACAGTCAGCAGAGGCGTGTGAGGATGCAACAGCAAAGACATCAAGAAACAAAATGTCCATCAAGGTGATCATGCAGAAGCTGCTCACACGCACATTCAAGAAAGCAAAAGTGGACTGCAAACTTCAAAACACTGAGGACTTCATTGACCGCCTGCTGGAAAAAACATGGGCCCAAGTCGAGGGTGTCGATTTCGATACCACCATGAAAACATTCAAAAACCTCGACAAGGACATTTTCCAAGACGTGTGTAAGAAGTGGGGCTGTGCAGAAGAAATGCTGGTCTCCGTGATTTTAGGGGAACCAGCACTGGAAGACTCTATTGCCTGTTGTTTCAAAGATCACTTGATGAAATCACAGAAAACAGGGTTCTTCTCATCTGTGTGTAAAGCCATCTCTAATATCTGCAGACGCAGAAATAGGGATGGTGTTATATGCACGTAAAATGTTGTCTGTCTACTATGTTAGGGTTTTCTCCGGGCGCTCCTTAGACATAGTCATAAAGAGCTCCGGTCCTGCCTCATATCCACGTCTCCACCTCGTCCACAGGAGCAGGAGGTCACCTGGATATGAGGCAGGACTTAAGCTCTTAGTTTCATCCAGGTGCTCCGGTTCATAGAAACATCTAACAACTAATTCAATAAAATTGAAAAAAAAAAAAGAAAAATCTGCTTATCTCTGTTATCATTTACTATAAGAACTGTAAACATTCAACTCAGGCTAAAGTTCTGCTGATTCAGTTTCATTCATGAATTTCATATCTGTGTTAAGTCCGATAAAAAGGTGTTTTATTTTGCAACATTGTTTTTTTTAAATGTGAAAACCTCTTGCACCAGCATTAAAGTGGCAGTCGTAGCCCAGAATAGTAAGTAGATATGTTAGGGTTAGGGCTGATAAGGTAATAATACTCATTTTATTACTCTTAATTCATTTTTACATCACCTAATTAACCTTCTAGAGCTATCTATCTATATATCTATCTATCTATCTATCTATCTATTGAAATGTAGTATCTAAATCCAACGTAGTCAAGCTGGTAATGGATTTAAGTTTGATGGAAGCATTGTGGTTGTTAAAAATATCTTAAAATCCTCCATCGAATGTGTCCACACACCCCAAATGTCGTCCACATATCTAAAATAATGCAGTGGCTTTTAAGAACATGATTACAAGGCTGAGGCCTACCATTCAGCCATGAACATGTTTGCATAAGCAGGAGAAAATCCCTTTTTTTTTTTTTTTTTTTTTACCATTGATGTACCTTTGATTAGCAGGAAAATGCCTCTATTAAACTTAGTCATTTCTGGTCAAATTAATCTCCAATAATTGTAATAATTCTATATCTGTTCTTTTCTTGTCTGGGTTTTTTCTCAAATATGTTTTTTATGGCTTGTGTATCTCCTTAATATCAATATTCCTGTAGAGGCTCTCAATATCCATAGTTAATAAAATAGAATGATCAGAAATATGGAGTTTTTTTGTAACTCAACAAAATCATAAGTATCTTTAATATAGCTTGGGTATGTGATTGACAGAGGATTGATATAAAAATCAAGAAACTCAGCTGTGTGGTAAGTCTCACTACAGTCATTTACAATTGATCTCCCGGCGGGGATCTCAAAATGTTTAGACCACTGACCAGGGGATTTATGAATTTTTAGCAACATGTAAAACAGTCTGGCTCTGAGCTACCCAACAAATATGTCTTTTGTTTGGCATTAATACTTTTTCTCTCAAACAAAAGGCACAGTGTCAGTGTCAGGGTAGATGTAGATGGGATGTTGCTGTTTAGAACAATAATTGGTATTGTGTAACTGTCTGTATCCCTCCCACAAATATTGTTCCCTATATGCTTAGAATAACCACAGCACTGCCCTTGTCATCTGGTTTGATAACAATATGTTTATCAAGACTGAGTGCTGTAAATGCTTCTACTTCCTCTTTATTGAGGTTAGGCTCCATGTAGCAAATTTGGAAAGCAGTATCAAAGAAATGATCATCAGTATTAACCAGGGCAGTGACTTCATGTTGCAATTTGCATGGTCCATCCCATAGGTCCTTCCCCCTCAACTCAGGGGGCTTTCAAACCTGAAAGTCCAAACCAAGGTCCAGACCCAGGTTCATGTTTTTGTTGCATTGTATACTGTGTCAGATAAATTTTGGTTTCACACTGCAGCTGTCAGAGGAGGCCGTGAGTTTTCTCCTGTATCTCGCTCTCTTTTTGAGATGCATGGGGTACTCTCCATAAAATCATCTCTCAATGCTAATCAAACCAGCTATTAGGCTAACCGACATAAAACCATGCCAATCTCTAGGTATGGTGAAGGGTATGTGATGATGTGGGGCTATTTTAATTCCAAAGGCCAAGGGAACTTTATCAGGATGCATAGTATCCTAGATCCATGAAATAACTGGCCTTTAAAAATAAAGATCTACCTGCCTCTATGGGAATTCAACATAGGGGTGTACTCACTTTTGTTGCCAGCAGTTTAGACATTAATGGCTGTGTGTTGAGTTATTTTGAGGGGACAGCACATTTACACTGCTATACAAGCTGTACACTTAATACTTTACATTGTAGCAAAGTGTAATTTCTTCAGTGTTGTCCCATTGAAAGATATAATGAAATATTTACTAAAATTTGAGTGTTGGAAATGATGCTTCAACATAATCCAGCACAAACATCAGGCAAAAGAGGTATACAGTAAATCAATGTCAGGGGCCACCAGAGGAGTTTTGGGATCTTTAGTCAAAATAGACCTGACCCTCCCTTCACCAGCAATAAACTGGTTTGCACTTGGCAAAGATATACAGATGCCCATTGTTTTGTTTTTTTACAGCCATGACATATGTGACTAAACCTCTGCATTCTCATCTTACACATCACACTCCTCTGTTATGGTGGCCATTCAGTAGATTTCCTCGTTAACATTGTTGTGGAAACACAATAAGCATGGAAACTAAATGCACACTTCATGCATTACTAAGTTACTCATCTAGTAAACTAGTATTCACATGAAATAAAACAATAAAACATTGAGACCATTCAACAAAGGACACTGGGAAATAACAAATTCAACGCTGGTTGCTATGGACTTGTCACTAGGCTTCCTCAGTCATTGTATATTTTAGTATAGGTAAAGCTGCCGAAGCTGAACATTATCCAAAACTCCATTTCTCAGACGAGCGTCAATTTGGGAGCTTGCATGCTACCACTCCTTCCTTCTCAAATGCCTTGAAAAGGCTGTCGTTTGCACAATTTCACAAATAATCACCGGGACCGAAAGGATATTTGAGTCGGGTATGGCTGCAGCCTGGAGACCTCTCGTCTCATGCCGCCCCGGCTGGTGCTATCCGCGAGCTTCGACTTTCAAGATAAAAGCTAAGTCCCGCCCACACTCCGAGAGACCTTGGGTTCCAGAAGTTAATTTCAAATCGCGCACTTCTGCACTTATACTAGCTTTTTGAGTACACTCAAAATGTCACTCGTCGAAGTGTGGTCAATGCAGTGCATTACAAGTACCCGGATGGTGCACTCATAACGCTCAAAAAGTTGAGTGTGGATCGATGGACACTTTCCACACTCAACGGTCGCCATCTTTGCTACGTAGCGGAAGGGCCGGAGCTAACAAAAGTTTAAAAAACTTTCGATAATGGCGGCCGAAGACGCGATAGCGATCGAGCATTACAAATGTAAGTTTAAATCATTTTGCTATACTTGTATAACATATAAGCCACCTGGTTATGTATATTAAGGTCATTTTGCAGTCGGTGATGATTTTTGTACCGCGAATTATAACGTTTATATGTACCGTAATTTGACGTGCTATCAAGCTAGCTTTAGCTAACCTTAGCTAGCTATCTTACAGCGGCACAGTTAAACCAAAGAGTATGAAATTACTTCTATACCCCTGATGTTCACAAAAAAATGTGTTAAATTGAAATCCGACACAATTGTTAGCTTTATTAGACCTTGGGGTAGATGTTACATAAGTGGCGTGACGAAATTCAAACTGTAAATACTCTAATTACGCCGAAAATGAGGCTATCTAGCCACACTATCGTCCTCACTGTAGAAGATTTAGCGTTAGATGTGTGATCTTGTAAATATAAATTACATATTAGCAGTAATGTTACAGTACGTTAATGCATGTAATGTTATAACGTATTAACAGTGCTGTTTCTGTCCTGATTTGACTTATATAATCGTTAGGGACAGACGAGGACACAAGGTCCCTCATTCAATGGAGGAGGGTGAATGCCTCCAGCTTTACAGGCAAGCGGAATGCTGCCCTGAATGGATATGAGTAAGTAAATGTGTATAATATCTTCCTATCGTTATATATTGTACTGTGGACCTATACTTTACATTGCTGGCCTCATACAAATTGTATTTTCATTAGGGCGTACATTGAAAGTCGAGGGCTGCAGGACAGGGTTACCCCCCTTTTTTTTTAAAAAAAAAAAAGGGAGAACCTGAAACAAAAATACAAGGTTGGTTAACTGTCAGAATAATTGTGAGTTAATCAGCCCTAAGGATGTAAGCATTTATGTAATACAGTAAAATGTTCAGCTGACTGAACTGAACTTGTTCCCTGCTGCTCCCCCCCCCCAACACAGGTCACCTGAGGCCTATTTAATGCTCTCACAAATGATTGGAGTGTTTTGCCAATTGAGTTTGAACAGGTTTGCTGTGAGTGAGACCAATTGGTAATTAGGGTGTGGCATTTTGAAGGCCAGTGTTTTCCAGGTGAATAAAGTGTGCTAAATGATGTGATTTGTGCTTAGAGTTTTGCAAAAAAAAGTAATTAAGAATTTCTATTTGAGTAATAATAATCAAATTGTGCTTATTGTTTAGCAGTCTGGAATCTTGTTGATACATTGACACATTTTTTTAGAATTGTTTGCATAGTTCCATTTTTTGTGTGTATACAATGGAGAGAAAACCTACATTGTAAACTGAATATTCCTTTGGAATGTTGGTCCAGTAAAACAAGATGTTACTTGAACTCTGAGAGAGGGGAATGGACATTTTGAACCACTTTATCACGTTTTATAATCTAAAAAGAAATATTACTGAAACCTGCCAAAGGGTTCTGCCGGTGCCTAGCAACGGTTGCTAGGCAGCAGTCATTGTTGGGTGGGCGGGGCTTATGGAACAGTCAGTCAGACTCTAGGATTCCTTTGATGTCTTTGATCCTTTGATCCTATGATGAGAACAGAGACAATAAATTAATATGATTTGACTCACAGTTCATTCTTACTGAATTTCCCTTGGAAACAAGACGTAAGTGAGACGTGAGCAGAGCTTGTTAAATTAACGGACCAGTTTGTGATCTCAAAATCTGAAAATAATCGATCATCGAAATAATCTACCATCGAAATAGACCATCGAAATCGACCATGGAAGGTGAAATAGTCGTCAAGCCTAGACCAGTAACCCCTGAGACTGAAGACATGCTGGAGATTGAAAATACGAATACAGTAATACTCGTCAAGCCTAGACCAGTAACCCCTGAGACTGAAGACATGCCGGAGATTAAAATCAATGTCATTCTCCCAGCGATCGAATCCTTTTCTAAAAGGATGACAAAGGAACAGTGGAGGTTGATGAATTTAGGCACCCCTGATCATGCCACTAACATTTTGTTGGCAGAACTACTTTTGGACATAATAAGAACACTGTCACAAGCCT
Organism: Sander lucioperca; assembly: GCF_008315115.2. NCBI lineage: Eukaryota > Metazoa > Chordata > Actinopteri > Perciformes > Percidae > Sander > Sander lucioperca. Next base: position 15,759,941 of record NC_050181.1, on the reverse strand, counting down.
TGTTAAAGGCTAGGAGCCTTGTAGTCTTTTCTGAGGAGAATGTTCTGTCCAGTATCGGCAGCAAACTCTCTCAGAGTTTTGCCGAGGTTTTGAATGTTGACGGCCAAGTCCCCTGTGTCAGCTCAATATCATTGACCAACTTGCTTGCTAAAGAGGTTGCAGATGTTTGCAACTCTTCCACTATTGAGCACACTGCAGAGTCGTACGCATTGCGTGTTACTCCCACGAAAAGACTAAATGCTATGGTTCATCATGCCTGCAAAATGTTGAAGTCGTTCACAGCCAGGATGAAAATCTTCTGCTCATCTCGACCACGTAGTCAGAGACAAAGTCCAACCGCCACCGAGGAAGAACTACTTGTGGAAGATGAAGAGAAGGCAGCCACTGATGTCCGCTCTCTGTCACCGTTTTCAACCACAGATATGGAACCAGAAACCCCGGAGGTCTCACCAAAAGACAGCTCTGGGATGACAACGGCTCAAGCGGTCGAATATATAATTAGGGAGGAGATGAGTAAGATCATTGAACCTCTTCTGGACGAAGTGCCAGAAGCAGAATATGAGCAACTAAAATCTGAAAGCTCTCTGGAGATCTCAACTGTTGCAAAAGACATTGCTCGGTCAATTGCCAAGAGTTTGGACAAGACAGATGCTGCAGAACAAAAGCCGAAGCGCAAACTGTGCATGAAAAAAATAGGAAACATGATCAAAACCTTTTTTGCAAAGTGCTTTGTCAAAACTTTGATTTATCGTATGCTGGTGCAACTGAAGGCCAAATTCCACCAGGGCTCCAAAGTTGAAAGCGGGCAGTCAGTGTCGTCACTCCTAAATGACATTGACTCTCTGCTTCAGCCACAGCATGGTGGAAAAGCACGCTGTGGAAACGAAGTCACTGTATTCCGGGACCTCAAGAAGATTTCCAGTGGTAAAGACTTGGTATTCAGAAAGGCACTATGTGATCTCCTCTCCAGACACATCTCACCTGGGATGGCGCCAAATATTATCCCAGATGCAATTAGAGACAAGGAATCTCACAGGACACATCCTGACATGTATGCTGACATACAGAACAAAATGTGGAGTTTCCTGGGAATGCTGAGGTGGTGGCTGAAGACTAAGGTCGGCGGCCACAGTCGAGAAGTTCTAGGCCGATTGGAAAATCAATTACTGGTACCAACACACATCACACCAACACAGTCAGCAGAGGCGTGTGAGGATGCAACAGCAAAGACATCAAGAAACAAAATGTCCATCAAGGTGATCATGCAGAAGCTGCTCACACGCACATTCAAGAAAGCAAAAGTGGACTGCAAACTTCAAAACACTGAGGACTTCATTGACCGCCTGCTGGAAAAAACATGGGCCCAAGTCGAGGGTGTCGATTTCGATACCACCATGAAAACATTCAAAAACCTCGACAAGGACATTTTCCAAGACGTGTGTAAGAAGTGGGGCTGTGCAGAAGAAATGCTGGTCTCCGTGATTTTAGGGGAACCAGCACTGGAAGGCTCTATTGCCTGTTGTTTCAAAGATCACTTGATGAAATCACAGAAAACAGGGTTCTTCTCATCTGTGTGTAAAGCCATCTCTAATATCTGCAGACGCAGAAATAGGGATGGTGTTATATGCACGTAAAATGTTGTCTGTCTACTATGTTAGGGTTTTCTCCGGGCGCTCCTTAGACATAGTCATAAAGAGCTCCGGTCCTGCCTCATATCCACGTCTCCACCTCGTCCACAGGAGCAGGAGGTCACCTGGATATGAGGCAGGACTTAAGCTCTTAGTTTCATCCAGGTGCTCCGGTTCATAGAAACATCTAACAACTAATTCAATAAAATTGAAAAAAAAAAAAGAAAAATCTGCTTATCTCTGTTATCATTTACTATAAGAACTGTAAACATTCAACTCAGGCTAAAGTTCTGCTGATTCAGTTTCATTCATGAATTTCATATCTGTGTTAAGTCCGATAAAAAGGTGTTTTATTTTGCAACATTGTTTTTTTTAAATGTGAAAACCTCTTGCACCAGCATTAAAGTGGCAGTCGTAGCCCAGAATAGTAAGTAGATATGTTAGGGTTAGGGCTGATAAGGTAATAATACTCATTTTATTACTCTTAATTCATTTTTACATCACCTAATTAACCTTCTAGAGCTATCTATCTATATATCTATCTATCTATCTATTGAAATGTAGTATCTAAATCCAACGTAGTCAAGCTGGTAATGGATTTAAGTTTGATGGAAGCATTGTGGTTGTTAAAAATATCTTAAAATCCTCCATCGAATGTGTCCACACACCCCAAATGTCGTCCACATATCTAAAATAATGCAGTGGCTTTTAAGAACATGATTACAAGGCTGAGGCCTACCATTCAGCCATGAACATGTTTGCATAAGCAGGAGAAAATCCCTTTTTTTTTTTTTTTTTTTACCATTGATGTACCTTTGATTAGCAGGAAAATGCCTCTATTAAACTTAGTCATTTCTGGTCAAATTAATCTCCAATAATTGTAATAATTCTATATCTGTTCTTTTCTTGTCTGGGTTTTTTCTCAAATATGTTTTTTATGGCTTGTGTATCTCCTTAATATCAATATTCCTGTAGAGGCTCTCAATATCCATAGTTAATAAAATAGAATGATCAGAAATATGGAGTTTTTTTGTAACTCAACAAAATCATAAGTATCTTTAATATAGCTTGGGTATGTGATTGACAGAGGATTGATATAAAAATCAAGAAACTCAGCTGTGTGGTAAGTCTCACTACAGTCACTTACAATTGATCTCCCGGCGGGGATCTCAAAATGTTTAGACCACTGACCAGGGGATTTATGAATTTTTAGCAACATGTAAAACAGTCTGGCTCTGAGCTACCCAACAAATATGTCTTTTGTTTGGCATTAATACTTTTTCTCTCAAACAAAAGGCACAGTGTCAGTGTCAGGGTAGATGTAGATGGGATGTTGCTGTTTAGAACAATAATTGGTATTGTGTAACTGTCTGTATCCCTCCCACAAATATTGTTCCCTATATGCTTAGAATAACCACAGCACTGCCCTTGTCATCTGGTTTGATAATGTGGTATATTTCAGTTGCAGCACTGTGTTGCCGTTGTATGGAGAAGGAACTTCGTAGACACTGCTCTTGGTATAAAAAGATTTATTACATCAGAGTTTTCAGCATCAATTTACAGACCCATGGATATCTGGAGAGACGACCGACCCAATCTTCAAAATTTGTCGCTCTGACTTTTCTTTGTGTGGACAACGTATATATCTCAATGCATTGTATCTACATAGGACGTAATTTTGTAAGTATATCATTGGACGGATAACTAACCAATCAATGCCTGTTATCTGGCAAAACTCCAAAAAAGGTCTCTTCTGTCTTGGGGGGACCCCTACTCATGTTAACAATTTCCAGATGTTCTCAGTAAATGTAAAGTAAAGTTCATGCATCCTCCTTATACCAAAAACTTAGATCACAATGGTAAATAGTCAGATACCACAGATTTCCCCCCTACGAGACTTAATAAAGTCTCGGAAAACAAATAAGAATAGGATTACAACAGAATAACACTTCTCATTATATCAGGTTCCTTATAATATACCCTTCGGGGTGTAAACAAACTTATAGAATGTAACAAAATGGAATTGTTGGAGTGTGAGAGCGAAAAACCCATCTGGCAGCTGTCTTTCAAATAACCATCAATCAATCAAGATAGGAAAACTCTCTCACGGTCCCTCTGCCTAGGCGACCACCTTAGTACTCCAGATCAATTAGGAAATAAATCTTTATCAATTTATGTAGAAGTATGGTTTAAGCAAATACATGTGAAAACCTCAGAGAATGAAATAAAATCAAAACAATGTCCAAATTCAGGCTAGTCGACCCATAGGACCATCCATTGGACCTTTCCCTGCCTGGACCCCATTTCCCTAAGCGTCAAGGAAAAAAAGAAAAACATCTGAGGTCTCCATATATTCACTTCATGACAAAAGCTTCATTATCCAAGCAATTAATACAAAAATATGATACAAAGTATGCTTTACTTATGCAAACATGTATATATCAGACAAACACAGGAATGTAGTCCACTACATTGCAGCTTCTCAGCAATGTTGAATATCAATGCAGTGTTGGTGTGGTGAAATCTGAACAGATCCACACCATCCTGGTTCAGAATTCTCCTAGTTCCTTCATATTGTCCATGTTTGTATCTGTATCCCCTCTGCACATTCTCCCATATTCTCTGGAAGAAAAGAAAACACCAACCAGTATCTTTTTGCAAAACAACACATAGAAATAAAACATCAAAATAAGAATAAAAAAAAAAGAATAAGTAATTAATAATATCAAAAATAATATGAACCAAATATCAAAAGTAGTATAATAAAGTATAATATGAATCACATCACATTCACATTCCATTTCCCCCCTATGAGTAAAAAGGAGGCACTAAACAACACAATAACACTCGAGAATGTGAAATCATAACACAATCAGACATTCAAAAGGGATACGCTTCCATCAATACCCCACCTAACATTGCTCCATCCCTGTCCAAATCAGTCACATCTAACAAAGGCATCTGAGTGCTATCTCCAGGCATTACCACTCCAACCCATCTCAATATCATAGCCTTCGCAAAAGTCAACAGCCAAGTACAAAAGCAAAACATCACACATAGTGCTAAAAGAGCCGCCACCAAAATCTGAACCACTACTGCTCCCACTGGTCCTAATTGATCCTGCAGCCAAACGTTTGCAGACCATCCAGCTCCTTCAGATCGACCAAATGCATCCCTTATACTTTTCAATGCATCTATAACACTCGTGATATTATCAGTACTATCAGGAATCAAAGTATAACAATCATCTCCCGTCAAGTTCAGAGCTACACACAAACCACCCTGTTTGGCTAAAATATAGTCAAGAGCCATGTCATGTTTCAACAGCGTCAATCTGTGACTTCTTTGAGTATTTGACAAAATGTTAAAACCTCTTATCGTCTCATTTGCAAAACCTTGCAAAGTATAGGTAATATTATCAATGTGATCTGCCAAAAATGTTACCCCATACCAAGGAAAAAGTCCTAATCCCCATTTCTCTCCCAAACTGATTTTCCAGTGATAAGCTTCTAGGTTGTGAAATTGTGCCATCTCTCTCTTCACCCTACTTCCAGAACTAGCATCAGTTTGAGCTGTCTCAGGCGCTTCCCCTTTTTGAATGGTATAAACCTCATACGGAAGCTTCAACGTCGCCATATAACAACATCCTATCCATCCATAGGGTAAGAATAAATAGGCTTTGTTATCACAAACCCACCAGATATCTTGAAAATTCCCTATAGTCACATTACCAGGCAAAAGCTGATCTCTAACCATCACTGTTCTACCCGTTTTACTAGATGGTATAGAAAAAGTTACTTTATACATATCTTCACTAACCTTGCGTTCATGCTTATCCAAAGTCATCATATAATCATCACAATCTGATATTCCCATAAACATTCCTGGTCCATCATACGTCTTATTTGAACAAAAACATCCTTTTGCCCTCGCAGGTGTCACTTCCATTGCTTCTGGAACTGCTGTTAGCTTATTCTCCTTCTGATCTAACAAGTTCACATAGGGTAATCCATTCAACCAAGAACAATCATATTTAGGTCTAAACAACTGTGTTGACAAAGACATCACTACATCTACTGCAGATTGTTGATGATACAACAACCATGATAGAGCGTAAGATTGACATTTAATAGACAGAGGTTGAGCCACTGTCTCTAAAATTGAGTCCCACGTACCAGGTGGAGGTACTTTCAACAGACATGGACCATTCAATTTCTTAACAGACCTCACAGAATGAGTTAACTGCTGGAACCATAGATTCCTACTTGCCCATCTATCTGTGATTCTCAAAACAGAAGAATCAAATCCATATGCTTTCCATGTAGTTTCTCTCTTCCTTAATGAACGGTATTGATCAATCATATCTACTAGTGTTTCACCAAAATTAGAGAACTCATTTTGTTCATCCGGGATGCCATTCTGAACTGTTTCAGATAAATCTACATCCTTCTCTTCTACCATCTGTTCACTAACGTCAGAAATATCCTTACTGCTATTTGCACCTAACTCCGTCTGTAACACAAACTTCTGGGTTACATTTACTATATTCTTCTCTATTTTCTGAAAAATTATACTCGGTGTTGGCATCACATTTACAAGGGATGTTACTACTGCCGTAGCATTCATTTCTTTCGAAGTTACCACCAAATTCATTGCTTTAGTTGAGGTATTAACACTTTCAATTGTTTCCAAGAGCAAATTGACAAACGTCCTCTGTGTATTATTCACTCTTGGAGTAATTACTGTAGTATATGGTTCCTGTACTCCTTTAGTGACTGTAGAAATTTCAACAGACTTTAAATCTTCCGTCACAAGTGTCACTTTATGAGACACACGACCTGCTATCCAATAGTTTTGAAATGGAACTGTTTTAAACTCTGGCTCTGAATAAGTACACACATATTCCCCTAGATCTTCCCATGTGGTATTTAACAAAACAAGTGAACAGTCGCCCGAAACTTTCCACCATTTCATATCATTGAACAAAGAATACTTCCTTTGACTATAAGATATACCATCCACTTCTGGTCCTCGTAATAATACAACCTCACCACGATTATTTCTCCACTCGGGAAGATTATTACCACCACTGTTCCATCTCCCACATTTACAAGGAAGAACAGTTGTTGTTCCCAACTTGACTTTCATCACAGTCTTCAATACAGTTGGCATTGGCGAAGTCATCCGAGGCGCCACTGTAGTCAACTTTGATACATTTATACCTTTAGCAACTACCAATGCTAAAAGAGTTGAATTACCACTCATTGTTCTAATGTTAGGCTGAAGTGTTGATATCAGTGTTGTTGATTCTTTTATTTCTTCAACAACTTGGACCCCCATGCTTTTGTTCCCATCTTTTACTACCAGCGTCACCACATCAGTCCCGACTCTATTCCCTCGCTTTCAAACTGTGGATCATAAAAAATACATTTATAATCACCTTGATCCTCCCGTTGGGAATTATACACATAAAGACTACAATCCCCTTCAATTTTCAATCTTCTCTTATCATTTAATAACGCATACTTTCTTGATGTCATTGTTCCTAGCAGGTCTAAAACTCCACCATGGCTGTCTTCCCACCGAACTCTAAATTTTCCTTCACCACTATTCTCTCTCATACACTGGCATGGAACCTGAGCTGGCTTTCCTAGAGACACTTCGACTCTAATCTTCGTAGCGTCTTGGTTTGACTTTTTTCCTGACTGGTCTTGGGCTACTTCGTCTAACTGAATCACCGGCTTCTCCTGTAACGGAGTTACAGCCCTCGGCAACCTCTGTGGTTTCACCTTCCACTGGGATAGTCCCTGCTGTTTCTGGGACGTATTGAAACTCAATGTCTCCAAATCTCCTTTCCTGTCCATCAATTGCTGTGTCATGTCTGGCATCCTCAGAAGTATACACATGATCATCAGCATTGTCCACATTATGGACAATCTCTCTTTCTGCTGGCTGTTCTTCCCTACTTTCTTCTGGCTCTTTTGAGCCCTCAACATCTTGATTCCCTAGCCGTGGTGTTTCTTCCCTGGGAGCTTTAACACAATTCGATAAATGATACCACGTTGGAGACCCTTTAACCTGAACGGCTGTTCCCGTACTGCGAACAACCTCAAATGGTCCTTCACGGCGTTCGTTATACCATTTCCTTCTAAATACCTTCACGAACACCTTGTCCCCAGGTTGCACTGTACTCCTTTTTTGCTCATCAAGCTTCTCCTGCACCTCTTCTTTTCTTTGCCTGTCAGAAACATATGTGGATATTCTTTTATGGAAATTAGCCATATATGTAACATATGCTCTCATTTCATCTTCCAAAAAAGCCAAACTTGGACCTTTTCCGCTTGTTCGCAGACAAGGCGTAGGCATCCGTCTTCCTGTGACCAATTCATGGGGTGTCATACGTAAATCACGCAACTCACTTGAGCGACACACCATCAAGGCTAAAGGTAATGCGGTTATCCAGTTCAGCCCTGTATGTTGGCAAATCTTGACAATACGATTTTTTAAAACACCATTCATTTTTTCGCAAATCCCTTGGCTTTGAGGATGATAAACTGCTCCAAGACGTTGTTTAATTCCCAATTTTTGAAAAATCAATTTCACTGTCTTATCCACGAACTCTTTCCCATTATCTGAGGATATACGATCAGGAAGTCCCCACCTGCTTATCACCTCTCTACACAAAAACTTGGCAACCGACTGAGCATCTTTCCGCTTGGTTGGACAGGCCTCCGGCCATCGTGAAAATCTATCCACAACGACTAGCATGTATCTTTTACCTTCAACTGGTTTGATCATATCGACATAGTCAATAACCAGCTCACGCATAGGACCTCTTGGGGTTGGAATGTAACCTGGAAGAACAGTCACACCTCGGCGAACATTATTTTTCAAACAAATTGTACATCTGCCTATGATGTGATCAATCTGTTCTAGCAAATCTGATCTTTCTCCTAACTTTCCCCCTTGCAACATGCGCTAAACCATGTGCCTCCTGGATCATCAGACCCAGCAGGTCTAGCGGTGCTACTATCAACCCTTCATGATTTCTCCAAAGACCAGTAGAATCTTTGACTGCACCTCGGTCTAGCCATAACTGTTTATCAATTGTTGGTGCAGCTTCCTGCATCAAAATCACATCTTTAAGCGTAATGTTGTCTTCTAGGTCTACTCCATGAGTGACCAGAAAAACCTTACCCAATTTGTCAGCTCCTGTAATTGCTTTTGCAGCTTCATCAGCAGCTTTATTCCCTTTTGTAACTTTTGACACATCTGTTTTATGAGCTGCACACTTAGCTATTGCTATTTCTTTAGGTTTCATCATGGCATGCAACAGTTTTATTATTTGCGTATGATGCTGTATCGGAGAACCATCCGTTTTCTTAAATCCTCGTCCTTTCCACACCGATCCAAACAAATGACATACGTTATGGGCATATGCAGAATCAGTGTATATCGTCACTCGCTTTCCTTCTGCTAACAAACACGCTTCTGTTAACCCTACAAGTTCAGCAAGTTGTGCCGAAGCAGGCTGTGGTATTACTTCAGCCTTTTCAACAACAAATCCAGTTCCTTGTGCTTTTACTACTGCATAGCCAGCACTCAATTTATCTCCCACACGATAACATGACCCATCAGTCCAATACTCCAGGTCTGCCTCACGTAATGGAAGGGCTTGTAAGTCTGATCTAAGCCTCGAATATTTCTCTGCTTCCTGAACACAATCATGTTGTTCACCATCCTCTGGGGTTGGCAAATTCTCAGCTGGATTCACCGTGGCACACCTTGCCAGGGTGACATCTTCCTGCTCTAGAAGCCTATGATAGTCTCTAAGCCTAGGCATAGTCAATGTATATTTTCCATAGTTCAGAAGGTTTCTGAGACTATGATGGGTAAGAATTGTTATTGGATAACCCATCGTGACTGATGATGCTTTATCATACATTAAAGAGACTCCTACCATTGCTCTATAACACGGTGGTAACCCTAATTCTACGTCTGAATAAGCAGTAGAATAGTAAGAAATAGGTTGAGGGTTCATCCCGGTACCTGTCGGCTGACAAAGAACTGCACATGCATATTTACCTCCCATAGAAGTAGATACATACAGCAAGAAATTCTTAGAATAGTCTGGAAGTGTAAGTGCTGGTGCCTCTTGTAACCTTTGTTTGATTGTTTCAAATGCCAAAAGGCCTTCCTGTGTCCATGCAAGGTTACCATGAAGTTGGCTATTTCCAATATCCTTAATCATAGCCCTCAAGGGTCCCGTCAAGCTAGCATAATTCTCAACCCAAGCCGAAGAGTAACCAGCAATACCAAGAAATGTCAACATCTCTCTGACAGTCCTAGGCTTTGGAGCTTTGCGAATTGCCTCCAATTGACTATCAGCGATGCTTCTATGTCCATGCATTATGTTCTGACCCAAATAAACCACCTTTTCTTGGCAATATTGCAACTTTTTCTGTGAAATCTTATGGCCATTTTCTGCCAATATCTGTAGCAATTTGATCGAATCTTGATGGCATACATCCTTATTTGGCGCACAGATAATAATGTCATCGACATATTGTATTACAGTACTTTGCAATATTTGATCTAGCCCTGTCAAATCATCCTTCAATACTTTATTGAAAATATGAGGACTATGTTTAAACCCTTGTGGCAATCGCCTGTACTCATAAAACTGTCCTTTATAAGTGAATCCAAATAAACCTTGACTTTCTACACTAAGTGGAACACTAAAAAATGCACCGCACAAATCTATCACCGTAAAGTGTGTCGCATCAGGAGGAATCTGAGCTAGCAAAGTATGCGGATCTGGCACTTCTGCTGGGAAGTCAGTTACTACTTCATTTACTGCTCTCAAATCATGAACCATACGATAAGTCTCATCTGGCTTCTTTACTGGCAACAAAGGCGTATTACTCTGAGGATTTTGTGTTATCTTCAAAACACCTGCTTTTAAAAGTCCTTCAATTTGTGGTTCAATCCCTTGGATAGCTTCATCTTTCAACGGATACTGACTTTTCCACGGAGGTCTAGCTCCTGGTCGAAGTTCAACCTTAACTGGTTGGGCTGACTTTACACGTCCAATATCAGTACTATGTTGAGACCACAGACACTCTGGCACCTGTTGCATCATCTCCTCTTTCAGGGTGTCTGAATCCTTCTTGGCACTGCAGATAGATTCATGTGTCATCCGCACAGCTTGTGGCTGTCCCTGTCCTTGAGCTGAAATCATGATTTTGAGAAATTGCTGATCTTCACTCCTCCAAATTGCCAGATTCTCTTCTGTAGGTATAAAAACAGCTTTCTCTGCTTCTGTCATCATTTCTCCTATATGCTTCTGCTCATGTTCTTCAGAAATCAACAAGGTGACATGTGGCACACTCTTCTCGATCTCAAATTCTTTATCCAGATAATCATCTGTGTTTATCTTCATAGCTGCTCCTTGTGGTCCTAAAATTATGCAACTTGAACTAAGTTGGACTTTCTTTGGTTGATGATTCAACCATTCCTCTGAGTTTGATTGGGCAGCATTCTTGAAATACTTGAGCGTACAATGAAATGGATATTCCGGAAGCCTCGCATCTGGCATGTTTGCAACAATAAATTTTTCCCACAATTTAGCTGGTTCCAAAAAATCTGCACTGAGATTTCCAATCCAGAAGACTGAAGAAGCTTCGGTCTCCATTGTCATCAATAATTGGTGAGCAATTTCTTTGGGTACTTCCACCAAACAGCCGTCTGGTGTGCATTTTATTGTGCAGTTCAATCTGCACAAGGCATCTCTTCCCAACAATGCAATCGGTGTATGTTCTGATACCAATATGGGTATTGTAGTTTTCTGATTTTTATAGCAGAGCTCAATTGGTTCCGTTAGAGGAATCAGCTGTTTCACTCCCTCAAACCCGATTGTCCGAATCAGTTGATTGGACATGGGGAGATGTATAGCATCTTCAGGCCGAATACAAGTGAACGCAGCTCCACTATCCACCATCACTTCCAAAGGACGGTTATTTACTTTCACCTTAATCGTTGGATCTCTTTCCGGCCCTAATGCTACCAGCTGACACCCCCCTTTCGGATCTTCTGGGCACCTCTAGAATCCTGGTTCCGGACCCTTGTAAGGGTTAACCGGTCCTCCATATGGCCTCGACTGGCCCCTGTAATCTCCTCTGTAGTTTCCTCTGAAATTTCCTCTTAGTCTATTACAATCACGGGCAAAGTGTCCATCCTGTCCACAACTGTAACACACTTCTGAGGATTGTTGAGAGTATGGGTTATATCTTCCTCCTCTTCCTCTTCCTACACCCCCTCGTCCTCTTGCTCTTCCTCTCCAGTTCTGTGTCTGTCCAGAAACTGGCTGTGCATATGAAACCACTGGAACCACGAATGGTGGTTGAGGCATCTGGGGTTGGACTTGGCTTGACTGAAATTGTGGCGGTGATTGTTGATTCTGTGGGCACTGGTTTTGCAAAACCACGGCCTGCTTCTTCTCCTTCCTCTTATTGTCCACCAGTTGTATTTGATTGAGTTTTCTAAGAGTCTCTCGGTCCTGTTCTTTCTGCTCATGTTCCTTTTTCCTATATAACTCCACCTGATGGGCTATTTGATCTGTATACACACTTGTTGTCATACTTCCAAGTCCCACTACTTCCGCCAATTTGCTTCTTACCGGAACAGGCAATCCCTTCTGTATTTTGGTTCGCAAAACTGACTTTTCCAGTTGACTCACCTCTGGATCATTTCCTGTAATATTTCTCCACACTTGGTGGGCTCTTGACACATACGCTCTTGGATTTTCTTCTTGTCCCAATGGCTCAATCAAGATGTTGTCTGGATTCACATTTGTTGGATACTCATCTCTCAGCGCTCTCCACAGACGACCTCTACTTGCGGCAAACAACTCAGGATCATATACAGAAGTCCCCACATATCGATTAAGTCCTGCTCTCTGGAAGATTCCTCCCATAGCTGGAATCCCAACAAGATTAGCCAAAAGTCTCTTGATATCTCCTATGGCAAACTGTGTTCCTGTCGACATTTCTTCCAACTTTGCAATCCAAGGATGTGCTCCCTCTTGAAGAGTAGGCAACTTATCAAGAATATCTGACATATCAGTGTTCTGCAAGGGCTTGTACTCCAAATTCTGACCTCGAATGAACACCGGCAGCATCTTCTCGCTTACCTTTCCCTTTCTTGAGCGCAATGTATATTTCTTCTCCACTTTTCGGGATCCTTTCTTCCGCAATTCTTCCCTCCTTGTCTTCAGCTTCTCAAATTGCTTTTCCAGTTCTTTTATGTCTTCTAATTTAGTAGATCTCTCCAAGTATAGCTCACATCGATCCATGTCTCTTTCAACTTCTTCTAACTCAGCTGTAGTAGAACATGATCCCGTAGCTCCTTTGATCTCCTCTTCTTCATCACTCTCGTCTCCATTTTCACTTTCGTCAGAGGTCTGATCTCTTATAGCTTGTCGTTTCTTCCATTTTTCTTCTCCTCTCCTTTCCGCTCTAGCCAGCACCCTTCTGATTGCAGGGACATATCTTCCCATGATCTCCTCTTCTTCACTCTGATCACCATCGTCATCATCCTTTGTCTTGCTAAACCTCACTCTGCCCTTGGTTTCCAGATGTTTCAATTTCTTCTTACTTTTGGAGTTTGGAGTCATTTTTATAGTCGTTTCTGCTTGTCCTATCTCTATTATTAGGTCATCTTCATCTCTGATGCAGTAGTCACCCTTCTGACTGATCACTGGAAGCTGGGGATAGATGTCCTTGAACTCCGCTTCCTCCTCATAAGGTGGAGGTCTTTTCACTGATTCCGTATGCGAGAAAGGTGTATTAACTTCTGCCATTAATTTTTCTGTTATTTTCTCCTTTTTTGCCATTTCCTCTACACTTTTGTCTCTTTTATCTTTTGTAGCCTTTATCAGTTTCTGTCCCTCATTCTCAAACAACTTAAGCGTACCCAACTCTTTTTGTCTCTTTATTCTACGTTTTTCGCCTTTTTTCCCCTTCTTTTGATCTGCCTTGTACGTTGACACAAGCACTTGGATTATTTTAATAACATCCGGGTTAAGAGTCCCCTCTACTGGCCATAGCTGTTCAATATCTGGCCAGCGTTTGTGCCATTTTCCTGACAACTTGGCGATATCATTAACTAAAGGATTGTTCTTTTGTACTACATCAACCGGAGTGATTATTTTCTGATTGTTAATGCCCTTTTTCCTGTCTTTTTTCCACATCGTAGCAACTCTTCTGTATTCCTTTATTGTAAATTATTAGTTGTATATAAAAACTACCAATTGTTAAACTAAGAATACTTTAGGCTATACACACTTGTTGTCATACTTCCAAGTCCCACTACTTCCGCCAATTTGCTTCTTACCGGAACAGGCAATCCCTTCTGTATTTTGGTTCGCAAAACTGACTTTTCCAGTTGACTCACCTCTGGATCATTTCCTGTAATATTTCTCCACACTTGGTGGGCTCTTGACACATACGCTCTTGGATTTTCTTCTTGTCCCAATGGCTCAATCAAGATGTTGTCTGGAAAAATCCTCCTAGGGGCTCATATCAATTTATGTCTTTTACCTAATTTAACAAAGTCCACCCAAAGAAGGCTCATACATTTTAACACATTTGAAAACGTTCTCTTGAAAAAGAGACTCATATTTTAACCATAATAAACAGAATATCTTTCCTTATTAAACTAAACATATATATCTAATATAGGATATCCTTATCACGCATACACAGCCTATCACATACAGCAGAAACACCATTGCTCACACACACCGCTGTTCACACGCACTCTCTCTCATACACACAAAAGTCGACATCATTCATGCATGTAATTCGTAAAAAGAGTCTGCTTTCCGCCGTATTGTTTTTTTTTTTTTATTTTTTTTATTTTGCTACCTAGATATAGACGTCCAATGGGAAGTCTGCTTCGGACATTATTCGTCAACAATGAATCGATTGGGAAACCTACCATTGAACTGTTAGTCTACACCTCAGTTCTCAGAACTGGCTCAAACTTTTCATCTAATAAAAGTTCAAGACTACGGCCCATCCTATGATCGCCTTTTTTCAAAGGGCTTTTTATCAGATTAACGGCGTTATCCTGTATTCTTTGTTCCTGTTGTTTTCTCTTTATTGTTCCTGTTATTTTCTCTTTATTGTTCCTGTTATTTTCTGTATTCTTTTATTTTCTCTTATTTCCTTTTATCTTCTCCTTATTACTCCTTGTTTTTATTTTCTCTTGTTTCCTTTTTCTTTATGTTGTTTAAGCCAAATTGCCCTGGCCAGGGTTAAACTGTTTTTTTTTTTTAATCCAATTTGCCTATTCCTTAAAATCTTTTCACATTATCTATATGAATATTCCTTAATTCCTTACTTTTTCCTTTTCTCTATGTCTTTAACTCCCTTAAGCCATTGCTTCATTTTCTCCTCTTATTCCTTTTATTTCTCTGTCTTCCCTCATTACGCCCACACTAAGGCCTATCTCACTCCCCCCTTTTTCTTATTTTTTCAATACACCCCAACGCAAAGAAATTTCAACAAAGTTCCAGCCCACACAACAACACACACAGCACAGCAGCTGCACACACAGGTTACACACATTACAATGCGGCCCATCACACACACACACGCACGCGGCTCCCATGAACGACGGCCACCCCAAAAAATGTGAGGAACACTCACCCTAGTCACCCGGCCTTTGAAGCAGAAGTCGCACACCGAAGCCCCGCAAGCGATGCGCCTGGGGCCGTCAAGGCCAAAGTTCGTGACGCCAAGAATTTGTGGTATATTTCAGTTGCAGCACTGTGTTGCCGTTGTATGGAGAAGGAACTTCGTAGACACTGCTCTTGGTATAAAAAGATTTATTACATCAGAGTTTTCAGCATCAATTTACAGACCCATGGATATCTGGAGAGACGACCGACCCAATCTTCAAAATTTGTCGCTCTGACTTTTCTTTGTGTGGACAACGTATATATCTCAATGCATTGTATCTACATAGGACGTAATTTTGTAAGTATATCATTGGACGGATAACTAACCAATCAATGCCTGTTATCTGGCACAACTCCAAAAAAGGTCTCTTCTGTCTTGGGGGGACCCCTACTCATGTTAACAATTTCCAGATGTTCTCAGTAAATGTAAAGTAAAGTTAATGCATCCTCCTTATACCAAAAACTTAGATCACAATGGTAAATAGTCAGATACCACAATAACAATATGTTTATCAAGACTGAGTGCTGTAAATGCTTCTACTTCCTCTTTATTGAGGTTAGGCTCCATGTAGCAAATTTGGAAAGCAGTATCAAAGAAATGATCATCAGTATTAACCAGGGCAGTGACTTCATGTTGCAATTTGCATGGTCCATCCCATAGGTCCTTCCCCCTCAACTCAGGGGGCTTTCAAACCTGAAAGTCCAAACCAAGGTCCAGACCCAGGTTCATGTTTTTGTTGCATTGTATACTGTGTCAGATAAATTTTGGTTTCACACTGCAGCTGTCAGAGGAGGCCGTGAGTTTTCTCCTGTATCTCGCTCTCTTTTTGAGATGCATGGGGTACTCCATTCCATACTCCATACTTCACCATTCAACAAAGGACACTGGGAAATAACAAATTCAACGCTGGTTGCTATGGACTCGTCACTAGGCTTCCTTAGTCATTGTATATTTTAGTATAGGTAAAGCTGCCAAAGCTGAACATTATCCAAAACTCCATTTCTCAGACGAGCGTCAATTTGGGAGCTTGCATGCTACCACTCCTTCCTTCTCAAATGCCTTGAAAAGGCTGTCGTTTGCACAATTTCACAAATAATCACCGGGACCGAAAGGATATTTGAGTCGGGTATGGCTGCAGCCTGGAGACCTCTCGTCTCATGCCGCCCCGGCTGGTGCTATCCGCGAGCTTCGACTTTCAAAATAAAAGCTAAGTCCCGCCCACACTCCGAGAGACCTTGGGTTCCAGAAGTAAATTTCAAATCGCGCACTTCTGCACTTATACTAGCTTTTTGAGTACACTCAAAATGTCACTCGTCGAAGTGTGGTCAATGCAGTGCACTACAAGTACCCGGATGGTGCACTCATAACGCACAAAAAGTTGAGTGTGGATCGATGGACACTTTCCACACTCAACGGTTGCCATCTTTGCTATGTAGGGGAAGGGGCGGAGCTAACAAAAGTTTAAAAAACTTTCGATAATGGCGGCCGAAGACGCGACAGCGATCGAGCATTACAAATGTAAGTTTAAATCATTTTGCTATACTTGTATAACATATAAACCACCTGGTTATGTATATTAAGGTCATTTTGCAGTCGGTGATGATTTTTGTGCCGCGAATTATAACGTTTATATGTACCGTAATTTGACGTGCTATCAAGCTAGCTTTAGCTAACCTTAGCTAGCTATCTTACAGCGGCACAGTTAAACCAAAGAGTATGAAATTACTTCTATACCCCTGATGTTCACAAAAAAATGTGTTAAATTGAAATCCGACACAATTGTTAGCTTTATTAGACCTTGGGGTAGATGTTACATAAGTGGCGTGACGAAATTCAAACTGTAAATACTCTAATTACGCCGAAAATGAGGCTATCTAGCCACACTATCGTCCTCACTGTAGAAGATTTAGCGTTAGATGTGTGATCTTGTAATTATAAATTATATATTAGCAGTAATGTTACAGTACGTTAATGCATGTAATGTTATAACGTATTAACAGTGCTGTTTCTGTCCTGATCTGACTTATATAATCGTTAGGGACAGACGAGGACACAAGGTCCCTCATTCAATGGAGGAGGGTGAATGCCTCCAGCTTTACAGGCAAGCGGAATGCTGCCCTGAATGGATATGAGTAAGTAAATGTGTATAATATCTTCCTATCGTTATATATTGTACTGTGGACCTATACTTTACATTGCTGGCCTCATACAAATTGTATTTTCATTAGGGCGTACATTGAAAGTCGAGGGCTGCAGGACAGGGTTACCCCCCTTTTTCTAAAAAAAAATGGAGAACCTGAAACACACGGTAAGAGGTACCGCTGGCGAGCCAAAAGAGGAAGACGAGGGCCTCGATGACAGGTCCCCAGCCATGGTCACACGCCGTGCCGAGGATGGCCATCAGACCGTTAAAGGATCCCCTGGAGAGTCTGAAGTCTACCCTCATGTCGCTTTCTCCATCAAAGTACAGTGCCATCAACGGCACCATATTGTTCACCTGGCAGTACTTCCTGGGGTTGGGAGCCTGTAGAACAATTAACACAGGACCATCTTTTAAAATAAAATTGTATTGAATGTATTTCATGTGGTGTGTTATCTTTAGCGTTGTACTTTGCATGACTGTAGCTAGAATCTATTTAAAATGTCTGTTGGGTTTCCTATGCCTTTATTGTCACTGTAATTGGCTAGCTAATAGATGATATATATTAACGTTAGCTAATATCAGTTGGACACAATTTTATTCCTCCACTTTTGCTATAATAACTCATAATGGTCATTTTGGGGTATTTAAAAAAAAATGAATTAAGAGCAAAGTATAAATATCAACATACCGGTATGTTTTCCGCTAAAAGGAGTTGGATGACACGACGGCGTCGTCGCAATCCTCTCATTCTCGCGAAAAACAGAGGGCAAATACAAGCAACAATAAAAACAATCGCATTCATTCTGAAGAACAAAGCAGAAAAATGTAATTTTCGCGGGCGACAATAGGTGGCGGGAATGCTCTGCCCTGGGTACAATTCACATTTTCACAGAAGAAGAAAGAGGAGGACTGCGATGTTTTGATCGTCACTTCCGGTAAGTACATAAGGCAGTGCGCGATTTGAGACAACACTCCCCCATCAAATTTTACGCACTATGCAAGTGAGTACATAGTGTACGAAGTGCACTTCCCTTAGTGCACTAAGGGAAGTGCGCGATTTGAGACACACTACATGTCTTAGGCTAACCAACTACGACGTGACTCATAAGCATACAATATGTCATTTCCAGTGAAAAAACGAACAGAAAATCCCAAAAAAGTCAAAGTACAAGACTGTGTACATATTTTCATTATCGAGCGAAGGAACTACTCACCCCATAAACCACCGCACACCACTGAACAAAGGAAGCTAACCTTAGTTTAGCTAACAACTAATTTGGCTAACCGCTAGTTGAGACAGCATGTAATAACTTTAAAAGACCCTCAAAATAAAACCTGAAAATAACCGTTAAAATATATAATGGCTGTTACGTCAGCTGTAGCCTGCTTTTCCCAGTGTTTAGTTTGAGTTAACGTTATTTTAGACTGAATCAAGCTGTCAGCTAGCGGTTAGCCGAATTAGCTGTTAGCTAAACTGGCGTTAGCTTCCCGGTGGAGGCTAACGGCAGAAGCGTGGAACAGATCGTGATTTGTGCAGTGTCGTAGATCCTCGTAAAACATGATTATCATCTTGCACATGCGCATGACGGATCCATAGACTGTATATAAGAATGGACCAACAGATCCCGTTGCTCTGGACGGAGACCAGTGAAGGCCGTTAGAAGCACTTTTCCGGTGAGTGCTGAGCGTTACTGCGCAGCCTCCAACTGAGAGAGACGACGTAAATGTGCCGTGAGCAACGTGTCTGAAAGTTGTAAGTCTTCTGGTAGCTGTGCCAAGAGAAATCTCAATCATTCCCAATCTTGCAGAGACGGAGAGCGTAGGTATATGTTAGGAGATAACATAGGCACAGGCTAATTATTGATCACTAAAATAATAGTTAACATTAGTAATTACACTTAAACAGCTAATGTGAGACGAAACTGCCTGCGCGCTTCTCCTGTACTATACGGTAATTCCTCTACTATGCGACAGTAAGTCGCGTGGTTATGACACAATCGTTAGCCTATTTTTACAAAAACGTCTGCTACGGAGCCATAACGTGAGGTACAAGGTAATGGAGCCTTTTATACATTGTCGTGTTTCTTTAGAAATAAACAATGGACAAATAGAGTCTTTAAACGCTTCAGATATAAAGTTATTCTCTGTCAAAGTGATGTCAAAATGAATGACAGTCAATGGGATGCTAACGGGGGGTGATCGCTTTGTAGCATCAAAATGGCGCCATAGGAGGTTCGCGGTCCGAGGAGAAGCTTACCCCCTTGGACGGATCGTGCAGGCAGCTCCCCCTCCTTCTCACCAGCATGAGTTCCACCAATCAGAGGCATCACTGTGGGATTGTGGGATTGTTCAGGATTGTGGGTAATGAAATACTTATCCAAGACATCGCAAATAAAAGACATTTATCTCAAAACAAGGCATCTATATGAGCATATACAATCGCTTAGTCATGTCGTAGCTGTTTTTAAGTCTACCATCGACGGTTACGATTTTATGGCTTATAATCGAATTGTCAATGGAGAAATTGCATTATACTTTTACTTCCGGAACCCGCTGTGGGCGGGACTGTTGAGCTCTATACAGTACCGAGATGGTTTTCTTTCCGGGTTTGGCTCCTTGCTCCCCAGGGCTGAGTCAGGTGTAGCTACCCAAGCTAACTAGCTAACTGCAGCTAAATACAGTTAGCAGTTACTTTAGCAACACGTATGTTAGCCTAAAGCTAATGTAATCTGTCCAAAACTCCTAAATCACCTTACTACATTTACTGTCGTCCAACTGGTCTTAACACTTTTATGACATCTTACTGACAAGTCCAAATAGTTCCACTTTACTTGAGGTCAAGGACATTTTTCATGACATCTTTATAAAAGAATTTAACAGTGTAATCAAATGTCATGGCATTTTTATGACAAGTCCAAATTGTTTCCCGTTACTTGAGGGCAAGAACAATATTCATGACACAGACCTGTACTCCAACCTGCTGCTGATCTTCTACCGCTCGTCCATCGAGAGCCTGCTGACGTACTGTATCACAGTTTGGTACGGCAGCTGCACCGTGGCAGACAGGGAGAGGCTTCAGAGAGTAGTAAAAGCAGCACAGAAGATCATTGGCTGCCCTCTCCCCTCCTTGATGGACACTTACACCTCCCGTTGCCTCAGCAGAGCAGAAAACATCAACAAGGACAGCTCCCAACCTGGCTTTGATCTGTTTGACCTGTTGCCCTCAGGGAGGCGCTACAGGTGTATCAGAACAAGGACCAACAGATTCAAGAACAGTTTTTTTCCAAAAGCAATAACCACCTTGAACTCACACATGCACTGACTTCGCAGTCTAACCCCCCAACCCCCTGACTTTCTTCTACTCACCTACTGTGCAATATTTAATATCTAATACTATTGATAATATTGATAATACTGTGCAATTCCATTACTGTGCAATATCATTACTCTCATTGTCCAATATCTATTACTTATGATCACCACTATTGGGCAATATTCAAATAATGTGCAATAACCCACACTGCATATCACACTGTATATAAAACCATACTTATTTTTTCATATGTATATATGTATATAGTGTCTCAACTGTGCACCTTACCCCCCCCCCCCCCCCTTGCTTTTAATCTCACTGTACATGTGAATACTGACAATAACAGGCATTCTATATTCTATTATTCTATTATAATGGTCTCATGACAGCAGAATCAACCACTCATGGCAGTGTAATATTAAATAGTTTCTTTAAGTTTGATAGTAGTTAGGTTATTAGGCCTGCCTTGACATGTTTATGACATATATATATATATATATATATATATATATATATATATATATATATATGGTTATATTGTCTTGCTTAATGTCAAGTTGTCATAACACAAACATCTCAAACAATGCTAACTTAGCATTTAAAGTGTCTTAATTTTCCGAATTAAGCTTAATGACAACAGTCATAAACATTCATAAAGACTCCAGTCCTTCATGTTAATGACTGGTCTGATGTCATGGTTATGAGTCATCAACTCACCAAACAGCTTGATTGATTCAGCTGATCCATCAGAGGTGCGCTTGATTTATACCTCTACTCCACTAGCCTACATTTCAGAGGCAGTGATCGTACTTTTTACTGTACTACACTTATTTGATACTTTTACTTTGCAGATTTAAGGTTATAATACGAAATATAATCTATAAATAAATTATTATATATTATTATGGTTAAGAATGAGACTTTATTCATCCCTCTGTACAATGTGCAAGCTACCTTGGGCCTATAGAAAAAAAACTACAACATTAAAGCAATGTACATATTACTGCAACCATAATTATAATTCAATAATATAATATACATTATTCTAAAATGGGCCATTCTTCATAATGTGTACTTTTACTTTTTGTATCTTTAGCTATATTTCAATGCTAGTACTTTTTACTTTTTATTTTTTAATGCATGCGTTTAACATATATTGTACAATGTGGTATTGCTACTTGTACTAATTTAAAGATTTGAGTACTTCCTCCACATCTGTAATTCCAAAATGTCACTTTTAGCAGTTTGATAAATTATGGGCCCTGATATGTCAGCATCATAACAGTGATGAGAATAAGAAGATGAAAACACATGAAAATACTTTAAAGTGATTAGTGATTCTATTGTGTAGAGTCTGAAGCAAACACCTTGAAATGCAAAGTTTCTTTCGTCATCTTTATTGAAAAGCAATAACAGCATTCAATAAAGTTATTGTCAAAAAGCCATTTGAAATAGTTTGATTGTATTAATTGACATCAAGTTTAACAGTAGAACCCAGATATCATTGGTACTTTCTGATATTACCAGTAATATTACTGTAATATAATAAATCACATTGTTTTATACACTGAAGAAAAAGAGAAAATAAAATTAAAGAGGCTATCAGCAAAATGATTTAAGAATATTGTTGGACTCTGCTTTCCACTTCAGTGAGTGTTGGGAATTCTCAGCTCTGCTTCCATCAAGAAGGCTTTCTCAGCCTTTCACTGATAGAAACACAGGTACTCAGTGTTGCCGTTAGTGCCTGTGTTGAGATCTCTTTTGATAACAGTGACACCAGCCATCTCATACACTGGTACAGAAGCAGGGTTAAGAAGCAGGGACATGGCCTTAATGGGCTTGGTGACGCCATCTTTCTTGTACCACAGGTACACCTTGTTACCTCCGGTCCCCTTGTTGAGGTTAACACTCACTGAAGTGTAACCTTGCTGCTGAAGGGACTGATACTCAAGATCATTGGTGGAGATATTCAGATCAGTGAGCGCACGCTTGGGGTCGGTGGTCTGATGGTACCAGATGAAGACATAGGCACCTCCTGCACCTCTGTTAGTATCTTCATCCACACGGATGTAACCTGCCTTATAGTAGTCGGGGTCTGATCCGTAGGAGGCAGTGGCAGAGACATCACAGATGTAGGTTTGTTTCTCTCTCTTCACCCAGGCGTAGATCAAGTTCCTTCCAGCGTTGCGGTTCAGATCACAGGCTGATTTCTCCCAGCCTGTGGTGAACTTCATGGCTTCACTTTCTGCATCTGTAGTGAAATCAATCTCCACTATGGGAGTGTGGAACTCCCCAGACCCTCTGAAGTACCAAAGGTAGATGAAATCACCTCCTGCTCCAGCATTGAGATCTTTATCGATCTTTGTGTACCCTGCTTTGATCAATCCAACACTCATGCCATCGTTGAATGTAAATTGAACCCTGGTGATTGGAACTGACCCATTTTTGTACCAAAGATAGATGGCATTTCCTCCTGCTCCTTGGTTCAGACTAACATAAATTTTCTTGAAGCCTTGTGATTGGAGCTTTTGCTCCTCAGCTTCAGTAATGGACACATCAAGTTCTGAGATGTAGGTGGCCATTGTAGATAACTGCATAAAAGAAAGACACGTCATTTGTTCGTATGTATAATGTATATATTTACTGTATATGATTGTCACCTTGTGAATATGGTGTGGAATACACAATAGTGATATATAATTATGACAAATTAAAATATCAATAAATAGCAAATATGGATCACTATTATGACATCTAAAATTGTATTGTTAATGTGCATGCTGCACCTATTTACACTGAATTGTAACTTTGAAATAGTAAAATGTATGTTCCACATATAGAAAATAAAGTTCTTGAACACTTACGTGTCTGCTAACGGTGAATGTTCGGCAGGAAGAAGTCAACTGGTCTGCTGAATTCTGTTGTACTTACCACAAGTCAGCTGCCTTTATATAGAGAGATGCTAGGGCTTATTGTGCAACCACTACTTGTGAGGAGTCATATTCCACAGAATTTTTATTTTTTTTCTCCAAATACCTTGATAAATATCCTGATTACTAATTAATCGATTACACACACACACACACACACACACACACACACACACACACACACACACACACACACACACACACACACTTACAGTTTAAACACTCCCAAATTTGCATCATAGAATTTTTATAGAAGAATTACAGCATGACTTTTCTTCATGTACTGGCTTCAAAACTGATGATACTTAACAAACATTTGGTCTGTTGTTGTGCAATCTGAGGTCTGAGGGTCCTCCCCCTGAACATTTTGAACATTAAACACTTACACACTGCATTCAGGTGAATTTTTATGTACCTATTTCTACCTTTTTCTGAATCAATTTATGCTGGAAATATCTTTATGTGAAGGGAAACATAGATTACGATCCAAATATAAAAACATAACATAATGGAATATATTGCAATAAGGCTCTTAAGCATTCTATATTGCATTCATCTATTTATTCTCCTTTGGATCAACTTCTATTATACTTCTAATTATATCTGAGTCAGCACACATGTAGCCTAGGCATCATTTACTCTTCCCCCCTCTTTTGCATCTTTTGTTGAGGAAGTAACCTCCTTAAATGCGCATATGACAATTATTCACCTCAATTATATATTATTCATTTTTAATTAATTAATAAACGCCTGGACTGTAATATTTATTAAAGATTTCTGTTCATGTTCAAAACTTAACTCATCCTGTGTTCTCTGTGATTTGGAGGAGTCGTGGAGGAGTAGGCCTACTTAAACTTATGCTGTCCTTTTCTTTCACCTTATACTCAAAGCGTATTCACTCCCTTATGGAGTTAGTTTCCCCTTTACACCTTGTAGCGTGTAACAACCAGAAACACCAGCACATTAGATCCATCCCCAAAACATGTAGGCTAAGCACTGTAATGCAAGGTTAGTAGAGCTGAGTCCTTAGTTGCAATTTCCAAGTTGAACCACTTCTCACACCACTTTAACTTGAATGTAGCCTAATGGTAGAGCACTTCTTGGCTTCAGCTTGAAAAGTTGCGCTTTCAACACAGTCTAATCACCGTTACTTGCAGTCGCTATGGCGACAACACATCATGGGCTTTGCTTATTTGATCTGTCGGTACCGCGGTGGCGGTCTTGTAGTCTCTCCTACCCGTGTTGAGCGGGCAATTTCTAACTGTAGGTTCATGGTGATTTTTTAAATGATAATGATAATTATTTACTATATACAATACATTTAGTCAGGTCAGTTTTCCCAGGCCTTGAAAACTCCAGTATTAAACACTCAATTAATCTGGATGTTACAGCAGTAAGTAACTATAGGCCCATATCAAACCTTCCATTTTTGGGATACATCATTTAAGGGATGGTTTTTAAACATATCATGATCTTGATCATCTTTATATCCATGCTTTCATGATGATGCAAAACTCATTTTTCATAATCCATTTCAGTCTGGATTTCGACCAAACCACAGTACTATGACTGCACTTAGTAAAGTTTAAATGACATACAGTACATCTGAATAATGATGCATCCAAAACCTTTGTCTTGGTATGCCTAGACCCCAGTGCTGCATTTGATACAGTTGATCATAACGTACTACTTGACAGACTGAAAAAGTGGGTGGGACTTACTAGCAATGTGCTAAATTTGTTCAAATCTTACTTACAAGATAGGGACTATTTTGTCTCAGTTGGTAATTATGAGTCTGAGCGAACAAAGATCACATGCGGGGCTCCTCAAGGGTCCATTATAGGAACACTTATGTCCAATGTCTACATGCTTCCCCTAGCTCAGATTATGGAACATTACAACATCTCCTATCATACTTATGCAGATGACACACAACTTCATAATTCGGTGTTACCACATGACTACAGTCACAAGATCAGTGCTCACCTTGACGTCATCGAAAGCTAGAAAAATCAAGCAAGAAATCTTGGTGTAATTATTGACTATGACCTGAATTTTAACAACCACTTAAAAGCTATTACTAAATCTTCCTATTACCACCTGAAAATATAGCTTGAATTAAGGATTTTCTGTCTAAAGAAGACACAGAAAAACTTCATGCGTTCATTTTCAGTAAGGTAGGTTATTGTAATGGTCAATCAAATCTGGCAGCTGATCCAGAATGCTGCTGCCAGAGTCCCTACAAACACCAGGTGAACCGACCATATTACACCGGTCCTTAAATTACTACACTGGTTTCCTGTGATAGATTTTAAAATATTACTAAGGTTGTCTGGGACAGATTTGTGTTCCCAGAACTAGGACTAAACAAAGTGAAATGGCATTTAGTTATTAAGTCCCTCAGCTGTGGAACAAACTCCCTGAATGCCTGAGGTCTGCTCAAACTGTTAGCTTATTTAAATCTTTATTATTATTATTATTTCAGGACAATGCACATTTGATGAACATGTACAGAAGTACATGTAAAAATGCCAGATTGTAGCCCAAAGGCTAATTTCCATCTGTAGTCCATTCAAATCGGGGCTGAAAACATTATTGTTCACTGCAGCTTTCTTATAAATTTGATACATCATTTTAATTCTTAACTAATTATTCTTGTCTTTAAATGCACTCTTATTTTAATAATTTTATTTTAACTTTCTTTGTTTCTTAAAAGTACTTTTATTGTTTATTATTATGATGCTTTTTGATGCCTCTGTAAAGCACTTTGAGTTGCCTGTATGAATTGTTCTACAAATAAACTTGCCTTGCCTTACATGGCCTGTGTCTGTTAAGTGATTTTAATAAAACAGTTTCTTTATTTGTGTGGAGTCGCTAATATCAGTAACAATGATCTAATATTTTTTACAAGAAAATTGTCTGGAATGGAAACAAAGAAAAGTGAATCTGAAACAGGGAGGACATTTTGCTGCTGGTGGACAAGCTGAGAAATCACATAATAAGAATGTTGTACCACAATGACAAGTGGAGACAATACACACGGACAGTGATTGCAAACAACATTGTTGTCCACACCCTGATAAATGCCAAGTGGAGTAACACATGTTCAAATGAATGCAAATATTAGACTGAAGCTACTCTGTTCTGAATTAGAGTATTACGCTCAGCAATGTTACAAACATATCACAGGTGTTTGCTCACACACACACACACACACACACACACACACACACACACACACACACACACACACACACACACACACACAGAGTAAATACACTCCCAAATTTGCATCATATCATTTCAAAATACTGCAAGCATTTTCTTCATGGTCTTGTTTCAAAACTGATGATAAAGCAGCACGCAGACACACAGACTCACAGTAAATACACTCCCAAATTTGCATCATATAATTTCCAAATTACTGAAATGTCTGTGTTTAGTTGTTTTTTTGTTGTTTGTGACTAACATATCTCACAATGTACTAACTGAATTGACATGCACACATGCTTTCAATTGAAAGAACGTATTGATTGTGTTGAACATATGGACTTTATGTTTATGTTTAATTTTTCAAAGTGCATCTTCTGACACATTAGTTATTGGTGCACAAGTATGCTCCTAAGAGGAATAAAAGCTACTGATTGGTGGGAGAAAGCAATGAGCTGTGACCCCACTGTTGGCAGGGAAAACCAAGTTATTCAAATATTTTAAAGTCATCTGTGTAGACACATTTTAACATTTGGTTTGAAACCATTATAACATCTATATGATATTCTGTTTTAACCCACTCAAACCCAAACTATTTCTGTAAATGAGAAGCTGCCAGGATACAAAGATGAACTACCAAATATACACCAGAAAAATCAGAGTTAATAATCATTTACCTGTGAACATGTGAATGCTGTTTTATTCCAAACAAAATTGTATTTCACTTCATCAGAATAATATTTTTTAATATCCTCAAAATCATCTCAATATCTAGATACTCAAATGAAAACATTTACAAGCATATATGACCAGTTGTACATAACATATTGATCAGAAATGCATCTTTACCATTTACAAACCAATATTACAAACAAGGGGAAAAAAAACACTTGAAAAACATTCCACATATTAAACAAAAAAATTTAAGTTAAGTAATCTAACATTTTCTTTCTGAAATGTTTTCTGTACATATTAATGTCAAAACACATATATGTTTTTTGACAAAAGAATTCTCTAAGAGCCAACCTAGGAGTAAGAAAGTTATTTGCTGAGTAAGAAAAAACAGAATAAAAGAATAAGGCACATTTATCAAGGGACTTCCAACGTACAGCAAAGTGTGAGTGTAACATTTAAGAGCAACTTTATGTGATCACATGATTTACTTTGTGAGTATCCCAAAAAACTACAGGTCCCATGAAAATAGAAAACATATTGAGTGAAACACACTGTAACTGTAAATAAGGCTATGTCCCAACACTAGATTTGTAGTTATTACAAATGTTGATGGAAAACACAGTTTGGTAAGGTCTAGACACAAAAACTATTTAAAAACTAGAAAAAGGTCATGACTTAGGTTACCTTCCTAAAATAATGGCCTAAGTCATTTTTTCAGATTTTTCAAAAAACTAAACCAAATACTGAATATATATTTATTAATAATTTCACTCAAAAATGTTACGACAATAGATGACTATTGACATACTAATAACAATTATGCAACATAAGAGGAATAAATGCCTTTGTGACATAGGCAATTTTAAACCTTCAACTGTCAACAATCAGTGTGTTTACCTCATCACTGACCAATTGGGGACGAGCCCTGAATCATGGAAATAACTTCAGTGATAGAGTGGTAGATTTTTGTTCTTCTTGAAGCGGCTGCCATTTTGAAAAGCTTGTAAAATTGCCTAAGTCACATTGTCTTTTGACTTAGGCAAAATAAAATGGCCTATGTCCCACTCTTGACATAGGCCGTTATAATAAAGGTGTAGAATCACATGACCTGTTCAATTGAGGATGTAGGCAATTTACCAGAGGTGGCCAGCACCATGAGGAGATGATTTAGGCAAAAAAGTACTTAGGCCATTATTTGTCGATATTTGTTACTTTAATTCACTTCCGTGCGTACTGTGTATACAAGCCAGTATATATTTTGGAATTATTGCCAAGTAAGTAACACTTAACCAGGAATCTGCCCTTATGGATGGTGCACACATAAACAATCAATGTAAAAGAAACTATTTAAAAATGGGGGATAAAAGGCTTTATGGTTTATTTATAAATGGGCAAAAAGTTCAGGAGATTGTGCAATGTGCAGGTATATAGTCCAGGATGTAGGTTAATGCAACGTGAAGAAGAGCCAAGTTGCTCATTTACTGTTAATTTGAATAACTTACCTTTTATCCTCATTTATCTGAAATAAAAAGCTACTTTCATCACAAATAATCCTGAATGTTACTGATGAGCCAGTTCAAGTGGTAACTTGGAACAACATGTACACATCTACTGCATCCTAAAGCCAGACAATCTACAAATCAAATCTGGAGCTGCACCTTAGACACTGAATGTTAAAGTTTGTCTTCCTACTGTAGGTTCTATATTCAACATATAGATGATGCTCTCACAGTCACTGCTATAGTCTTTGACTTATCAGTTCTCTATGGAGGAGCTCCAGAGTTTACATCTGAGAGAGCTGTTTCTGCTCACACTCACAAATATTACTTTGTCCTGACACTTTTCTTAAGCCATGCAGTATTATAATATAATCTATAAATAAATTATTATATATTATTATGGTTAAGAATGAGACTTTATTCATCCCTCTGTACAATGTACAAGCTACCTTGGGCCTATAGAAAAAAACTACAACATTAAAGCAATGTACATATTACTGCAACCATAATTATAATTCAATAATATAATATACATTATTCTAAAATGGGCCATTCTTCATAATGTGTACTTTTACTTTTTGTATCTTTAGCTATATTTCAATGCTAGTACTTTTTACTTTTTATTTTTTAATGCATGCGTTTAACATATATTGTACAATGTGGTATTGCTACTTGTACTAATTTAAAGATTTGAGTACTTCCTCCACCTCTGTAATTCCAAAATGTCACTTTTAGCAGTTTGATAAATATGGGCCCTGATATGTCAGCATGATAACAGTGATGGGAATAAGAAGATGAAAACACATGAAAATACTTTAAAGTGATTAGTGATTCTATTGTGTAGAGTCTGAAGCAAACACCTTGAAATGCAAAGTTTCTTTCATCATCTTTATTGAAAAGCAATAACTGTGCAGAATAAAGTGATACAGAACTTTGATTTTTAAGCATTCAATAAAGTTATTGTCAAAAAGCCATTTGAAATAGTTTGATTGTATTAATTGACATCAAGTTTAACAGTAGAACCCAGATATCATTGGTACTTTCTGATATTACCAGTAATATTACTGTAATATAATAAATCACATTGTTTTATACACTTAAGAAAAAGAGAAAATAAAATTAAAGAGGCTATCAGCAAAATGATTTAAGAATATTGTTGGACTCTGCTTTCCACTTCAGTGAGTGTTGGGAATTCTCAGCTCTGCTTCCATCAAGAAGGCTTTCTCAGCCTTTCACTGATAGAAACACAGGTACTCAGTGTTGCCGTTAGTGCCTGTGTTGAGATCTCTTTTGATAACAGTGACACCAGCCATCTCATACACTGGTACAGAAGCAGGGTTAAGAAGCAGGGACATGGCCTTAATGGGCTTGGTGACGCCATCTTTCTTGTACCACAGGTACACCTTGTTACCTCCGGTCCCCTTGTTGAGGTTAACACTCACTGAAGTGTAACCTTGCTGCTGAAGGGACTGATACTCAAGATCATTGGTGGAGATATTCAGATCAGTGAGCGCACGCTTGGGGTCGGTGGTCTGATGGTACCAGATGAAGACATAGGCACCTCCTGCACCTCTGTTAGTATCTTCATCCACACGGATGTAACCTGCCTTATAGTAGTCGGGGTCTGATCCGTAGGAGGCAGTGGCAGAGACATCACAGATGTAGGTTTGTTTCTCTCTCTTCACCCAGGCGTAGATCAAGTTCCTTCCAGCGTTGCGGTTCAGATCACAGGCTGATTTCTCCCAGCCTGTGGTGAACTTCATGGCTTCACTTTCTGCATCTGTAGTGAAATCAATCTCCACTATGGGAGTGTGGAACTCCCCAGACCCTCTGAAGTACCAAAGGTAGATGAAATCACCTCCTGCTCCAGCATTGAGATCTTTATCGATCTTTGTGTACCCTGCTTTGATCAATCCAACACTCATGCCATCGTTGAATGTAAATTGAACCCTGGTGATTGGAACTGACCCATTTTTGTACCAAAGATAGATGGCATTTCCTCCTGCTCCTTGGTTCAGACTAACATAAATTTTCTTGAAGCCTTGTGATTGGAGCTTTTGCTCCTCAGCTTCAGTAATGGACACATCAAGTTCTGAGATGTAGGCCATTGTAGATAACTGCATAAAAGAAAGACACGTCATTTGTTCGTATGTATAATGTATATATTTACTGTATATGATTGTCACCTTGTGAATATGGTGTGGAATACACAATAGTGATATATAATTATGACAAATTAAAATATCAATAAATAGCAAATATGGATCACTATTATGACATCTAAAATTGTATTGTTAATGTGCATGCTGCACCTATTTACACTGAATTGTAACTTTGAAATAGTAAAATGTATGTTCCACATATAGAAAATAAAGTTCTTGAACACTTACGTGTCTGCTAACGGTGAATGTTCGGCAGGAAGAAGTCAACTGGTCTGCTGAATTCTGTTGTACTTACCACAAGTCAGCTGCCTTTATATAGAGAGATGCTAGGGCTTATTGTGCAACCACTACTTGTGAGGAGTCATATTCCACAGAATTTTTATTTTTTTTCTCCAAATACCTTGATAAATATCCTGATTACTAATTAATCGATTACACACACACACACACACACACACACACACACACACACACACACACACACACACACGCACACACATTTACAGTTTAAACACTCCCAAATTTGCATCATAGAATTTTTATAGGAGAATTACAGCATGACTTTTCTTCATGTACTGGCTGGAAAATTTTGAACATTAAACACTTACACACTGCATTCAGGTGAATTTTTATGTACCTATTTCTACCTTTTTCTGAATCAATTTATGCTGGAAATATCTTTATGTGAAGGGAAACATAGATTACGATCCAAATATAAAAACATAACATAATGGAATATATTGCAATAAGGATCTTAAGCATTCTATATTGCATTCATCTATTTATTCTCCTTTGGATCAACTTCTATTATACTTAATATATATATAATACTTATACTAATTATATCTGAGTCAGCACACATGTAGCCTAGGCATCATTTACTCTTCCCCCCTCTTTTGCATCTTTTGTTGAGGAAGTAACCTCCTTAAATGCACATATGACAATTATTCACCTCAATTATATATTATTCATTTTTAATTCATTAATAAACCCCTGGACTGTAATATTTATTAAAGATTTCTGCTCATGTTCAAAACTTAACTCATCCTGTGTTCTCTGTGATTTGGAGGAGTCGTGGAGGAGTAGGCCTACTTAAACTTATGCTGTCCTTTTCTTTCACCTTATACTCAAAGCGTATTCACTCCCTTATGGAGTTAGTTTCCCCTTTACACCTTGTAGCGTGTAACAACCAGAAACAGCAGCACATTAGATCCATCCCCAAAACATGTAGGCTAAGCACTGTAATGCAAGGTTAGTAGAGCTGAGTCCTTAGTTGCAATTTCCAAGTTGAACCACTTCTCACACCACTTTAACTTGAATGTAGCCTAATGGTAGAGCTCTTCTTGGCTTCAGCTTGAAAAGTTGCGCTTTCAACACAGTCTAATCACCGTTGCTTGCAGTCGCTATGGCGACAACACATCATGGGCTTTGCTTATCTGATCTGTCGGTACCGCGGTGGCGGTCTTGTAGTCTCTCCTACCCGTGTTGAGCGGGCAATTTCTAACTGTAGGTTCATGGTGATTTTTTAAATGATAATGATAATTATTTACTATATACAATACATTTAGTCAGGTCAGTTTTCCCAGGCCTTGAAAACTCCAGTATTAAACACTCAATTAATCTGGATGTTACAGCAGTAAGTAACTATAGGCCTATATCAAACCTTCCGTTTTTGGGATACATCATTTAAGGGATGGTTTTTCAACATATCCATGATTTCATGATGATGCAAAACTCATTTTTCATAATCCATTTCAGTCTGGATTTCGACCAAACCACAGTACTATGACTGCACTTAGTACAGTTTAAATGACATACAGTACATGTGAATAATGATGCATCCAAAACCTTTGTCTTGGTATGCCTAGACCCCAGTGCTGCATTTGATACAGTTGATCATAACGTACTACTTGACAGACTGAAAAAGTGGGTGGGACTTACTAGCAATGTGCTAAATTTGTTCAAATCTTACTTACAAGATAGGGACTATTTTGTCTCAGTTGGTAATTATGAGTCTGAGCAAACAAAGATCACATGCGGGGCTCCTCAAGGCTCCATTATAGGAACACTTCTGTCCAATGTCTACATGCTTCCCCTAGCTCAGATTATGGAACATTACAACATCTCCTATCATACTTATGCAGATGACACACAACTTCATAATTCGGTGTTACCACATGACTACAGTCACAAGATCAGTGCTCACCTTGACGTCATCGAAAGCTAGAAAAATCAAGCAAGAAATCTTGGTGTAATTATTGACTATGACCTGAATTTTAACAACCACTTAAAAGCTATTACTAAATCTGCCTATTACCACCTGAAAATACAGCTTGAATTAAGGATTTTCTGTCTAAAGAAGACACAGAAAAACTTCATGCGTTCATTTTCAGTAAGGTAGGTTATTGTAATGGTCAATCAAATCTGGCAGCTGATCCAGAATGCTGCTGCCAGAGTCCCTACAAACACCAGGTGAACTGACCATATTACACCGGTCCTTAAATTACTACACTGGTTTCCTGTGATAGATTTTAAAATATTACTAAGGTTGTCTGGGACAGATTTGTGTTCCCAGAACTAGGACTAAACAAAGTGAAATGGCATTTAGTTATTAAGTCCCTCAGCTGTGGAACAAACTCCCTGAATGCCTGAGGTCTGCTCAAACTGTTAGCTTATTTAAATCTTTATTATTATTATTATTTCAGAACAATGCACATTTGATGAACATGTACAGAAGTACATGTAAAAATGCCAGATTGTAGCCCAAAGGCTAATTTCCATCTGTAGTCCATTCAAATAGGGGCTGAAAATGTTATTGTTCACTGCAGCTTTCTTATAAATTTGATACATCATTTTAATTCTTAACTAATTATTCTTGTCTTTAAATGCACTCTTATTTCAATAATTTTATTTTAACTTTCTTTGTTTCTTAAAAGTACTTTTATTGTTTATTATTATGATGCTTTTTGATGCCTCTGTAAAGCACTTTGAGTCGCCTGTATGAATTGTTCTACAAATAAACTTGCCTTGCCTTACATGGCCTGTGTCTGTTAAGTGATTTTAATAAAACAGTTTCTTTATTTGTGTGGAGTCTCTAATATCAGTAACAATGATCTAATATTTTTTACAAGAAAATTGTCTGGAATGGAAACAAAGAAAAGTGAATCTGAAACAGGGAGGACATTTTGCTGCTGGTGGACAAGCTGAGAAATCATATAATAAGAATGTTGTACCACAATGACAAGTGGAGAAAATACACACGGACAGTGATTGCAAACAACATTGTTGTCCACAACCTGATAAATGCCAAGTGGAGTAACACATGTTCAAATGAATGCAAATATTAGACTGAAGCTACTCTGTTCTGAATTAGAGTATTACGCTCAGCAATGCTACAAACATATCACAGGTGTTTGCTCACACACACACACACACACACACACACACACACACACACACACACACACACACACACACACACACACACACACACAGAGTAAATACACTCCCAAATTTGCATCATATCATTTCAAAATACTGCAAGCATTTTCTTCATGGTCTTGTTTCAAAACTGATGATAAAGCAGCACGCAGACACACAGACTCACAGTAAATACACTCCCAAATTTGCATCATATAATTTCCAAATTACTGAAATGTCTGTGTTTAGTTGTTTTTTTGTTGTTTGTGACTAACATATCTCACAATGTACTAACTGAATTGACATGCACACATGCTTTCAATTGAAAGAACGTATTGATTGTGTTGAACATATGGACTTTATGTTTATGTTTAATTTTTCAAAGTGCATCTTCTGACACATTAGTTATTGGTGCACAAGTATGCCCCTAAGAGGAATAAAAGCTACTGATTGGTTGGAGAAAGCAATGAGCTGTGACCCCACTGTTGGCAGGGAAAACCAAGTTATTCAAATATTTTAAAGTCATCTGTGTAGACACATTTTAACATTTGGTTTGAAACCATTATAACATCTATATGATATTCTGTTTTAACCCACTCAAACCCAAACTATTTCTGTAAATGAGAAGCTGCCAGGATACAAAGATGAACTACCAAATATACACCAGAAAAATCAGAGTTAATAATCATTTACCTGTGAACATGTGAATGCTGTTTTATTCCAAACAAAATTGTATTTCACTTAATCAGAATAATATTTTTTAATATGCTCAAAATCATCTCAATATCTAGATACTCAAATGAAAACATTTACAAGCATATA
Organism: Sander lucioperca; assembly: GCF_008315115.2. NCBI lineage: Eukaryota > Metazoa > Chordata > Actinopteri > Perciformes > Percidae > Sander > Sander lucioperca. The sequence goes on along the minus strand of NC_050181.1, from coordinate 15,724,394 downwards.
TGACCAGTTGTACATAACATATTGATCAGAAATGCATCTTTACCATTTACAAACCAATATTACAAACATGGAAAAAAAAACACTTGAAAAACATTCCACATATAAAACAAAAAAATTTAAGTTAAGTAATCTAACATTTTCTTTCTGAAATGTTTTCTGTACATATTAATGTCAAAACACATATATGTTTTTTGACAAAAGAATTCTCTAAGAGCCAACCTAGGAGTAAGAAAGTTATTTGCTGAGTAAGAAAAAACAGAATAAAAGAATAAGGCACATTTATCAAGGGACTTCCAACGTACAGCAAAGTGTGAGTGTAACATTTAAGAGCAACTTTATGTGATCACATGTGTAATAGTGTGTTTTGTGTATATTCCAGCTAACTTTATTTTCTTAAGTGGTACTGTCTCAAAAGGGGAAACAGGATGTTCCATTTGTCGACAATGACAGGGGGGGGAGTATGGATTTTACTACCTTCTTATAATGTCATTTAAAATGCAGTGATTGTGTTAGATTAGCCTTGTCACTGTTGTTGAATTGTTTTCAGCCCAAAAGAAAGCAGTAATGTTTCATGTACATTTATTTTCGTTTAGATATGTTGATAATTGTGATCAGCGAATCACCTGTGTATTGTGGTACATGCGCATGAGCGTCTCTCTTTCAGTCTGTTTTGGAAACTGAGAGAGACAGGTACGTTGACAGAGTATTCCTCACGACGCTCGACATTATGGGAAATGTAGTTTCCCTGTGGGATTTGTATAGAATGAATGTGATGTGTATTTGTACTGTTCTAGTGTGTGTGCACATATGAGGTTCTGTGTTTACCTGTGATCTATTACACATGAGGCAGGGCATGTTTACTTTATTTTGCATTTGTTTTACTTTATTATTTTATGTATCCCTCACAGTAGTCTGAGAAGAGGGTGTGTGGAATTGATGCAGTCCCTGTCACATGTTGTGTCATTACAGGTATGATTGTCAAAGAAAATAACCACTATACGATCATTTCGTTTTACTAAACTGTGTAAATGTTTTGTTATGCTCAGTCTGTTTTGGAAACGGAGAGAGACAGTAGTCTGAGAAGAGGGTGTGTGGAATTGATGCAGTCCCTGTCACATGTTGTGTCATTACAGACTCACTCAGTAAAACAAAGATCCAAAGAGAGCTGTGGTGTCGTGGTGATTTTGTGGTGTGTCCTGAGTCCGCTACACATGATTTACTTTGTGAGTATCCCAAAAAACTACAGGTCCCATGAAAATAGAAAACATATTGAGTGAAACACACTGTAACTGTAAATAAGGCTATGTCCCAACACTGGATTTGTAGTTATTACAAATGTTGATGGAAAAACGTTGTTAACATTGTTATAAAAGACACAGTTTGGTAAGGTCTAGACACAAAAACTATTTAAAAACTAGAAAAAGGTCATGACTTAGGTTACCTTCCTAAAATAATGGCCTAAGTCATTTTTTCAGATTTTTCAAAAAACTGAACCAAATACTGAATATATATTTATTAATAATTTCACTCAAAAATGTTACGACAATAGATGACTATTGACATACTAATAACAATTATGCAACATAAGAGGAATAAATGCCTTTGTGACATAGGCAATTTTAAACCTTCAACTGTCAACAATCAGTGTGTTTACCTCATCACTGACCAATTGGGGACGAGCCCTGAATCATGGAAATAACTTCAGTGATAGAGTGGTAGGTTTTTGTTCTTCTTGAAGCGGCTGCCATTTTGAAAAGCTTGTAAAATTGCCTAAGTCACATTGTCTTTTGACTTAGGCAAAATAAAATGGCCTATGTCCCACTCTTGACATAGGCCGTTATAATAAAGGTGTAGAATCACATGACCTGTTCAATTGAGGATGTAGGCAATTTTACCAGAGGTGGACAGCACCATGAGGAGATGATTTAGGCAAAAAAGTACTTAGGCCATTATTTGTCGATATTTGTTACTTTAATTCACTTCTGTGCGTACTGTGTATACAAGCCAGTATATATTTTGGAATTATTGCCAAGTAAGTAACACTTAACCAGGAATCTGCCCTTATGGATGGTGCACACATAAACAATCAATGTAAAAGAAACTATTTAAAAATGGGGGATAAAAGGCTTTATGGTTTATTTATAAATGGGCAAAAAGTTCAGGAGATTGTGCAATGTGCAGGTATATAGTCCAGGATGTAGGTTAATGCAACGTGAAGAAGAGCCAAGTTGCTCATTTACTGTTAATTTGAATAACTTACCTTTTATCCTCATTTATCTGAAATAAAAAGCTACTTTCATCACAAATAATCCTGAATGTTACTGATGAGCCAGTTCAAGTGGTAACTTGGAACAACATGTACACATCTACTGCATCCTAAAGCCAGACAATCTACAAATCAAATCTGGAGCTGCACCTTAGACACTGAATGTTAAAGTTTGTCTTCCTACTGTAGGTTCTATATTCAACATATAGATGATGCTCTCACAGTCACTGCTATAGTCTTTGACTTATCAGTTCTCTATGGAGGAGCTCCAGAGTTTACATCTGAGAGAGCTGTTTCTGCTCACACTCACAAATATTACTTTGTCCTGACACTTTTCTTAAGCCATGCAGTATTTCTCTTTAACATCACAGTATCCACAGTGTAACACAGAAAATTCTGATTTCAACGGGACTCGACTTAAACACCAGAATCTTAAAGTCAAATATGAAATATGTTCCTTTGTACAGATTTGACTGAATTTGAAGACTACTGCGATATTCGCCATGGCATTGACCCACTGACCTGTAACTGACCTACAGTATACGACAGAAAAATGAGTCCACTTTAGTAGTCAGCATGTGGTTCTGGTTCCTGCCCTGTGGTTTGTTAACAGATTATCATCAGGTCAAAAGGTTTTCATTAGGGGGGGTCAGGGTTAGGAATTATCTGATTACTGACCTCTGTTGACTGTACACTAAAAAATGCTAGGTTATTTTAATAACCCAAATGCTGGGTTAAGGCTGTTGGGTTATAGGTTGGGTGGGCGACCTTATGTTGGCTTATGGAACAATTTTGTTTCCTGGCACAAGTGACACAACATTATTGAAACGGACCAAATTAAATTTGATCAGCATGTTGCTTTTTTCCATTGCATTGTTGTATTGATGATTTTACTGATTTCAACACATTTTTATTTGTTATTTGGTAGGTAAAAAGAGTTCCTCACCTTTAAATAAAAAGTATCCTAAATAATCAATTCATTTCATCAAAGATGTATCAAAATCATTGTTTTTTTGACTGTAACACGCATGTTTTAAAGCTTCGGATATACTCGCGTGTGACACTGGGCGCGGGCCTTCGTAGATGGCGCATGCGCTACTAGCACGCATGGAGACATATAAGGCCGTTTTATGCTTCTGCGTCAAATCGACCGCGTACCCCCACAGACCCCTCTGCGTCTACGCCGGACCCTACGCCGTAGCCTGACGTGCACCTCTTGAAAAATTAACTACACATCGACTCACGTCGCTCGGCCGTGGCTTGGTAGCATTGCATTTCCCTGGTTCTCCTTCTCCATAAGCAACATGAAATCAAGGAGAGGATTAACTTTTCCTGCTAAAGATTTCCCACCGTGGTCATAAAACACAGAAGAGAAACTTTGTTTCTATTTCACTATGACTCTAGAGTCACTACTCGCTCCAAAGCTAATCACTGTCACTCCCTCGCTCTATCACACACTCCCCACACACACACACACACATGCTGGCTCGACACTTACGTAGGCTACGGCGAAAGCTCTGCATGGAGCCTCCGCAGAACCATAAAACAGGCTTTATGCTCAACACATTGTTTGTTACATTGGCCACAAATTCCCCAAATGTAATACCTCAAAGTCGCCACCAGATGTCGATGTACACCACGGAATCTTTTTGTCTAGAAACATGCTGCTGCAGTCTTTACCATGGTCCATGGATACTATGTTGACGACTGATGAGGCTTACTAACGTTACAATGCGATGATTACAGAATGGCCTCCTAAAAGTGTCATGTGGAATTTTGTATAGCTTTGCATTTAGCACCCACCTGTGTTTCTGAACCATCATCATAATAATATAGTCTAGCTTTATTTCAGACTCACAACTAACGTTAGGTAGGTAGATCATATTTCACAATCAATGATTTTATTTTAGGAACATATTCAGGCTAATTCGTAGGCTACTGTTTCTTGGCTTTAACATAGTTAATTTATAACGTTAGTCAAATTAGTGCACTGTGTACCTAGCTAGCTAGATATTGGACATGGTCGCCGCTATGTTACAGTTTTTCTCAATTGTTTACACACAAATACTGGTACTTGAGACACAGTGACCACAACATGTAACTCATGCACCACCCCCCTGAACCAATTCTGCTAAACTACAAGCACAATTCCTGCTTTACACACAAATTGCAGTTCTAAAACACACTTTTTTCAAAACACTACACACAATTCTCTGCATTTGGCACAGTTTTCATGAAGAAAATCTCTTGTTTTCACAAGGAACACACTGCCATTCAATTACGCTCACTGACTCATCACATGGGCAAACACCTGTCACACAGTTTTAAAATTAGCAATCAGAGCTTTAGCATAAAAGGGACATTTTTTTCTGCCTGGAGATGATAATGTATGACCGAAATCCACAAACGTGTATACCCCTTCTCCAAGCTATGGAAGACGCATGTGGAGATACATTATAGCAGTTGATGCTTTTCATGGCTGGATTCGCCATGCTAGGAGATATTTCCCCCGCTGCTTGGCCAGGGAAAACATTGCTTGTAATGTGGATGAGGTGCTGTGGCCAGACCCAAACAGAAGAGAGGATGCAGCATAGTTTTATTTTATTTTTACTGTAACTGTATACAGTAAATTCTTCTGTTGTTTTGTATGTAGACCACTGTATGTGCAACTTTGTGTTGGTTGGAATGTACATTGTTTTTGTGGGAAAAATAAAATATATTTGTTACCGTGTATTTGTGTGTTCTGAGTATAAAAACAATATTCTCAAATATTTTACAACACACTTATGTATGTACTGTCTGTAGTAAGTGTAACACTGAACAAAAAAAAATGTCTAAGTCATTATGATGAATGGAGAAGAAGTATTTTCCATTCATCATAGTGTTTTACATTGAGCACATCAGTGTTCAGCTGGTTCTTATAAATGTCTATTCATATGATGGTTTGTGTGTGTCATTTGAAAACAACATTTTTGAGAAGAAATAACATTGTTTTGAATGTAAAGTTTCATATTGCAGGAGAATTGAGGGGTTTTTCCATTGTGTGTGTGTGTGTGTGTTTTTTTTTTGATTTGTTTGTAGAGTTCTGAGAGTATGAGGCATGCTTTAAGAAAATGTGTGTAAACAATCGAGAAAAACTGTAATACCCTACGTTAGGGTTAACATTCAATAAATGTATAATAAAATGCCAGTGGGCAGGGGCGGATCTACCGGGGTGGCATAGGGTGGCAAGTGCCACCCTAAAAGAACGCCTTGCCACCCCTGCTGCCACCCCTGTTGGCAGCAACAAATTAAAAGTTATGGCCAATTTGACAATTTATGAGCGCGAATCTCCAATGTCCGACGAACGTTATTTCGCTAACTATACATATAATGTTAGTTAAGTCCGACGGTTGTTCTGTGTAAAGTCGGCTACAAAAGCTAATACTGATTCAACGTCTGTCAAGGAAAACATTGTAAAATGACTTTTAATCTTACAGAAATGAAGAGGAAAGGTAGCATATGTAGTTTTTTCTCACCGAAGAGAAAGGCGAGAGAAATAGAAAATGATCAACTGAGCAAGGTAGACGGAGAAGATGGAAGGAGAGAGAAAAGAAGTGGAAGGAGAGAGAGAAGATGAAGATGAGGTGGAAGGAGAGAGAAAAGAAGTGGAAGGAGAGAGAAAAGAGGTGGAAGGAGAGAGAGAAGATGAAGATGAGGTGGAAGGAGAGAGAGAAGACAGAGACGAGGTGGAGAAAAAAGGGCAACAGAAAGGTGACAAAGAGAGAATACAAGGCCAAGGCGACCAGGGACAGGAGGAGGTGGGAGAACACCACAGCGGTGAAGATATGGAGGGAGAGCATCACCAAGATGAGGAGGGAGAAAGCGAGAGACGAGATACTGTGAAGGGCTCAGACAGTGAAAGGGAAAGCAGAGAGCCTGGGCCATCACCAACCATCTCCAGTCCAGCTGGTCCACATGGTATGGAAACTGTTGCTGCATATATACTAAGTTACACATGAATAAGAACAACAAATGACAAAGACGGACATTTTTATAAAATTTAAGAGACATTGCTTAGACATCAAATAAATATAAAAATTCATGGTTGCTTAAATATGAATAATTAGGGAAAGTTGTCAGTGTGAATGTGTGATGAGATGGGGAGATGAGTTTTTATATTTTGTGTAGAATGTATTTTAGATCTATTGCTCAGATTAAATAAAAAAATTAAACAAATTAACCTAAAAATACTCTCCCAGGCTAACATGTTAGTGTGTGTTTTCTAGATCCGCCTCTGCTTTAGACTACACCACTGAAAAAGTAATAGTTTCAAAACAGTAGCCTAGTATCTAAACTTTGACATATACCAGTTTGTGATAATCGATAAACATATATTCCTCGAACTATAGTCAAAATGATTCATAATTGTACTCTAAAATTCGGTATGTTAATGAGGTTTATTGACCATACATTTATAAAATGTAAAAAAAAAAAAAAAGAAAAAAGTGTAATAAAGAATTTATACTTTTGTAAACAGACAAAGCAAGGACAACAAGTGCGCATGTCTGACGGGAAGACAACAGGAGGGGGGGGGGGGGGGGGGCACCAAAAGGATTTATTATTTTTATTCAGAAACTCAACTGTCTGTCATATGAAAATACAAATAAAAAAATCATTAAAATCATGAACTCAAGTGACGACTCAATCACCATGAACAGTTTTTAAATGTTCTATCAGACTATAACTCCTCGAGAGTCTGCTCTTGAGACTTTGCTCTAATTTGGGATTCGGGACAACTGCTTGGATTTCGGGACTGTCCCGAATTTTTCGGGACGTCTGGTCACAGAGCAGTATGACGCTGGTGGAGATATTTGTTGGAGGTTAATGTTATTATATGGCCATGTGTTAGAAAGTAACAAAGGGAGGGTTGGTAATGTTGAAAAGCTAGCAAGAATTGAAAGTAGCATCTCCTCGGGGCTCCGTCTAAACCCTGACCTCGGGTCACACAAACACGTGCAGGCTTTTTTTTTTTTTTTTTTAAACTTCAGTCTTCTATTTACCTTTTTTTTGCAGGGCGGCCCAAAACACAAACCTACCTGTCCAACAGAAAGACGGCAGCCATGGCGGCAGTGGCAACTTTTGCTGCATTATCTCCTCCTTTCTCCTGCAGACTTGCAGTAACTAAATCCGGTTGTGGCGGCGACGACGAGCATTGAGCTCGTACACGGGAGGGGCAGTGGGGCAAGGAGAGATTTCATGGCTTTTTTTTTTTTTTTTTTTTTTTTTTTGACAAAATGTACAAACAATAATAGCACGTGACATAACATCAAGTACAAACTTATGAAGATAAAAATTAAAAATAAAAATACGAAGAAAAAATAAAAAAGAGGTACATGAAAACATAAATTTACTATTAGTCAGAGGTTTCAGGGAAAAAAAGCTCTACAGTTTCCACAATTTTAATACTTTTTTTGTTATCCAACGATCTAAGTGACTTCAGTAGAGATTTACATTCTATGAGAAAAAGGTACAAAATTAGGAGATTAATTAGAACATTTCTGCTTGTGAATACAAAATTTGGCATACAGAATTCTGAAATGAATTAGATACTCAAGAGCAGCATTACCTGAATTATCGTAGAAACAGATGATATCTTTAAGGTTAAAGGTGTAGACAAAGTTGGTGGATTACAGCAGCTACAGATGACTTTTTCAGTCTTTTTTCAGAGCCCATACGTTATTTAGAGCTGTCGGGGTGTAAATACCATTTCAAAAAATATATTTAAAAAAGTGTATAGTGGAAATAGTTTCCTACCCTGCTAAATAAATAATATGATAAACATTCAGAGGCATAGAGGCAGAATAAGTTGCTCCTATTCTATTTTTTAGAGGCAAACGAGGGATCAAAATATTAAAACATTGATATAATCCAATACCAAATCTCAGTATTAATTATGAAATATTTTTTTCTCATTGAAATTCTGATTAAAATGCTTCAACTGTGACACCTGCAGGGCAAGAGGGGGAAGTATAAGAAATATTGTAAGCCATTTATTGGCTATATGCACCAAAACACCAAAGCAAATTCCTAGTATGAAAACCTACTTTTGCAATAAACGGGATTCTGATTCTAATTGTTTTTCTGCTTAGTTTTCCATTAAACACAAGAAAGTAATGATAAGAGATAAGAAGCCAACTTGTATAAAACATTTTGGGTTCAACATTGGGGGGGTTGAGTTCTCCAACTATAGGGAGGTCCGCGGGACATGTCTGCATGTATTGAGAAAAGGGAGAAATACATCGAAAAAGATGTAGGAAAAAAAACTCAACTTCAAAAGGCAACAAATGTCAGAAAAAGCGTGAAAAACTATGATAGGAAAAAAACGTCAAATAAATGAGACAAAGATTCAGAAAGATGCAACAAAAACTTTGAATAAAAATTCCAGAAAGGTGACAAAAACGTCGAAAAAATTGTCCAAAAAAAACGCCAAAAAAAGTCAAAAACGTTGAAAAAAGCGGCAAAAATTTCGGAAAAAGTGATATAAAGGTTAAAAAACGCGACAAAAAGGTCTACTTGTGACTATAATTGCCACTGTTCATCACATCCCAACCAGCACCGTCAGACACCGCCTACCAAGAGCCTGGGTCTGTCTGAGGTTTCTACCTAAAAGAGAGTTTTTCCTCGCCACTGTCGCACTATGCTTGCTCTTGGGGGAATTAGCCTACTAGAATTGTTGGGACTTTATAAGTTATAGAGTGTGATCTAGACCTACTCTATCTGTAAAGTGTCTCGAGATAACTGTTGTTATGATTTGATACTATAAATAAAATTGAATTGAATATTTTTGCTATATTTTGAATTTTCATCTGTTATTTTCTTCTTCACATAGGCTAAATAAAGGGATTTCCGCCGTAAAGTGGTGAATATAAGTGTATCTGAATACAGAAAATGAAGTCTTTGACGCTGAAAATAACCGTGGGGGTGAACACCCAGACCCCCCACCCCCCCACCCCTCAAAGGCAGATTCTGGCCAATATTTATAGGCCAATATATTTATATACAGTACAGTATACTCACCATAACACATTAGACTACACCACTGGTAATGCATTAATCTGAAACTGAGCATTCTGCATTCATAGTGAGTACTTTACTTTGGGTAATTTAAGTTTATTTTGATGTTGATACTTTTGATACTTTTTAAAAGCTTTTTTATATAACAAATATGTGTTTCTTTCAACCAAATTGGCCCAAAATAACCTGGATGCATGCATGGACGTTGTATGGAACCCAGACAACATTCTTCACAGGTAAAATAAATTATTACTTACATGGAATTTGGTTTTTTTTTATTCAATTTTATAGCATTTGAAAAAAACAAAAAAGGTCTTAAAACCGTCTCCTGACCAAACTTTGACATAAACCAGTCTGTGATCCACTCAACATCCTCTCATCTTAACTATTAGTCAAAATAATTCATAATTTCTGCTTTTTTAAACTCAAAAATGAGGTATAATGTCATTTAAGTTAGGTTTATTGGCCATTAGTGAAACAAAGTGTTGAAAAAAGCAAGAAAAACGTCGGGAAAAGTTCATTTTTAATTTTGACAACAGGAAGTAGACACAAGGGTTAATAACTGTACAGATGTACAGCTACACCTTCAGTTTGTCCTCAAATAAAAATGCTGTGGCTTCTGTGTGGTGCAGTTCAGACTATGACCTCTAGGTGGAGCCCTTTACCTTCTCTACAGCTGATCTGAAGGGCCAAGCTGTGTTCAAACCAAAACCGTTCACATCACTGAAACATACCAGACATCTTATATATCGCAACCAAAGTACATACACAAATGTAGATGACGTACAAAATCAAAAATACATTTTAAGTGTTAGTGTGCCTAGAAATCATAAAAATGTAAAAAAAAATATATACATTTAATGCTTTAATACTTTAATGCTTCAATGCAATGATCTGCAATGACCATTGTCATTCTGCTCAGTTGGTTGGTTTCCTCGTTTGGGAATTGCAATCGGGTTGAGTGCATCATTAAGTGTTAAAGGTCCCATGGCATGAAAGTTTCATTTTATGAGTTTTTTTTTAACATTAATATGCGTTCCCCCAGCCTGCCTATGGTTCCCCAGTGGCTAGAAATGGCAATAGGTGTAAACCGAGCCCTGGGTATCCTGCTCTACCTTTGAGAAAATGAAAGCTCAGATGGGCCGATCTGGAATCTTCCCTTTATGACGTCATAAGGGGAAAGGTTACCTCCCCTTTCTCTGCTTTGCCCACCCAGAGAATTTGGCCCACCCATGAGAAAGAGAGAGACATCATGGCTTTCAAACGAGCAAAGTGGCAGTTTGTCAAGGACCACTAAGGCCTATATAAAAGAGACTTCAGATACAGTATTAGGGGACCACTAAGGTCTATATAAAAGAGACTTCAGATACAGTATTAGGGGACCGTAAGGTCTATATAAAAGAGACTTCAGATACAGTATTAGGGGACCACTAAGGCCTATATAAAAGAGACTTCAGATACAGTATTAGGGGACCACTAAGGTCTATATAAAAGAGACTTCAGATACAGTATTAGGGGACCGTAAGGTCTATATAAAAGAGACTTCAGATACAGTATTAGGGGACCACTAAGGCCTATATAAAAGAGACTTCAGATACAGTATTAGGGGACCACTAAGGCCTATATAAAAGAGACTTCAGATACAGTATTAGGGGACCATAAGGCCTATATAAAAGAGACTTCAGATACAGTATTAGGGGACCACTAAGGTCTATATAAAAGAGACTTCAGATACAGTATTAGGGGACCACTAAGGTCTATATAAAAGAGACTTCAGATACAGTATTAGGGGACCACTAAGGTCTATATAAAAGATACTTCAGATACAGTATTAGGGGACCACTAAGGCCTATATAAAAGAGACTTCAGATACAGTATTAGGGACCACTAAGGTCTATATAAAAGAGACTTCAGATACAGTATTAGGAGAGGCCCTGGTATTGTGCATGCTGACTC